>NC_041382.1:348179036-348203592 GCF_002162155.2 Triticum dicoccoides
GGGGTATGAACCATAGAGAAGTTGGAATAGAGTAGGTTTAACACCAACATAAATAAAGAATGAGTTCATTACAATACCTTAAAGTGGTGATTTGTTTTCTTATACTAACGGAGCTCATGTATTTTTCTGTTGAGTTTTGTGTTGTGAAGTTTTGAAGTTTTTGGGTAAAGATTTGATGGATTCTTGAATAAGGAGTGGCAAGAGCCTAAGCTTGGGGATGCGCAGGGCACCCCAAGATAAAATTTAAGGGCAACCAAAAATCCTAAGCTTGGGGATGCCCCGGAAGGCCTCCCCTCTTTCGTCTTCCTCCATCGGTAACTTTACTTGAGACTATATTTTTATTCACCACATGATATGTGTTTTGCTTGGAGCGTCTTGTATGATTTGAGTCTTTGATTTTTAGTTTACCACAATCATCCTTGTTGTACACACCTTTTGGAGAGACACACATGAATCAGAATTTATTAGAATACTCTTTGCGCTTCACTTATATATTTTGAGCTAGATAATTTTGCTCTAGTGCTTCACTTATATCTTTTAGAGCACAATGGTGGTTTTATTTTATAGAAATTATTGATCTCTCATGCTTCACTTATATTATTTTGAGAGTCCTTTATAACATCATGGTAATTTTCTTTGGCTATAAAATTAGTCTTAAGATGATAGGCATCCAAGATGGGCATAATAAAAACTTTCATATAGAGTGCATTGAATACTATGAGAAGTTTGATACTTGATGATTGTTTTGAGATATGAATACGGTAATATTAGAGTTATGCTAGTTGAGTAGTTGTGAATTTGAGAAATACTTGTGTTAGAGTTTGCAAGTCCCGTAGCATGCACGTATGGTAAACGTTGTGTGACAAATTTGAAGTATGAGGTGTTTCTTTGATTGTCCTCCTTATGAGTGGCGGTCGGGGACGAGCGATGGTCTTTTCGTACCAATCTATCCCCCTAGGAGCATGCGCGTAATGCTTGGTTTTTGATGACTTGTACATTTTTTTCAATAAGTATGTGAGTTCTTTATGACTAATGTTGAGTCCATGGATTATACGCACTCTCACCTTCCCATCATTGCTAGCCTCTTCGATACCGTGCATTGCCCTTTCTCACCTTGAGAGTTGGTGCAAACTTCACCGGTGCATCCAACCCCCGTGATATGATACGCTCTATCACACATAAACCTATTTATATGTTCCTCAAAACAGCCACCATACCTACCTATTATGGCATTTCCATAGCCATTTCGAGATATATTGGCATGCAACTTTCCCCGTTAGGTTTATTATGACATGTTTCATCATTGTCATATTGCCTTGCATGATCATGTAGTTGACATCGTATTTGTGGCAAAGCCACCATGCATAATTTCATACATGTTACTCTTGGTTCATTGCCCATCCCGGTACACCGTCAGAGGCATTCATATAGAGTCATACTTTGTTCTAGTATCGAGTTGTAATCTTTGAGTTGTAAATAAATAGAAGTGTGATGATCATCCTTAATAGAGCATTGTCCCAAAAAGAAAAAAAGAAAGGCCAAATAAAAAAAGGGACAATGCTACTATCCTTTTTCCACACTTGTGCTTCAAAGTAGCACCATGATCTTCATGATAGAGAGTCTCTTATATTTTCAATTTCATATACTAGTGGGAATTTTTCATTATAGAAATTAGCTTGTATATTCCAACAATGGGATTCCTCAAATGCCCTAGGTATTCGTGAGCAAGCAAGTTGGATGCACACCCACTTAGTTTCTTTTGTTGAGCTTTCATACATTTATAGCTCTAGTGCATCTGTTACATATCAATCCCTACTCCTCGGATTGGCATCAATTGATGGGCATCTCCATAGCCCGTTGATTAGCCACGTCAATGTGAGACTTTCTCTTTTTTTGTCTTCTCCACACAACCCCCATTATTATATTCTATTCCACCCATAGTGCTATGTCCATGGCTCATGCTCATGTATTGCGTGAACGTTGAAAAAAGTTTGAGATTATTAAAGTATGAAACAATTTCTTGGCTTGTCATCGGGGTTGTGCATGATGAGAGAATTTTTGTGTGACGAAAATGAAGCATAGCCAAACTATATGATTTTGTAGGGATAAGATTTCTTTGGCCATGTTATTTTAAGAAGACATAATTGCTTAGTTAGTATGCTTGAAGTATTATTATTTTTATGTCAATACTAAACTTTTGTCTTGACTCTTTCGGATCTGAACATTCATGCCACAATAAACAAAATTACATTGAAAATTATGTTAGGTAGCATTCCACATCAAAAATTCTGTTTTTATCATTTACCTACTCGAGGACGAGCAGGAATTAAGCTTGGGGATGCTTGATACATCTCCAATGTATCTATAATTTTTGATTGTTCCATGCTATTATATTATCTGTTTTGGATGTTTAATGGGCTTTACTATGCACTTTTATATTATTTTTGGGACTAACCTATTAACCGAAGGCCCAGTGCAAATTGCTGTTTTTTGCCTATTTCAGTGTTTCACAGAAAAGGAATATCAAACGAAAAGAAACCTTCGCGGGGATCTTTTTTGGAACAGATGCAATCCAGGAGACTTGGAGTGGACGTCAAGGAAGCAGCAAGGATGCCACGAGGCAGGAGGGCGCGCCCCCCACCCTCATGGGCCCCTCGCAGCTCCACCGACGTACTTCTTTCGCCTATATATACTCTTATACCCTGAAACCATCGGGGAGAGCCACGAAACACCTTTTCCACCGCCGCAACCTTCTGTACCTGTGAGATCCCATCTTGGGGCCTTTTCCGGCGCTCCGCCGGAGGGGGATTAGATCACGGAGTACTTCCACATCAACACCATAGCCTCTTCGATGATGTGTGAGTAGTTTACCACATACCTTCGGGTCCATAGTTATTAGCTAGATGGATTATTCTCTCTCTTTGGATCTCAATACAAAGTTCTCCTGGAACTTCTTGGAGATCTATTCAATGTACTTCTTTTTGTGGTGTGTTTGTCGAGATCCGATGAATTGTGGATTTATGATCAAGATTATCTATGAACAATATTTGATTCTTCTCTGAATTCTTATATGCATGATTAAATATCTTTGCAAGTCTCTTTGAATTATTAGTTTGGTTTGGCCTACTAGATTGATCTTTCTTGCAATGGGAGAAGTGCTTAGCTTTGGGTTCAATCTTGCGGTGTCCTTTCCCAGTGACAGCAGGGGCAGCAATGCACGTATTGTATTTTTCCATCGAGGGTAAAAAGATGGGGTTTATATCATATTGCTTGAGTTTATCCCTCTACATCATGTCATCTTGCCTAATGCGTTACTCTGTTCTTATGAACTTAATAGTCTAGATGCATGTTGGATAGCAGTCGATGTGTGGAGTAATAGTTGTAGATGCAGAATCGTTTCGGTCTACTTGTCACGGACATGATGCCTATGTTTTTGATCATGCCTAGATATTCTCATAACTATGCGCTTTTCTATCAATTGCTCGACAGTAATTTGTTCACCCACCATAATATTTGCTATCTTGAGAGAAGCCACTAGTGAAACCTATGGCCCCCGGGTCTATTTTACATCATATTAGTCTCCCGCCAACTAGCTATTTCTGTCGCCGTTTACTTTGCAATCTTTACTTTCCAATCTATACAACAAAAATACCAAAAATATTTATCTTATTATCTTTATCAGATCTCACTTTTGTAAGTGGCCGTGAAGGCATTGACAACCCCTTTATCGCGTTGGTCGCAAGGTTCTTGATTGTTTGTGCAGGTACTAGGCGACTTGCGTGTAGTCTCCTACTGGATTGATACCTTGGTTCTCAAAAACTGAGGGAAATACTTACGCTACTTGGTTGCATCACCCTTTCCTCTTCAAGGGAAAACCAATGCATGCTCAAGAGGTAGCAGGGTGCCCCCCTCCCCACGTATATAAAGGAGGGAGAGGGGAGGCCGGCCAACCTGTCTAGGCGTGCCAAGGGGGAGGAGTCCTCGTCCTAGTAGGAGTAGGACTCTCCCTTTCCTAGTCCAACTAGGAATTGAAGGAAGAGGGAGAAGGAGAAAGGAAAGGGGGGCCGCCCCCCACCCAATTCGGATTGGGCTTGGGGGGGGGGGTGCCCCTTCCTAGGCTGCCTTCTCTTTTCTCCCACTAATGCCCATTAAGGCCCATATGCTCCCCGTGGGGTTCCGGTAACCCCTCGGTTCTCCGGTAAATGCCCGAACTCACTCGGAACCATTCCGATGTCCAAACATAGCCTTCCAATATATCGATCTTTATGTCTCGACCAATCCGAGACTCCTCGTCATGTCAGTGATCATATCCGGGACTCCTAACTACATTCGGTACATCAAAACACATAAACTCATAATTCCAATCGTCACTGAACGTTAAGCGTGTGGACCCTACGGGTTCGAGAACTATGTAGACATGAACGAGACTCATCTTTGGTCAATAACCAATAACGGAACCTGGATGCTCATATTGGTTCCTACATATTCTACGAAGATCTTTATCGGTCAAACCACATAACAACATACGTTGTTCCCTTTGTCATCAGTATGTTACTTGCCCGAGATTCGATCGTCTGTATCTCAATACCTAGTTCAATTTCGTTAGCGGTAAGTCTCTTTACTCGTTCCGTAATGCAACATCTCGTAACTGACTCATTAGTCACATTGCTTGCAAGGCTTATAGTGATGTGCATTAATGAGAGGGCCCAGAGATACCTCTCCGATACACGGAGTGACAAATCCTAATCTCGATCTGTGCCAACTCAACAAACACCATTGGAGACACCTGTAGCATATTTATAGTCACCCAGTTGCTTTGTGACGTTTGATAGCACACTAAGTGTTCCTCCGGTATTCGGGAGTTGCATAATCTCATAGTCACAGGAACATGTATAAGTTATGGAGAAAGCAATAACAATAAACTAAATGATCAAAGTGCTAAGCTAACGGATGGGTCAAGTCAGTCACATCATTCTGTAATGATGTGATCCCGTTCATCAAATGGCAACTCTTTTCCATGGCTAGGAAACTTAACCATCTTTGATTAACGAGCTAGTCAAGTAGAGGCATACTAGTGACACTCTGTTTGTCTATGTATTCACACATGTACTAAGTTTCCTGTTAATACAATTCTAGCATGAATAATAAACATTTATCATGATAGAAGGAAATATAAATAACAACTTTATTATTGCCTCTAGGGCATATTTCCTTCAGTCTCCCACTTGCACTAGAGTCAATAATCTAGATTACATTGTAATGATTCTAACACCCATGGAGTCTTGGTGTTGATCATGTTTTGCTCGTGAGAGAGGCTTAGTCAATGGGTCTGCAACATTCAGATCCG
The DNA here is from genome assembly GCF_002162155.2 of Triticum dicoccoides. Lineage (NCBI taxonomy): Eukaryota > Viridiplantae > Streptophyta > Magnoliopsida > Poales > Poaceae > Triticum > Triticum dicoccoides. The sequence goes on from NC_041382.1 coordinate 348,184,384, forward strand.
TATGTATCTTGCAAATCTCTATGTCTCCCTCCTTGACTTGATCGCGGATGGAATTGAAGCATCTCTTGATGTGCTTGGTTCTCTTGTGAAATATGGATTCCTTTGCCAAGGCAATTGCACCAGTATTGTCACAAAAGATTTTCATTGGACCCGATGCACTAGGTATGACACCTAGATCGGATATGAACTCCTTCATCCAGACTCCTTCATTTGCTGCTTCTGAAGCAGCTATGTACTCCGCTTCACACGTAGATCCCACCACGACGCTCTGCTTGGAACTGCACCAACTGACAGCTCCACCATTCAATAAAAATATGTATCCGGTTTGTGACTTAGAGTCATCCGGATTAGTGTCAAAGCTTGCATCGACGTAACCGTTTACGACGAGCTCTTTTGTCACCTCCATAAACGAGAAACATATCCTTAGTCCTTTTCAGGTATTTCAGGATGTTCTTGATAGCTGTCCAGTGATCCACTCCTGGATTACTTTGGTACCTCCTTGCTAAACTAATGGCAAGGCACACATCAGGTCTGCTACACAACATTGCATACATGATAGAACCTATGGCTGAAGCATAGTGAATGACTCTCATTTTCTCTCTATATTCTGCAGTGGTCGGGCATTGAGTCTGACTCAACTTCACACCTTGTAACACAAGAAAGAACCCTTTCTTTGCTTAATCCATTTTGAACTTCTTCAAAACTTTATCAAGGTATGTGCTTTCTGAAAGTCCAATTAAGCGTCTTGATCTATGTCTATAGATCTTGATGCAGAATATATAAGCAGCTTCATCAAGGTCTTTCATTGAAAAATTCATATTCAAGTATCCTTTTATGCTATTCAGAAATTCAGTATCATTTCTGATCAGCAATATGTCATCCACATATAATATCAGAAATGCTACAGAGGTCCCACTCACTTTCTTGTAAATACATGCTTCTCCAAAAGTCTGTATAAAACCATATGCTTTGATCACACTATCAAAGCGTATGTTCCAACTCCGAGAGGATTGTACCAGTCCATAAATGGATCGCTAGAGCTTGCACACTTTGTTAGCACCTTTTGGATGAACAAAACCTTCTGGTTGCATCATATACAACTCTTCTTTAAGATATCCATTAAGGAATACAGTTTTGACATCCATTTGCCAAATTTCATAATCATAAAATGCAGCAATTGCTAACATGATTCGGACAGACTTAAGCATCGCTACGGGTGAGAAGGTCTCATCATAGTCAACTCCTTGAACTTGTCGAAAACCTTTTGCAACAAGTCGAGCTTTGTAGACAGTAACATTACCGTCAATGTCAGTCTTCTTCTTGAAGATCCATTTATTCTCTATGGCCTACCGATCATCGGGCAAGTCAACCAAAGTCCACACTTTGTTCTCATACATGGATCCCATCTCAGATTTCATGGCCTCAAGCCATTTTGCGGAATCTGGGCTCATCATCGCTTCCTCATAGTTCGTAGGTTCGTCATGGTAAAGTAACATGACCTCCAGAATAGGATTACCGTACCACTCTGGTGCGGATCTTACTCTGGTTGACCTACGAGGTTCGGTAGTAACTTGATCAGAAGTTTCATGATCATCATCATTAGCTTCCTCTCTTACTGGTGTAGGAATCACTGGAACTGATTTCTGTGATGAACTACTTTCCAATAAGGGAGTAGGTACAATTACCTCATCAAGTTCTACTTTCCTCCCACTCACTTCTTTCGAGAGAAACTCCTTCTCTAGAAAGGATCCATTCTTAGCAACGAATATCTTGCCTTCGGATCTGTGATAGAAGGTGTACCCAATAGTCTCCTTTGGGTATCCTATGAATACACATTTCTCCGAATTGGGTTCGAGCTTATCAGGTTGAAGCTTTTTCACATAAGCATCGCAGCCCCAAACTTTAAGAAATGACAACTTGGGTTTCTTGCCAAACCATAGTTCATAAGGTGTCATCCAACGGATTTTGATGGTGCCCTATTTAAAGTGAATGCAACCGTCTCTAAAGCATAACCCCAAAATGATAGTGGTAAATCAGTGAGAGACATCATAGATCGCACCATATCTAATAAAGTGCGGTTACGACGTTCGGACACACCATTAAGTTGTGGTGTTCCAAGTGGCGTGAGTTGTGAAACTATTCCGCATTGTTTCAAATGAAGACCAAACTCGTAACTCAAATATTCTCCTCCACGATCAGATCATAGAAACTTAATTTTTCCACTCCACTCTGAAATTATTTGAAATTTTCAAATGTTTCAGACTTATGTTTCATCAAGTAGATATACCAATATCTGCTCAAATCATCTGTGAAGGTAAGAAAATAAACGATACCTTCCATGAGCATCAACACTCATCGGACCGCATACATTAGTATGTATTACTTCCAATAAGTCTATTGCTCGCTCCATTGTTCCGGAGAACAGGGCCTTAGTCATCTTGCCCATGAGGCATGGTTAGCATCAAGTGATTCATAATCAAGTGATTACAAAAGCCCATCAGCATGGAGTTTCTTCATGCGCTTTACACCAATCTGACCTAAACGGCAGTGCCACAAATAAGTTGCACTATCATTATTAAACTTATATATTTTGGCTTCAATACTATGAACATGTGTATCACTACTATCAAGATTTAGTAAAATGGACCACTCATCAAGGGTGCATGACCATAAAAGATATTATTCATATAAATAGAACAACCATTATTCTCTTATTTAAATGAATAACTGTCTCGCATCAAACAAGATCCAGATATAATGTTCATGCTCAACACTGGCACCAAATAACAATTATTTAGGTCTAAAACTAATCCCGAAGGTAGATGTAGAGGTAGCGTGCCGACGGCGATCACATCGACTTTGGAACCATTTCCCACACGCATCATCACCTCGTGCTTAGCCAATCTTCGCTTAATCCATATCCCCTGTTTCGAGTTGCAAATATTAGCAACAGAACCAGTATCAAATACCCAGGCACTACTGCGAGCATTAGTAAGGTACATATCAATAACATGTATATCAAATATACCTTTCACTTTGCCATCCTTCTTCTCCGCCAAATACTTGGGGCCGTTTCGCTTCCAGTGACCAGTCCCTTTGCAGTAAAAGCACTCAGTCTCAGGCTTAGGTCCAAACATGGGCTTCTTCACTTGAGCAGCAACTTTCTTGCTGTTCTTCTTGAAGTTCCCCTTCTTCCCTTTACCCTTTTTCTTGAAACTGGTGGTCTTGTTGACCATCAACACTTGATGCTGCTTCTTGATTTCTACCTCCACAGCCTTTAGCATTGCGAAGAGCTCGGGAATTGTCTTATCCATCCCTTGCATATTATAGTTCATCACAAAGCTCTTGTAGCTTAGTGGCAGTGATTGAAGAACTCTGTCAATGACACTATCATCAGGAAGATTAACTCCCAGCTGAGTCAAGTGATTGTGGTACGCGGACATTCTGAGTATATGTTCATTGACATAACTATTCTCCTCCATTTTGCAGCTGTAGAACTTATTGGAGACTTCATATCTCTCAATCTGGGCATTTGCTTGAAATATTAACTTTAACTCCTGGAACATCTCATATGCACCATGATGTTCAAAATGTCGTTGAAGTCCCGGTTCTAAGCCGTAAAGCATGGCACACTGAACTATCGAGGAGTCATCAGCTTTGCTCTGCCAGACGTTCATAACATCTGGTGTTGCTCCTGCAACAGGTTTGTCACCTAGCGGTGCTTCCAGGACGCAATTCTTCTGTACAACAATGTGGATAATCCTCAAGTTACTGGCCGAGTCCATGTAATTGCTACCATCATCTTTCAACTTAACCTTCTCTAGGAACGCATTAAAATTCAACGGAAAAATAGCACGGGCCATCTATCTACAACAACATAGACATGCAAAATACTATCAGGTACTAAGTTCATGATAAATTAAAGTTCAATTGATCATATTACTTAAGAACTCCCACTTAGATAGACATCCCTCTAATCATCTAAGTGATCACGTGATCCATATCAACTAAACCATGTCCGATCATCACGTGAGATGGAGTAGTTTTCAATGGTGAACATCACTATGTTGATCATATCTACTATATGATTCACGCTCGACCTTTCGGTCTCAGTGTTCCGAGGCCATATCTACATATGCTAGGCTCGTCAAGTTTAACCCGAGTATTCCGCGTGTGAAAAACTGGCTTGCACCCATTGTATGTGAACGTAGAGCTTATCACACCCGATCATCACGTGGTGTCTCGGCACAACTAACTGTAGCAACGGTGCATACTCAGGGAGAACACTTGTACCTTGAAATTTAGTGAGAGATCATCTTATAATGCTACCGCCTAACTAAGCAAAATAAGATGCATAAAGGATAAACATCACATGCAATCAATATAAGTGATATGATATGGCCATCATCATCTTGTGCCTTTGATCTCCATCTCCAAAGCACCGTCATGATTGACACGTCTCCGTCGTATCTATAATTTTTGATTGTTCCATGCCAATATTCTACAACTTTCATATACTTTTGGCAACTTTTTATACTATTTTTGGGACTAAAATAATGATCCAGTGCCCAGTGCCAGTTCCTGTTTGTTGCATGTTTTTTGTTTCGCAGAATATCCTTATCAAACGGAGTTAAAACGGGATAAAAACTGATAGAGATTTTTTTGGAATATATATGATTTTTGGGAAGAGAAATCCACGCGAGACGATGCCTGAGGAGGCCATGAGGCACGGGGCACGCCCCTAACCCTCGTGGCCACCCCGTAAGGAGGTTGATGTCGTTCTTTCGCTGCAATAAAGCTAATATCCGGATAGAGACCGTGTTAAAATTTCAGCCCAATCGGAGTTACGGATCTCCGGGAATATAAGAAACAGTGAAAGGGTAGAATCTGAGAACGCAGAAATAGAGAGAGACAGAGAGACAGATCCAATCTCGGAGGGGCTCTCGCCCCTCCCATGCCATGGAGGCCAAGAACCAGAGGGGAAACCCTTCTCCCATCCAGGGAGGAGGTCAAGGAAGAAGAAGACGAAGGGCCCCCCTCTCCCCTTCTCTTCCGGTGGCACCGGAACGCTGCTGTGGCCATCATCATCACCACAATCTTCACCAACAACTTCACCGCCATCATCACCAACTATTCCCCCCTCTATGCAGTGATGTAACCTCTCTCTTACCCGCTGTAATCTCTAATTAAACATGGTGCTCAATGCTATATATTATTTCCCAATGATGTATGGCTATCCTATGATGTTTGAGTAGATCCGTTTTGTCCTATGGGCTATTTGATGATCAAGATTGGTTTGAGTTGCATGTTTTATTATTGGTGATGTCCTATGGTGATCTCCGTGTTGCGCAAGCGTGAGGGATCCCTGTTGTAGGGTGTTGCAATACGTTCATGATTCGCTTATAGTGGGTTGCGTGAGTGACTGAAACACAAACCCGAGTAAGGGGGTTGTTGCGTATGGGATAAAGAGGACTTGATGCTTTAATGCTATGGTTGGGTTTTACCTTAATGATCTTTAGTAGTTGCAGATGCTTTCTATAGTTCCAATCATAAGTGCATATGATCCAAGTAGAGAAAGTATGTTAGCTTATGTCTCTCCCTCATATAAAATTGCAATAATGATTACCGGTCTAGTTATCGATTGCCTAGGGAGATATAACTTTCTCGTAACAAAAAGCTCTCTACTAAAACTAATTTAGTTGTGTCTTTATCAAACAGCCCCTACTTCTTATTTACTTGCTCTTCATTATCTTGCAAACCTATCCAAAAACACCTACAGAATACTTCTAGTTTCATACTTGTTCTATGTAAAGCGAACGTCAAGCGTGCCTAGAGTTGTATCGGTGGTCAATAGAACTTGAGGGAATATTTGTTCTATCTTTAGCTCCTCATTGGGTTCGACACTCTTACTTATCGAAAACTATTGCGATCCCCCATACTTGTGGGTTATCAAGACCTTTTTCCGGCACCATTGCCGGGGAGCAATAGCGTGGGGTGAATATTCTCGTGTGTGCATGTTTGCTTTATCACTAAGTAATTTTTATTTGCTGTTCTTAGTTGTTTTCTATATTTAGTTATGGGTAGGAAACGCAAAATACCAAAAAAATTAGTTGTACCTAGTAAACCAATGGTTGAAGAACCACACAAAATCTATTACACTTCTGAAGCTTATTACTTGGATCATCTTCGATCCCTTTGTGCTCGTGCTGAAACCCCAACTAGCTTAGTTGAGGGCAAATCTTTAGATGAGCATGCTTGTTATGTGCGACACCGAATATCTGAAAAAGGGAAAATTTTACTGGGTCAAATTCATCATTTGCAATGCTATGCTTGGAATTTATGTGAAATATATGATATTACTTGTTGTTCTGAAAACCCTAAGAAACACCTTCCCTATCAATGTGAGTTTAGTGATAATGGAATTGTATCTTTGTAAGCTAAGGGTGTTTATAGTTACTATGATGTTCAACAAATTGAAGAATTTATTGCTTTTAAGGGTGCTTATGAAATTGCTTCTTTGATTGAAACATATGATGCTACTCTTTACAAATCTGAAAATTTTGCCATACTTAAATATTGATATGATAATTATGCTTCTAATGCCTATGTTGAACCATATATTGAGGACTACCCCGCTGTCCAAGAAGAGAGTAATATTTTGCAGGAGTCTATGGAAGAAGAAATTGATGAAACTGTGAGCTCATTGGATGAAAAAGATGAGGAGGAGAGCGAAGAACAAAAGGAGGAAGAGCGGATTAGCTACCCATTCCCACCTTGTAATGAGAGTAACTCTTCAACTCATACATTGTTTAATTCCCCTTCGTGCTTACCGAAGGATGATTGCTATGATGATTGTTATGATCCTGTTGATTCTCTTGAAATATCCCTTTTTGATGATGGTTGCTATGCTTGTGGCCAAGATGCCAATATGAATTATGCTTATGGAGATGAACTTGCTATAGTTCCTTATGTTAAACATGAAATTGTTGCTATTGCACCCACACATGATAGTCCTATTATGTTTTTGAATTCTCCCGACTACACTATATCAGAGAAGTTTGCCCTTATCAAGGATTATATTGATGGGTTGCCTTTTACCGTTGCACATGATGATTTTGATAGATATAATATGCATGTGCTTGCTGCTCCTACTTGCAATTATTATGAGAGAGGAACTACATCTCTGACTCTTTATGCTTCCAATACAACAAAATTGCAAGAAACTGTTTATACTATGCATTGGCCTTTACCTTCTATGCATGAATTGTTCTATTATGACATGCCGATGCATATGAAGAGAGTTAGAATTCGTTGTTGCATGATATATGTTACTTTGTGCTCACTACTAAATTATAAATCATTGTTAATTAAAATTGGCTTTGATATACCTTGGGATCCAGGTGGATCCATTACTTGAGCACTATATGCCTAGCTTAATGGCTTTAAACAAAGCACTGCCAGGGAGACAACCCGGAAGTTTTAGAGAGTCATTTATTTCTGTTGAGTGCTTTCATATAGGTTTTAAAACAACAAAAATAAAGAGAGGAATCCAAAACTTTTTCAAAAAGGAAAGTGAAAGTGAGAAAGACAAGCATTGTTGAAGTGGGAGAGTTCCTTGAACTTTGTTCATGCTCACAGCAACTTTGTGAATCTTGATTACAGAAACTTTTTCAATAAAAATAATTATCCCCTTGTACAATTCCATTGTATTATAAAAATAATGTGCCAAGGTTTGCCTTTAGGATGTTTAATTTAATTGATGGTTTGTACGGTGCAGGACAGAAACTTTGGCTGTAGTGCGTGATTGTACATTTTTAGCTGGAACGTCAAATGGTTCTGATTCTTTTTGCACTGTATTCCTATACAAATTGTTTATTTTTCCTAATTTTGGCAGAATTTTTCAAGTATCATAAGTATGGTGAATGTTCATATTATTACAGACTGTTCTGTTTTAGACAGATTCTGTTTTTGATGCATAGTTTGCTTGTTTTGATGAAACCAACGATTTATATCAGTGGATTAAGCGACGAAAAAGTTTTACTACAGTAGAAACAATGCAAAAACAAAATATGAATTGGTTTGCAGCAGTACTTAGTGTAGTGATTTGCTTTATTATACTAATGGATCTTACCGAGTTTTCTGTTGAAGTTTTGTGTGGATGAAGTGTTCGATGATCGAGAAGGTCTCGATGTGAGAAGAAGGAGGAGAGGAAAGAGCTCAAGCTTGGGGATTTACGAGGCACCCCAAGTAAATATTCAAGGAGACTCAAGCATCTAAGCTTGGGGATGCCCCGGAAGGCATCCCCTCTTTCTTCAACAAGTATCGGTATGTTGTCGGATTCGTTTTGTTCATGCGATATGTGCAATCTTGGAGCGTCTTTTGCATTTAGTTTTCATTTTTCTTTTATGAACCATGCTGGTATGAGATAGTCCTTGGTCGATTTATAGAATGCTCTATGCACTTCACTTATATCTTTTGAGTATGGCTTTATAGAATGCTTCATGTGCTTCACTTATATCATTTGAAGTTTGGATTGCCTGTTCCCTTTACATAGACAACCGCCATTTGTAGAATGCTATTTTGCTTCACTTATATTTGTTAGAGCGTGGGCATATATTTTGGAGAAAGAATTAAACTCTCTTGCTTCACTTATATCTATTTAGAGAGATGACAGGAACTGGTCATTCACATAGTTAGTCATAAAATCCTACATAAACCTTGTAGATCACCGAATATGATATGTTTGATTCCTTGCAATAGTTTTGCGATATAAAGATGGTGATATTAGAGTCATGCTAGTGGGTAGTTGTGGATTAGTAGAAATACTTGTGTTGAGGTTTGTGATTCCCGTAGCATGCACGTATGGTGAACCGTTATGTAACGAAGTCGGAGCATGAGGTATTTATTGATTGTCTTCCTTATGAGTGGCGGTCGGGGACGAACGATGGTCTTATCCTACCAATCTATCCCCCTAGGGGCATGTGTAGTAGTACTTTGCTTCAAGGGCTAATAAACTTTTGCAATAAGTATGTGAGTTCTTTATGACTAATGTTGAGTCCATGGATTATACACACTCTCACCCTTCCATCATTGCTAGCCTCTTCGGTACTGTGCATTGCCCTTCCTCACCTCGAGAGTTGGAGCAAACTTCGCCCGTACCATAAACCCACCATATACCTTCCTCAAAATAGCCACCATACCTACCTATTATGGCATTTCCATAGCCATTCCGAGATATATTGCCATGCAACTTCCATCATCATCATATACATGACTTGAGCATTCATTGCCATATTGCTTTGCATGATCGTAAGATAGATAGCATGATGTTTTCATGGCTTGTCTGTTTTTTGATGTCATTGCTACGCTAGATCATTGCACATACCGGTACACCGCCGGAGGCATTCATATAGAGTCATATCTTTGTTCTAGTATCAAGTTGTAATATTGAGTTGTAAGTAAATAAAAGTGTGATGATCATCATTATTAGAGCATTGCCCCAGTGAGGAAAGGATGATGGAGACTATGATTCCCCCACAAGTCGGGATGAGACTCCGGACAAAAAAAATTAAAAAACTAAAAAAAAGAGAAAGGCCAAAAAAAGAGAAGGCCCAAAAAAAGAGAAAAAAGAAAATAAAAAAATGAGTGAAAAAGAGAGAAGGGGCAATGTTACTATCCTTTTACCACACTTGTGCTTCAGAGTAGCACCATGTTCTTCATATAGAGAGTCTCTTGAGTTATCACTTTCATATACTAGTGGGGATTTTCATTATAGAACTTGGCTTGTATATTTCGATGATGGGCTTCCTCAAATGCCCGAGGTCTTCATGAGCAAGCAAGTTGGATGCACACCCACTTAGTTTCGTTTGGAGCTTTCATACACTTATAGCTCTAGTGCATCCGTTGCATGGCAATCCCTACTCACTCACATTGATATCTATTGATGGGCATCTCCATAACCCGTTGATACGCCTAGTTGATGTGAAACTATATTCTCCTTTTTGTCTTCTCCACAACAACCATTCTTTCCCACCTATAGCTCTATATCCATGGCTCACGCTCATGTATTGTGTGAGGGTCGAAAATGCTGAAGCGCGTTAAAAAGTATGAACCAATTTCTCGGCTTGTCATCGGGGTTGTGCTTGATGTGAATATTTTGTGTGGTGAAGATGGAGCATAGCCAGACTACATGATTTTGTAGGGATAACTTTCTTTGGCCTTGTTATTTTGAAAAGACATGATTGATTTATTAGTGGGCTTGAAGTATTATTGTTTTTATGTCAAATGATAGACTATTGCTTTGAATCACCCGTGTCTTAATATTCATGCCATGATTAGATATGTGATCAAGATTATGCTACGTAGCATTCCACATCAAAAATTATCTTTTTATCATTTACCTACTCGAGGACGAGCAGGAATTAAGCTTGGGGATGCTAATACGTCTCCGTCGTATCTATAATTTTTGATTGTTCCATGCCAATATTCTACAACTTTCATATACTTTTGGCCACTTTTTATACTATTTTGGGGACTAACATATTGATCCAGTGCCCAGTGCCAGTTGCTGTTTGTTGCATGTTTTTTTGTTTCGCAGAATATCCACATCAAACGGAGTCCAAACGGGATAAAAACTGACGGAGATTTTTTTTGGAATAAATATGACTTTGGGGAAGAAAAATCCAAGCGAGACGATGCCCGAGGGGGCCATGAGGCAGGGGGCGCGCCCCTGCCCTCGTGGCCACCCCTTAAGGCAGTTGGTGCCCTTATTTCGCCACAAGAAAGCTAATATCTGGAAAGAGATTGTGTTAAAATTTCAGCCCAATCGGAGTTACGGATCTCCGAGAATATAAGCAACGGTGAAAGGGTAGAATGTGAGAACACAGAAATAGACAGAGACAGAGAGATAGATCCAATCTTGGAGGGGCTCTCGCCCCTCCCACGCCATGGAGGCCAAGGACCAGAGGGGAAACCCTTCTCCCATCTCGGGAGGAGGTCGAGGAAGAAGAAGACGAAGGGGCCCCCTCTCCCCTTATCTTCCGGTGGCGCCGAAACGCTGCCGTGGCCATCATCATCACCACAATCTTCACCAACAACTTCACCGCCATCATCACCAACTCTTCCCCCCTCTATGCAGCGGTGTAACCTCTCTCTTACCCACTGTAATCTCTACTTAAACATGGTGCTCAACTCTATATATTATTTCTCAATGATGTATGGCTATCCTATGATGTTTGAGTAGATCTGTTTTGTCCTATGGGCTATTTGATGATCAAGATTGGTTTGAGTTGCATGTTTTATTATTGGTGTTGTCCTATGGTGCTCTCCGTGTCGCACAAGCGTGAGGGATCCCTGCTGTAGGGTGTTGCAATATGTTCATGATTCGTTTATAGTGGGTTGAGTGAGTGACTGAAACACAAACCCGAGTAAGGGGGTTGTTGCGTATGGGATAAAGAGGACTTGATGCTTTAATGCTATGGTTGGGTTTTACCTTAATGATCTTTAGTAGTTGCGGATGCTTGCTAGAGTTCCAATCATAAGTGCATATGATCCAAGTAGAGAAAGTTTGTTAGCTTATGCCTCTCCCTCATATAAAATTGCGATAATGATTACCGGTCTAGTTATCGATTGCCTAGGGACAAATAACTTTCTCGTAACAAAAAGCTCTCTACTAAAACTAATTTAGTTGTGTCTTTATCTAAACAGCCCCTACTTCTTATTTATTTGCTCTTTATTATCTTGCAAACCTATCCAAAAACACCTACAAAATACTTCTAGTTTCATACTTGTTCTAGGTAAAGCGAACTTCAAGCGTGCGTAGAGTTGTATCGGTGGTCGATAGAACTTGAGGGAATATTTGTTCTACCTTTAGCTCCTCGTTAGGTTCAACACTCTTACTTATCGAAAACTGTTGCGATCCCCAATACTTGTGGATTATCAATGATCACCATCGTCACCAGCTTGACACCTTGATCTCCATCGAAGCATCATAGTCGTCTCGCCAACTATTGCTTCTACGACTATCGCTAACGCTTAGAGATAAAGTAAAGCAATTACGTGGCGATTGCATTTCATACAATAAAGCGACAACCATATGTCTCTTGCCAGTTGCCGATAACTGTTACAAAACATGATCATCTCATACCATAAAATTTAGCATCATGTTTTGACCATATCACATCACAACATGCCCTGCAAAAACAAGTTAGACGTCCTCTACTTTGTTGTTGCAAGTTTTACATGGCTGCTACGGGCTGAGCAAGAACCGTTCTTACCTACGCATCAAAAACCACAACGCGGTATAGTGATTGCTTTTTGATCTTCAGAAAGAACCCTGTTCATTGAATCCGATTCAACTAAAGTTGGAGAAACTGACACCCACTAGCCACCTGTGTGTGAAGCGCATCGGTAGAACCAGTCTCACGTACACGTACGTGTAAGGTCGGTCTGAGCCGATTCATCCAACAATACCGCTGAATCAATAATCAACTAGTGACGGCAAGAAATATGTATATACCCACGCCCACAACCCCTTTGTGTTCTACTCATGCATATAACATCTACGCATAGACCTGGCTCTGATGCCACTGTTGGGGAACGCAGTAATTTCAAAATTTTCCTACGCACATGCAAGATCCATCTAGGTGATGCATAGCAATGAGAGGGGAGAGAGTTGTCTACATACCCTCGTAGATCGTAAGCGGAAGCATTATTACAACGCGGTTGATGTAGTTGTACGTCTTCACGATCCGACCGATCCTAGCACCGAAGGTACGACACCTCTGCGATCTGCACACGTTCAGCTGGGTGACGTGCCACGAACTCTAGATACAACTGAGTGCCGGGCGAGAGCTTCGTTTGCATGATGGCGTGATGACGGTGATGATGAAGTTACCGATGCAGGGCTTCACCTAAGCACTACAATGATATGACCGAGGTGGAAATCTGTGGAGGCGAGCACCGCACATGGCTAAGAGATCTACTTGTGTGTTCTAGGGTGCCCCCCTCCCCACGTATATAAAGGAGGGAGAGGGGAGTCTGGCCGGCCTCTCTAGGCACGCCAAGGGGGAGGAGTCCTCCTCCTAGTAGGAGTAGGACTCCCCCTTTCCTAGTCCAACTAGGAATAGAAGGAAGAGGGAGAAGGAGAAAGGAAAGGGGGGCCAGCCCCCCCCCCCACCCAATTCGTATTGGGCTGGGAGGGGGCGCCCCCTCCTAGGCTGCCTTCTCATCTCTCCCACTAAGGCCCATTAAGGCCCATATGCTCCCCAGGGGGTTCTAGTAACCCCCCGGTACTCCGGTAAATGCCCGAACTCACCCGGAACCATTCCGATGTCCAAACATAGCCTTCCAATATATCGATCTTTATGTCTCGACCATTTCGAGACTCCTCGTCATGTCCGTGATCATATCCGGGACTCCGAACTACCTTCGGTACATCAAAACACATACACTCATAATACAGATCGTCACCGAATGTTAAGCGTGCGGACCCAACGGGTTCGAGAACTTTGTAGACATGACCGAGACACATCTCCGGTCAATAACCAATAGCGGAACCTGGATGCTCATATTGGTTCCTATATATTCTACGAAGACCTTTATCGGTGAAACCGCATAACAACATACGTTGTTCTCTTTGTCATCGGTATGTTACTTGCCCGAGATTTGATCGTTGGTATCTCAATACCTAGTTCAATCTCGTTACCGGCAAGTATCTTTACTCATTCTGTAATGCAACATCCCATAACTAACCCATTAGTCACATTGCTTGCAAGGCATATAGTGTTGTGCATTATCGAGAGGGCCCAGAGATACCTCTCCGATACACGGAGTGAAAAATCCTAATCTCGATCTATGCCAACTCAACACACACCATTGGAGATACCTGTAGAGCATCCTTATAGTCACTCAGTTACGTTGTGACATTTGATAGCACACTAAGTGTTCCTATGGTATTCAGGAGTTGCATAATCTCATAGTCATAGGAGCATTTATAAGTTATGGAGAAAGCAATAGCAATAAGCTAAACGATCAAAGTGCTAAGCTAACAGATGGGTGAAGTCAATCACATCATTCTCTGATGACGTGATCCCGTTCTTCAAATGACAACTCTTTGTCCATGGCTAGGAAACTTACCCATCTTTGATTAAAGAGCTAGTCAAGTAGAGGCATACTAGTGACACTCTGTTTGTCTATGTATTCACACATGTACTAAGTTTCTGGTTAATACAATTCTAGCATGAATAATAAACATTTATCATGATATAAGGAAATAAAAATAACAACTTTATTATTGCCTCTAGGGCATATTTCCTTCACAAGATGTTTGTGCGTTGCACGGAACATCAAGATCTTGTGGGAGAAAAGGATGAACGAGGGAAGGCCTTATCTGCAAATGTGGAAAGGAGTGCGGGTAAATTGTCATAGTTTCCTTCCTATCCATTAGATATAGATCGGACGGCCTATATTGCAGGATGGTAGGCACACCATCATCACCAACTCTGCTTTTTATAAGAATAGAGAGCAGAGATTAGTTAATATTCTCTTTAGGATACTCATAGTAGAAAGTATCATATACTAGTATCATGTGCATGATACTAGTGTATGATACTGGACTACCTTTATAGTGCCATGCATGACACAAAGTAGCATAGTATTTAACATGATACGGTATCTACCTATGTTACTCTAACCCCTCTCCCTTCTTTAATTCTTTGCCACATCGGCATGTTTGCTATTCCCGTGTGCATCATCCCAGCTAGTACCACATTACCACTACTATGGCCAGCCTTAATCATCGCATGCAATAATTTAGTGCACCTTGAAATCTGAACGTCTGCTTGACTCTCCTTCTCCATCCGGCGGTCCCACCACTCCACCCCGTGTGGAAAAAATCTGCATGCATGACTCTCCTCCCCCCGTGCTCGTCCAATCCATTGTGACCAGCAATATTTCCACCCCTTCCCTCCCCCATAATTTAGTCCAACAAATATGCCCACATAGCTGTTACGTTAATCACACAACATATCTTATGGGATGCTGCTTCAGTTACTTAACTACAGGTGCATTGGGTCACTAACATGTGGGCCCAACAGGCATCTGGCCCATATGTCAGTGATGCAACTGCACCTGTAGTTAAGTCAATGAAGCTCAGTCCATATCCTACGTAGGTGTGCCATTGCTCGCTATAAATACTGCACCTACCACGACATTCGCAAGAACGCCAATGTTCATCACTATCTCCTCTCCCTCCCTCTCACGTCGACCACCATGGCATCGTCCCTCCCAAGCCCTAGGCACCCCTCGCAGCACCGCGCGGATGGTCACACGTCGTCGTTTCGTTCCTGGCCGCCACTAGTCGAGGAGGATGCATTGGTGTTCCGCTCCTCGCCGTGACGCATCAAGGTGGACGCGTCCACGTTCCTAGTCTCGCCAGCACGCGCGTATGAGGACGTGTCGGCTCCTCGCTACGAGGAGAACGCCGCGCTGCCTATCGAGCCCCCCCAGCCTTGAGGAGCTTTCGAAAGAAATGGATGTCGCCTTGTGGGAGGCTTTGCCTCCAGCAGAGTGCGCCAAAATAAAGGCGGAGAAGAAGGCCGAGGAAGAGAAGCACGCCGTGAGGCATGCTGCCTGGCGGGCCTATGTCGCGTCCGAGAGAGTCAGGCAATTGGATATTTGGCAGAAGGCTCGTGCGAGGACCGTGAGGGTGGCGGAGGATGCCCGTGCCAAAGCCTTGAGTGCAGTCGGGCCCAAGCGCCTCATCTATGCTTGGCGATACGTGGACCGGGTGCACGCTTCCAACGAGGAGGAGTACCCATTGGCACTGGATCACCACAATGGTGAGATCGCGCTCGCCCGCCGGCAAGCCGCCAATCAGCACCTCACGAGTTGCGAGGCTGAGGAAGAGGTGTTGTGTCGGCGCGCTGGGAAACGACCACGCACCAGGGCACTCATGGGCGCCGCAAGTGCCCCTGCGAGCGCCGTGGCTTTTATTAGGAATATAATTTAGTTTTGTAAGGCAATCTCATTAGTTTTGGGACACAAAAGATAAATCCTGAATGTTCGGGAATTATTAGCATCCTTAATTGAGTATGTAAAAGGAAAAGTTTGGAAACCTTGTGGATCCGTACGCATTTTGTAAGTACGTGCATATAGCACAAACTTTACTATATACTATCGCACTACACGTCTATCTCTCTCTATATATGCTTGTAGACTGTGCTACTACTATTACTTATGTGCATGCAATTCCACGTTTTAACATTACGATGCGGTTTTTGTAAAAGCAAAAAAACAACACTTGTCAAGCTTGTGAAACGATTTAATGCAAAACAAATGCAAAAATGCTCGTTTGATTGTTTACTTTTAGCTTCCCTCTCTGTGGTTATTTCTCTGTCATACTTTGTACGGAGTATATCACTGGTCGGGAAGGCATGCAAATTCCCAAACCGCTTCCTACACCCTGTATCGAATTTTTTGCCTAACAAGTTGCGCCATGCAATTGGGATTCCAACTTGAGTGCTACACTACTACTAGGAGTACCAGGGGCCAGTTCTTTTAGGCTTCTAGATTAGTAATCCCATAACTACCAACTCTGTCCTCGTTTATTGGTCCCCATTGTAATTTGTGTCAAATTTTGACCATAAATTTAACTAATGAAATGTTTATGCATGTCACATGCACTAACATTTTATCAGTTAAATATTTAGTCAAAATTTAGCACAAATTACAATGGTGACGAATAAACCAGGACGAAGGTACTAGTAGTTTAGAAGCCCAAATAAATGAGTGAGGCGCCTTATTTTACTCTCCACTGTGACTAGTCTTATGGGAAAAGCTGGGGAAGAGACGACTTATTTTTTAAGCCACCAAAAGAACTGGCCCTAGGAGTAGTAGCTAGGGATACTAGGAGTAGTAGCTAGGGATCGAGTGTGCGAGATGAACTGGAGAAAGTAAATGCAGAGAGATGAAATGCAAAAAAAGACGGAGGGATGTGATGGTTGCTTGTCCATTTATTTTACTAGGCCACTTATTACTGGGAGTGGTGGGGTTTTGTGATATAACGGCTTTACTACTGCGCCACGAGTGGTGTGAGATTCCCGTGCAGCGCTGCCCTCTACAATAGTACTACCTCGGTCGTGGTTTATTAGTCCCCCGTTGAATTTGACTGAAGATTTAACTGACAAAATGTTAGTGCATGTCAACAAAAACTATATCATTGGATTCATATTTGAACATAGTTTTCAATGATATAATTTTTGGTGACATGCATGAGCATTTATCGTACTATATATAATGTTAGTTAAATGTATGGTCATACTAATCTATAGTAAGGTGCCTGTGCGTTGCATGGAACAGTGAAATGCATTGATCGGGGAGTTGTTTGTTTGACAAAGGATGTGGGGTCATCTCATGTGTAACGGGTATCGATAGGTTTCTTCGGATATTATTTCATCTCTAGAGCTCACAAACATCCGGGTGAAATTGATGACAAAGTATCTTTTGCAAACAAAAGCGTTCAAATGTTCAACCTGCATCCAAAACTTGTGAAGAAATAACACTTACCGTGCTTTGCAAGAAATGATCTTTAAGAATTAGTTTTTAAGTATCGGTTGTTATACATGTTGGCTACAGATGACATGGCACATTCTTATAGTCAACAGTTGGCTATACTATTAAGTATTAACCATGCTCTTATACACCTAGACGAAGGGATTAAATCAGGATGACTTGGAAGGGGGCAGAGGAGATGTAAGAAATGGTTCATCATAAGTCTTTCACCAGTACTTTAGTAAATATTCTTAGTTAATCTCATAAGTGGCAAGCGAGAACTCTAATGGAGCAAAATCATACATGGAAGATTCTAGACTAATAAACCATAAATGGATACACTTTTATTCAAGCGCGATACTCTAATAGAGCAAGATCATGCATGGAAGGTTCTATACTATATAAATAAGAAGTCTCCACATGCTTAGACAAGAGATTACATTGAGTGAAGACTAATGATTAACATTTAATCTGGTGATGCATATGTCCAGGTTAACCTTCTTGGAGTCCCCGTGCACCATCTTAGGGGGGGGGGAATCATACCATGCGTCTTCCATGCCCACATCGGCGGGAAGGTCGCAGCTCGGTTGAGTCCGAGTTAGCGTGATGGAGTTGGTGTGGGCGCCCACGTACCTCTGAGTGGCAGTAACAATGAGCACATAGTCATACATCGGCCTCGTGTTAGTGTCAGCGTCTGCAGCGTTGCCCCTGATGGTGCGGAGGCCTGCGTGGGCCTCGCCGGTGCCCACGGTCAAGAGGAAGACGCTGCCTTCCTCCTCTGAGACTAGCAGGCGGCGGTGATCCTCCAGCGACTCTAGCACGGCGAACGGGTAGCACGTCTTGTACTTGATGTTCACCGCCGCGGGCTAGTAGGGATCGATGAGCGCGTGTGTGAGGTGATCCACGAGGATTGCTGCGAGCCCGAAAACGGCGACGGACTCTCATAGCAGTAGACGCAGGGCTCCTTGGAGGCATCGACTAGGCCGTCCATGAAACAGGACTGGCTGTAGGGGACGTTGCGCCAGTTGAATATATGAGCAAGTTACTATGAGATTTAATCCGAATAAGCACAAAATAAATCACGACGGCTATAACAGAGATTAAACTAATAATGTGGACTAGCATAGTAGATGAACAGATCGAATCTAGGCCACAAACTAGAAACATGAATTCTACCACGATTTCTGTGACGCCCGGATAATCATGCTACAGTAATCTCACGTTAATGTTGCCATGTCACCTCGGTCACTGGAGTTAATCTCGGGTTGATTCAAAAACGTTTCAAATTTAAATTCAAATTAATGACAAACGACAAAGTTTTCAAAATATTAAACTAAAATGTTCGGGGTGTGCAGTTCAATGCCTGGATAATTATAATAAAGCAAACACATTTTTATAAAATGCCTAGATAATTTAAAATGATTTAAAACAGAAAAGAAAATAAATAAAAAAGAAAAAGAAACTACAAAAACAGAAAACAAAACAAAACAAGAAAAGGGAGAAAGCAACCCCCCCCCCACTAGGCTCCGGCCCAGCAGGCCACAGCCCCACTGGGCCAACCCACCAGGCCCAGCCGGCCGAACCCCACTCCCCACTCCCTTATCCCATAATCCCCCGAAACCCTAACCCACTCCCCATCGCCCCACACCCCACTCCCCC
>NC_041382.1:348204005-348211083 GCF_002162155.2 Triticum dicoccoides
GTCGCCCGTCGTCCCCAACGCCCCCTCGAGTCCCACTTCCCTAGTCCCTACTCCCCCACCGTGAGCTCCCTCCCTCTCCCTCGTTCGCTCACCGCACCATCCGCACTCTCGCACGCGCCGCGTCCGCCGCGGCCCCTGCTGGCGGCACCCGGGCCGCGCTCGTCCTCACCCGAAGCCCCGTCCCCGCGCTCACCACGTCGACGGCCGCGCACCGGCGCCCCTGGACGCGCCCATGGTTGCGCCCTCACGCCCTCCTGCTCTCCTGCCTGACCTTGCCAGGCCTCGCCCGGAGCTCCCCGTCCGCCAGCACGCGACGCCCTGCGTGCTCCGGCCACCCGCCTCCCCTCTCCTCCCCGTCGCTGCTGGCATCTGTTGCCGCCGCCGCAGCCTTCAGTCCGCCTGCGCCGTTCCGCCATGCCCAGCGTCCCGTGCCTCGTGGGCACCAGCACTCCGCCCCCTCGGGTCGAGCTCGACCGCCGCAGCCCGGTGAAACTCGCCCCACTGCAGCCCCCTTCCCCCCTCACCGCGTCGCCCCAGTGCTCGCCTCTGCTTCCCGCCGGTGCCCATCACTGGCCGGCCGCCCTGGCGCGCACCGGTGCCTGGCCGCGTCGTGCACCCAGCGCCCCTCCGGCATGCGTCGTTCGGGTGACGCCCGCACCCAGCGCCCGACCCACTATGGCCCTGGGCCACTGCCAAACGGGGCCCGCGCCCTCCCACAGAACGTTAAAAAAAAGAGAATTAGTTAAAATAATAACATTAATTAATTAATTAATTAATTAATCAACTTAATTAATTTTGATTAATTAAGCTAAACAACTAATTAAACATTAGTTATTTAATTAACCTAGTTAGTTAGTTAATTAGCTAATTAAGTAGTCAATGACAGTGGGGCCCACCCCCCTAATTAACCCTGATTAGGTTAAATAAAATGCTTAATTAAAATGTGTCACTGACCAGTGGGACCCACTGGTCAGGTTGACCAGTCAACCCCTGTTGACTGCTGACGTCAGCATGACATCATGCTGATGTCATAAATCCATTTTCGAATTAAGTTAAATAATTAATTAAATTCCAGAAATTAATAAAATCTTTAGAAAATCATATCTTTTAATCCGTAACTCGGATTAAATTATTTTCAACATGAAAGTTGCTCAGAACGACGAGACGAACCTGGATACGTAGCCCGTTCGTCCACCACACACCCCTAACATATCAAACCCGCAACTTTCCCCCTCCGGTTCATCTGTCAGGAAACACGAAACACCGGGAATACTTTCCCGGATGTTTTCCCCCCTTCACCGGTATCACCTACTACCGCGTTAGGGCACACCGAACACCGCGGATTGCCTTGTTATATTTTGTGATGCTTTGTTTGCTCTGTATTCATTATTTCTTCCCCCTCTTCTCTCCGGTAGACTACGAGACCGACGCTGCTGCTGACCAGTTTGACTACGGAGTTGACGACCCCTCTCTCTTGCCAGAGCAACCAGGCAAGCCCCCCCCCCCCTTTATCACCAGATATCGCCTATTCTCCTCTAAACTGCTTGCATTAGAGTAGTGCAGCATGTTACTGCTTTCCGTTAATCCTATTCTGATGCATAGCCTGTCATTGTTGCTACAGTCATTGATACCTTACCCGCAATCCTAAATGCTTAGTATAGGATGCTAGTTTATCATCATTGGCCCTACATTCTTGTCAGTCTGCCTCGCTATACTATCGGGCCGTGATCACTCGGGAGGTGATCACGGGTATATACTTTACATACATACATACTATACAGATGGTGACTAAAGTCGGGTCAGCTCGAAGAGTACCCGCGAGTGATTCACGGATTGGGGGCTGAAAGGACCTTTGTCCCGACGGCCCTCTGTGTGGATCTTTGTGGCGGAGCGACAGGGCAGGTTGAGACCGCCTAGGAGAGAGGTGGGCCTGGCCCTGTTCGGCGTTCGCGGATACTTAACACGCTTAACGAGATCTTGGTATTTGATCTGAGTTGGCTACGAGCCTATACGCACTAACCATCTATGCAGGAGTAGTTATGGGTATCCCGACGTTGTGGTATCAGCCGAAGCACTTCGTGACGCCAGCGACTGAGTGGCGCGCGCCGGATTGGAACGTAAGCCTGCTCTTGTATTAAGGGGGCTAGTTCTGTTTTCGGCCGCGTACGCAACGTGCAGGTGTGCTATGGGCGATGGGCCCAGACCCCTGTGCGCTTAGGTTTAGACCGGCGTGCTGGCCTCTCTGTTGAGCCTAGGTGGGGCTGCGATGTGTTGATCTTCCGCGGCCGGGCATGACCCAGGAAAGTGTGTCCGGCCAAATGGGATCAAGCATGCTGGGTAAGTTGGTGCACCCCTGCAGGGAAGTTAATCTATTCGAATAGCCTTGATCTTCGGTAACAGGACGACTTGGAGTTGTACCTTGACCTTATGACAACTAGAACCGGATACTTAATAAAACACACCCTTCCAAGTGCCAGATACAACCGGTGGTCGCTCTCCCTCAGGGATATGAGGAGGGGATCGCCGGGTAGGATTATGCTATGCGATGCTACTGGAGATGCTACTTGGAGATGCTACTTGGAGGACTTCAATCTACTCTCTTCTACATGCTGCAAGACGGAGGCTGCCAGAAGCGTAGTCTTCGACAGGATTAGCTATCCCCCTCTTATTCTGGCATTCTGCAGTTCAGTCCACTGATATGGCCCTTTACACATATACCCATGCATATGTAGTGTAGCTCCTTGCTTGCGAGTACTTTGGATGAGTACTCACGGTTGCTTTTCTCCCTCTTTTCCCCCTTTCCCTTCTACCTGGTTGTCGCAACCAGATGCTGGAGTCCAGGAGCCAGACGCCACCGTCGACGACGACCCCTACTACACCGGAGGTGCCTAATACTACGTGCAGGCCGCTGACGACGACCAAGAGTAGTTAGGAGGATCCCAGGCAGGAGGCCTGCGCCTCTTTCGATCTGTATCCCAATTTGTGCTAGCCTTCTTAAGGCAAACTTGTTTAACTTATGTCTGTACTCAGATATTGTTGCTTCCGCTGACTCGTCTATGATCGAGCACTTGTATTCGAGCCCTCGAGGCCCCTGGCTTGTATTATGATGCTTGTATGACTTATTTATGTTTTTAGAGTTGTGTTGTGATATCTTCCGGTGAGTCCCTGATCTTGATCGTACACGTTTGCGTGCATGATTAGTGTACGATTGAATCGGGGGCGTCACAAGTTGGTACCAGAGCTGACTTCCTGTAGGAATCCCCCTTTCCAACTCCTTGGCCGAAGTCGAGTCTAGTCGTTGAAAAACTTTTACTAACATGGCTGTGTGGCCCATGGGCCCACGTCGCCATCGGGAGGTATTAGGATCTTTTATTCCTCGACCTTTACTCTGGGATTCTGAACCGTCTTCTATTCGGGTTAAACGATTTTTTACTAAAAACTAACTTTAGGTTCTCGAAAATACTTTCTCCCGGAGAGCCCCTTCAGTCCAGATGGTCACCGACTGCACCAGAAGATTTCGGAGATACTCTTTGATATTCTCTCGAGACTTTGTGCCCATCACTTTTGCTATTCCCGACCACCGATAAATCCTTATGGATAACTACTTACACTTGCCATTCTTACGATCATTCCCCATTGTTCTTGTTATTACAAGATACCCGAAGTTTTCTCTATTGTTCCGAGAATACTTTGTGCCTACTGCCTAGCAGTTCTTTGCCACATGAATACCCCTTCAAATAATTTCTCGCACTTATCGAGTATCCACTCATCCCCAGTTGATTCATGTATTTCACAAAAGTCTTCAAAATACCATTCGATCTTCTGAAAATCCTCAGAAACCTATTGCTCCGGAATTTCTTGTTTGCTTTCATTATGATTAATCCCGTAAGTATAGAAACCTTATTAACATTCCTTGTCATTATCATTTTGAGTCTGTTGACTCAATATGTTGCGAATACACACAATCATCATTGATCCTTATAAATTACCTTTCTGGCTGAGCTTCCATTCTTTTAACTGGAATTGGTTCTCGACCAATCCAATTGTCATTGATTGTACCCTAGGGCTATTCAACTTATCCATCCCTAATCAGAGCATTGCTTCTGATCCCTTGATTTGGAGATCATAATTCCTTTGCATTTGACTGAGTTAGTCCGTTGTTTCTATAAACTGATCTCCTTGCATTCTTTCCTCCTCTGGTTGAGTACCGATGCTCACATCAGGTACCTTGTGGACCACCAGATCCTTTGTTGGATTTTATCTGACAACGCCCTTCATATTCAATAACCTTGTGAGCCTTTTCTCCGATACATAATGCCTTTGCTAAATTGTATCGTCTGCTTCCTCAACCATGCTCTGCCTTCGAGCTTGAGTTAATTACTTCTAAAGGTTCTGGTATATGATTCTGAGATGCCCCGATGGGTTGAACCTATGCCTTCCTTAATATGTGTGAACTCGAAAGTTTTCACGACTCGTACTCTTCTTGAATTTTGCCAGATAAAATTTCAACGCTATAACTTCATCAAAAGCGAGAAGTGAATGAAAGGGTATGCATTGGAGAAGTGGGAGTCGACCTTGAACTCTGAGTTCATGCCCATGGACCTGATGTGGAACTTATCAGGGTAGCTTCTTGCCAAATATTTACTCATTCGAGTAATTCTTTCAGTGTTATTAAATTGGACCCCTTGTAGTTATGGTTTTGACCATAGTGTTCTTCTTTGTTCCCATTTCTCGGGCAAGTTTAAACATTTGTCTTCTGCAGATTAATACCCCAGTCCAACCTTTACTTTGATCTGGTGTCGAGTATTACCCCCCTGGTATCTCGAGATTATCATGGAACTGCATAACTTCTTATGAGTTCTTCATCAAGTGCTACCTTCCCACTGATTCCAATTTTTCACGGGCTCTGAGTTATTGAACACTCAAAGACACCGATAACTGAACCGAGTCCGCACTGCGGTTCAACAACTCTTCGGTAAGCTTCTATAAGTACGAGTTTGTACCCGATCACATCATTCCTAGCCTGTTTGGCTATATCATTGTCGTGATGATTTTAACTGTGCTACCCGGTCCTTCTTCACAGAGCACAATTTTCGACGATGAACTAACCTTACGTCGATCCTCATCGTCATATCATTTCGCCTTGAACAACAAGCTTGGTTTCGAGTTTGTGTCGTACCCTTGGTTCCGATAACCTGTCACTTCATCATTACTTTGACTTGTTGACGTCGCCGATCGATTACATCTTCAAGAACTCTCGCGACAAAGGTGTCGTGATCATCAACATTCTGAGCTCATCCAGGATATCAATTGAATTCATGATGAGAAATACCATCCTTGCCCTTGATGAATTGTATTATCATCGACCACTTTATTGCCTTCCCACCAACACAAACTTGTTCATGCTTGGTGTTATACCTTGAGTTCCTTGCTATCCAGCAATTGTTCTTCTTTACCTTGGAGTATTACCATCCTTTATGTCAAGAATGTTCTGAGATTTGTTCCACCTCTTAAGAATTCTTGGTATAGTGATATTTCTCACCATCACCATTCTTTCTTGGTCCTCGTGTTGATTCCAACCGGGGTACCAACAAGTGAACGGTGTTGTTTGGATTATGCACGTCTAGCAACCCTATTGCTTTGAAGTTAGTGGTCGGCCGTTCATTCTTAGACTATTGATTATTGAATCACCATTCTGACATTGGTCGTGCAACCCAACCGATATTTCGGGCACACCTTTCAACCAATGTTTAATTGTGTATGTTTTCCTCGAGCATACTTATATCGTTTGATCTGACAAATGTCATCTCCTTATCCACATAATTGTGGAAATCCGTCTTTTGGGAATCTCGGTGAATTGCCGTTGAGTTCACCAGACACCTCCTTGTCCTTCTCCTTCGGTTAATGATGGACTCTTATTAACGGAAATCACCCCATAGTTCATTTCCCCGAGAATCTTACAATGTCATCTCGTCAATTTGCGTTGCACCTTTTCTTCTTAG
The DNA here is from genome assembly GCF_002162155.2 of Triticum dicoccoides. Taxonomy (NCBI): domain Eukaryota; kingdom Viridiplantae; phylum Streptophyta; class Magnoliopsida; order Poales; family Poaceae; genus Triticum; species Triticum dicoccoides. The sequence goes on from NC_041382.1 coordinate 348,210,008, forward strand.
GTATCCTAAGTCTGAGGTATCCTGACACCAATCGGATCTGAATCGGGGGCGTCAGATATGATGGTTGGGACAACTTTCCAAGAGTTATGATGTTGATCCTTTGATGACCCGGTAATATGATGTCATGCCTAGCACCCCCCCGGCTGGAGGACCTACCATTATAGATTCCTTTTCAGCAAGGTTATCCATTCATCCATGAGGAAATTGTAAGACTTATTCTACAAGTTATTCCTGATGGATCCTTCGTGTTTCCAAAGTCTGATCTTCACCTGAAGACCATGTCAATGCTATCTCGAAGCTTGTCAACGGTACTCCGATTTGCAACAGGAACATTTGAAGCACGATGCTAGATTTTATTTATCATTATCCTAACACCGTTGTATGGGTAATATCATGAGATTCCTCCCCCCTTACCTAAATGGTTTTCTACTTTATATCCCGTCATGGATATCTTGCTCTTCTTGTCCTTGGGAAGGATATACCCTTGAAATATGTGTTTAAACATATTTTCCTTTCCATTGTTTTGTTTAATCTGAAGATCATATTTTCCTTCCATTGATTTGTTTAAACCTTTTCTATGATCTATATGATATAAGCAGTAATAATCCACTGCTTGTGCAAGCACCTCGATGTACAACTGTGTCAGTAAGACCTTGTTACTATTGTTGATGACATTCCGGTAACCACCGATGGACGGGAACCTATGTTGTTACGCCTCGTTTCAACGAGCAGGAAAATGGTTCTCTTAGTCCCTCGCCCTTGGTACCTATGTTGTTGCCGACATGACCCTCAGACTCTCCTCTGACATGCCTTGCTTACATGATCGTGCAAGATGTCACCGACCTTCCTACTTTTAACCACATGGTGGGCCCATAACCCACAGTTTCACAGGATCGAAACCTGACTCTCCTGTACACCCCTCGTTCCCAAAGTTATTCCTCCCGCTTGGACTCGTATGTAATTCATGGGCCACCTTCTGATGAGATCATCAATTCTGGCATCGGACACAATAATTATTCCGTTGCTTGAAACCCCTTCACCTTCTGACTAGGCATAGAACGATTGCCTGGCTGCTT
>NC_041382.1:348212216-348247354 GCF_002162155.2 Triticum dicoccoides
CAGGCCTCACCCGGAGCTCCCCGTCCACCCGCACGCGACGCCCTGCGTGCTCCGGCCACCCGCCTCCTCTCTCCTCCCCGTCGCCGCTGGCATCTGTTGCCGCCGCCGCAGCCTTCAGTCCGCCTGCGCCGTTCCGCCATGCCCAGCGTCCCGTGCCCCGTGGGCACCAGCGCTCCGCCCCCCGGGTCGAGCTTGACCGCCGCAGCCCGGTGAAACTCGCCCCACTGCAGCCCCCTTCCCCCCTCTCCGCGTCGCCCCAGTGCTCGCCTCTGCTTCCCGCCGGCGCCCATCACTGGCCGGCCGCCCTGGCGCGCACCGGCGCTTGGCCGCGTCGTGCGCCCAGCGCCCCTCGGGCATGCGTCGTTCGGGTGACGCCCGCACCCAGCGCCCGACCCACTATGGCCCTGGGCCACTGCCAAACGGGGCCCGCGCCCTCCCACAGAACGTTAAAAAAAAGAGAATTAGTTAAAATAATAACATTAATTAATTAATTAATTAATTAATCAACTTAACTAATTTTGATTAATTAAGCTAAACAACTAATTAAACATTAGTTATTTAATTAACCTAGTTAGTTAGTTAATTAGCTAATTAAGTAGTCAATGACAGTGGGGCCCACCCCCCTAATTAATCCTGATTAGGTTAAATAAAATGCTTAATTAAAATGTGTCACTGACCAGTGGGACCCACTGGTCAGGTTGACCAGTCAACCCCTGTTGACTGCTGACGTCAGCATGACATCATGCTGATGTCATAAATCCATTTTTGAATTAAGTTAAATAATTAATTAAATTCCAGAAATTAATAAAATCTTTAGAAAATCATATCTTTTAATCCGTAACTCGGATTAAATTATTTTCAACATGAAAGTTGCTCAGAACGACGAGACGAACCCGGATACGTAGCCCGTTCGTCCACCACACACCCCTAACATATCAAACCCGCAACTTTCCCCCTCCGGTTCATCTGTCAGAAAACACGAAACACCGGGAATACTTTCCCGGATGTTTTCCCCCTTCACCGGTATCACCTACTACCGCGTTAGGGCACACCGAACACCGTGTATTGCCTTGTTATATTTTGTGATGCTTTGTTTGCTCTGTATTCATTATTTCTTCCCCCTTTTCTCTCCGGTAGACTACGAGACCGACGCTGCTGCTGACCAGTTCGACTACGGAGTTGACGAGCCCTCTCTCTTGCCAGAGCAACCAGGCAAGCCCCCCCCCTTGATCACCAGATATCGCCTATTCTCCTCTAAACTGCTTGCATTAGAGTAGTGCAGCATGTTACTGCTTTCCGTTAATCCTATTCTGATGCATAGCCTGTCATTGTTGCTACAGTCATTGATACCTTACCCGCAATCCTAAATGCTTAGTATAGGATGCTAGTTTATCATCATTGGCCCTACATTCTTGTCAGTCTGCCTCGCTATACTATTGGGCCGTGATCACTCGGGAGGTGATCACGGGTATATACTTTACATACATACATACTATACAGATGGTGACTAAAGTCGGGTCAGCTCGAAGAGTACCCACGAGTGATTCACGGATTGGGGGCTGAAAGGACCTTTGTCCCGGCGGCCCTCTGTGTGGATCTTTGTGGCGGAGCGACAGGGCAGGTTGAGACCGCCTAGGAGAGAGGTGGGCCTGGCCCTGTTCGGCGTTCGCGGATACTTAACACGCTTAACGAGATCTTGGTATTTCATCTGAGTTGGCTACGAGCCTATACGCACTAACCATCTATGCGGGAGTAGTTATGGGTATCCCGACGTCGTGGTATCAGCCGAAGCACTTCGTGACGCCAGCGACTGAGTGGCGCGCGCCGGATTGGAACGTAAGCCTGCTCTTGTATTAAGGGGGCTAGTTCTGTTTTCGGCCGCGTACGCAACGTGCAGGTGTGCTATGGGCGATGGGCCCAGACCCCTGTGCGCTTAGGTTTAGACCGGCGTGCTGGCCTCTCTGTTGAGCCTAGGTGGGGCTGCGACGTGTTGATCTTCCGCGGCCGGGTATGACCCAGGAAAGTGTGTCCGGCCAAATGAGATCAAGCGTGCTGGGTAAGTTGGTGCACCCCTGCAGGGAAGTTAATCTATTCGAATAGTCGTGATCTTCGGTAACAGGACGACTTGGAGTTGTACCTTGACCTTATGACAACTAGAACCGGATACTTAATAAAACACACCCTTCCAAGTGCCAGATACAACCGGTGGTCGCTCTCCCTCAGGGATATGAGGAGGGGATCGCCGGGTAGGATTATGCTATGCGATGCTACTGGAGATGCTACTTGGAGATGCTACTTGGAGGACTTCAATCTACTCTCTTCTACATGCTGCAAGACGGAGGCTGCCAGAAGCGTAGTCTTCGACAGGATTAGCTATCCCCCTCTTATTCTGGCATTCTGCAGTTCAGTCCACTGATATGGCCCTTTACACATATACCCATGCATATGTAGTGTAGCTCCTTGCTTGCGAGTACTTTGGATGAGTACTCACGGTTGCTTTTCTCCCTCTTTTCCCCCTTTCCCTTCTACCTGGTTGTCGCAACCAGATGCTGGAGTCCAGGAGCCAGACGCCACCGTCGACGACGACCCCTACTACACCGGAGGTGCCTAATACTACGTGCAGGCCGCTGATGACGACCAAGAGTAGTTAGGAGGATCCCAGGCAGGAGGCCTGCGCCTCTTTCGATCTGTATCCCAGTTTGTGCTAGCCTTCTTAAGGCAAACTTGTTTAACTTATGTCTGTACTCAGATATTGTTGCTTCCGCTGACTCGTCTATGATCGAGCACTTGTATTCGAGCCCTCGAGGCCCCTGGCTTGTATTATGATGCTTGTATGACTTATTTATGTTTTTAGAGTTGTGTTGTGATATCTTCCGGTGAGTCCTTGATCTTGATCGTACACGTTTGCGTGCATGATTAGTGTACGATTGAATCGGGGGCGTCACAATTTCGAACAGGAAGGACAGAAACACATATGGCGCAACAGGAGCAGCACCGTTGGCGTTGAGGTTGTCGCCCATGTCGTTGAGGAAGAGGTTGCCGAGGTCGGGGAAGAAGTCATCATCGGTGAAGTCATCGCTGCCAGCAATCGTGTGAGTGCACTCCCCAAATTTCAACAGCGCCTACCGAGTGGAGCGCATGAGGGCGTGGTTGTAGGGGTGGTTGCGGCCGCCGAATGGAGCACAGGAGTAGCACACGAAGCAGTAGATGGTGCTCCCTCCCTAGTCTCTATCTCTACTCTTATCTCTATCTCTACTACTCTTCTTATCTTCTTCTTCTTATAATAATATTAATATATTAATATCTACTCTACTCTTATAAAAAACAAGGTTGCTCATGATGGTGTGCCTGCCATCCTGCAATATAGGCCGTCTGAATTGTATCTGATGGATAGGAAGGAAACTATGGCAATTTTGCAAAAAGGTACCCACGTTCATCCTTTTCTCTCACAAGATAAACTACTCATACAAATGCATCTTGATGTTACATGCAACGCACGGGCATCTTGCTACTAGATAATTAAAAACCAAGTTGGCGATGATGGTGTGCCCGCCATCTTGTAATTTAGACCGTCCGATCTATATCTGACAGATAGAAAGCAAACTATGACAATTTTACAAAAGATACCCGCACCTCTCTCCACATTTACAGATAAGGCCTTGCCTCGTTCATCCTTATCTCCCACAACCTCATTGCCGAGCAATTAGAAAAGTAAGTATCTAGAACAATCTGGCATGGTGGCTGCTGCCGGCGCTGTCCATCCCCATGCCTCCGCCCAGTCCGACCACCAGTCACGACCATTCCCCACTTCCCCTCACCTTATCTTTCATCTTTCTCGAGATATCATTTTTTCGATGAAATTCTTGAGATACCATTTTTCCTATAAAAGTCTCGAGATACCATTAGTTTTTACACATGGGATTACTCTTGCATGGGTCAATGACAACAGGTGTTTTGTAAAAAAATGCATCTTGATGTTCCATGCAATGCATGGGCATCTTGCTAGTTTTTCATACAATTCCAAACACCACGTAGACACGGTCTTTGACCATTTTACAACTATGTTAGTATCATTGTTAGTGGTGAACCGGTGCAAGTTATAGCCCCGGGTGTCTTAACTTTTTTAGTAATGATATCTGGCGATTGTTCGCCACGAGCTCAATCCTGGCGAATCCCACGTAACCGTTAGATTTCCATCCGATGATGGACTATTTTTAAGCCATAGTATTTGACAAAACCGCCATCCTTACACACGTACTATAACTGCGTCGCGGGCGTTCGCAACTGCCATGTCTCCCAGCAAACGTTTGCTAGGGATTGGAGTTAGCACCGATGGCGGTTCGTAGTCGTTCCACACTCGGGCATTGAAGTTTGTAACTATTTTAGATTACAATATACTACTCCACCGGTGCTAGTAGTAGAGCAGAGTCCTACTCCACAACTCTATATGCAAACTAGGGCATATTAGTAGGTACTGTAGGGAGTACCATGATCACTCAAACAAGTTGTCTAGCATCGATATAACCCTACGCTGTTGGTATGTGTCTCATAAGTCAAGCGGCGTGCTATAGTCATCATCACCTATCCACTCCCCGCAGCACATATTCGCTTATCCATCTTTGTCTGCACATAATCGTCCAATCTTCCATCCCCGCTAAGGCGCCTCCCCCCTCTTCCGAAACCCAAGCACTAATAATGGCAGAACCGAGCAACGTCTGCCAAAAGAGTGGCTGGAATTCGCTCCCTACAGAGGTAATCAAGCTCATTGTTTCGCGATTTGACAATCTCAGTACCATGCCACTCGCCGTGTGCTCGTCAGGGCTGTACCGTTTACTCAAAGCCCTCAGGTCGGAGCTTTTTAAGCCAGCTCCTTGCTTGTTGATGCCTCTTGATCTTCAGAAATGGTGTGTCACGCAACATAAAGATCATAGGGTGGCAAGCAACAACACCCTTGACAACGATCCGATCCCCGTTAGCCTCAACTACATTAATAGTATGTACTGGGTCGGCATGAACACGTCTTGGATGGTGCTCATCGACGGTCGCGGTAGCTGGACGCTCGCGGAGGTCTACACCTGGCGATTGATCCCCCTTCCTTCGATTAACACTGCACCGCTTTGGCACCGCGGCCAAGAATACTCGGAATCTTACAGTAGCCAACATGATACCAAGTTTGATTTCCTCGAGGTTGTAATCTGCCAAGTGCCCACAAGATCTGCGAATTATAAGGACTTCAGGCTAATTGCGTTCTTCAACTGCGGTCTCGCCTATCTGACAGGTGGCCGCGGTAAGTGGATAAATCTGCACGTCCATTGCAAGATCATACATCCTCCATAGTTCACTGATGCCATTGAACACAAGGGCTTCATTTACGCTGTCGACTCCTTCTATGTCTGGACGTATTGTTGGCCTACTCCAGTCATCGCTACAAATGGTTGTTACAGCAGTATGTTACTTTCATATGATATCATGATGGCTTGCTTATATTAATGTCAACATTTACTGAAAAAATATTCATGCTCATAACATGTTGTTCTTGAGATTGACTACAGTAAGAGCCCTTTTTTATTGACTCCAACTTGATATGATGTTGTAGGCCACCTGGTGTCCCTACCCTTCCTAATCCCAGAACCTTTCAAAGAAAAGAGGCATGACAATTGCAGGTGGTTCCTGGCTTGATCAGACGACGATGAACGATTGATGATCGTTCCCACGTACCGAACGTGTTGTTTCGCGGAATACAATCACAGTCACTGCAAGGTCTTTGAGTAGGATCCCAGCTTCTCTGGACCTTCAGGAATTTTTAACTGGAGGCTGGTAACTAGCCTTGGTACACGCTCTCCGTTTCTCGGACTGAATTATCCGATTAACCAGGAGATAACCGACTACTAGGATCACGATGGCAGCACGGTTTCGTTCATTAGGAAAAACTGTGTGTACACAGCGTACCAGGCGTCTCTGCATGCACCATACCCTGATATGTGTCGCCATGCTCTGCAGCCCAAAGTAGGAGAGAGGGTCACAAGTATGAGACTTCGACCTACTGGCTGGAGTTTCCCCCATCAGTTAGCCATCTGGTTCAAGCCGTCAGCCAATCTTCACACCTTAATAAATAGTAATGTCTAACTGAGCTAGTTAGTTAGATGCGTACACTTGGTGTAGTAGGATCTTTATTTAGTTTGATGCATACACTTGTTCTTTTTTGGTAGACCTTTTGTAATGATGGCTGATGTTTGGTTTGGAAGAGAGAGCTACGTCTTTACTCTTCTGGCTTGCTTATTGCTTCTGTTGCACCCCCAGCCCTGGTTGTTGCTGCTAGTTTCAATGTACAATCAGTAGTATATTTCGTTTGTTGGTTGAATAAATGTGTTGTTAGAACGACAAACACAATGTTTTGGAAGTCGTTGCACGGTCCAATCCTTTAGTGCCCCGCATCATACGTAGTACATACTATTTTTGGTATGGAACACATTTTCCACTTGTCGATAACATGCAGCCCACTGATGAATGCCCAATATAGGAGCCCGTAATTAACTGGAAGGGAGGATCTCACATGAATCCGACCCAGGTACATGCTCATGGTCCCCTAAACATAAATAAGTAAATAATTAAAACTAAATGCTCATGCACCAGTTCTTTAAATTCACAATTTGAAAAGTCAAATTTTAACATAAGGATATTATTTCCTATGATAGTGTTGTTACATTCAGTCAATTTTTTTCTTAGGCAAAGATAGCAACCGGTCTTCTTTCTCCCACCATTTTCTCTGCTATCTGGGACCCACATCATTGTCAACATATAGTCAAGTAATGACAGAATTACACATTTTTTGAGGATTTGTTTGGAGCAGTAGGCTATAAACTGGGTTGTGCGGTCTCTGTGGCCCGTCTAACAACATGACCAGCCCAATAGTTTTTTCTTTGGGAAAATAGGTAGCCCACTATTTCTTTTTGAAGAATACCCAAGATAGGCCTATTTGTTTTCTCTGACTTACTGGGCTGCAAATCTTTTAAGGCGAGGAGGGATGCATTCCGGCCTGGCCAAAGAGTATGGTCTGTATATCTTAAAAGGAATATCAAAGGGGTTGCAAATTCCAAAAAAATAGCAAATGGGAAATTAGTTTCTTTTTTGTTTTTGTTCTTCACTAATATTTTATATTTCATTGGATTTTAACATGACATAGTACTAATTTATTTTTAAATTTGTTTTAGTATGGCTACTAATTTTTAGATTAAGAATATTTTGTTCCCCCAGCAAAAATATGCGATTTTTTTAAATTTGACACATTTTTAGTTCAATTTTTTAACCCTGGCACTGACCTGAAAATGGACAGTAATTCTAAAAATGGAAAATGGGCTGCAATAAATTCCATATGAATTAGAAAATGAGTAAAAAATATAAAAATAACAGCAAATGGGCTGTACATACCACATATTTCGAGGATGACTTGTTTACGCAAGGCTTTCTCAGTCAACACATGATTCTAGCATCAGTGACTGTTGGATGTCCATTCAATGGCCGACGTGCTTCTTCAATCTCCGATCTTCCTGCTCCAGCCGCCTAAACCAGCGCCGGCGGGACTGCCTGCTCCCTCCTCTTGTGGCCAGCTGTGATGCCGCACAGGCTTCACCGGTCCACCCTACTCCCTCCGCTGGCCTGGCCGCACGCAATCAACTGCCTCCTTATTACACGAAAAAAATGATTCCTCCCACTGACATCTGTGGCACACCGGTTCAGAGGCTAACCTCTGGGCCTACTAAGTTGATGCGTACGCATGGCTTTGTCAACTTAGTCAACAGACGATTCTAGCAGCAGTGTCCGTTGGATTTGAATCGAACGGTCCTGCAGCTTCTTCAATCGCTGCTCTTCTTGCACCAGCCGCCCAAACTAGTGCCGACGAGACCACCTGCTCCTGCCTCCAGTGGTCGGCTGTGCTGTCGCACAGCCCTCACCATCCACCCTACTCCCATCGCTGGCCAGGCCATCCCTTTACTGTCTACTCACCCACAACCCGTGTTATTCTGTGGCGACGGCAGCCTCACACCACAGCTGAACCTATGAACCCTCGTACTCCTCTCCGCGTGGGCATCCACTGCCGCGTCTTCCCCGGCTCCGCGTCCTCCCCTTCCAGGCCTCGCCGTCGTCCACCGCCTTGGTGCTCTTGATGCTGTGTGGTCAACGTGGTCAAGGAACGACTTCCATCCGAAGAGGACTGTATGTGGAGAGGCTGACGGCTGGGTCCACGGTCGCACGCAAGGAAATGCCTCCTTATTACGTGCAAAATAATGATTCTTCCACCTGATAGCTAGGACCCACCGAAAGGGCCTATGTAATTCGGGAAAAAATGTTCCCCCCGCTGACAGCTCGGACCCACCAGTGATATCTTCACACGCAAGGAAGTGCCTCCATATTAGGCGTGAAAAAAATGAATCCTCGCCCTAACTGCTGGAACCCACCATAGTTGGAGGCTGACTTGTGGGCCTACTAAGTTGACGGGGACGGAGGGCTTTGTCAACTTAGTCAATATGAACGATTCTAGCTCCAGTGACCGTACGATGTCCATCCAACGGCCGTAGTGCTTTTTCAACCTCTGGTCTTCTTGCTCTAGCCGCCCAAACCAGCGCCGGTTGTGCCGCCTGCTCCTGCCTCCCGTACCTGGCTGTGATGCTATGGAGGCCTCACCACCCATTACTACTCCCAACGCTAGCCATGCCATCCCTCTACTCACCCGGACCCCCTGTTATTCTGTGGCGACGACTGCCTCACACCGCAGCCGAACTAGTGAACCCTCGTACTCCTCTTCGCATGGGCATCCACTGTCGTGTCTTCCCCGGCTCCGTGTTGTCCCCATCCTAGGCCTTGCCGTAGTCCACCGCCTTGGTGCTCTCGGCGCGGCCCGGTCAGTGTGGTCAAGGAAGAAAGAACGACTTCCATCGGAAGAGTACTATACGTGGAGAGGCTGACACCTTGGCCACAGCAAGGAAGTGCCTCCTTATTATGCGGAAAATAATTATTCCTCCACCTGACAGTAGGGACCCAGCGGACGGGCCACCATATTTCGCGAAAAAAGTTTCCCCCCTAACTGCTGGGACCCACCAGCTACATCTTCACACACAAGGAAGTGCCTCCTTATCCTCCCCGACAGCCGGGACCCACCTGGTCGAAGCGTACATAGTGTTGTCATTCTGGTCATGAACGTGTGCGTACATACTGGTCGATCGTCTGTTTGCAGGCTGCAGTGATGAACCGTGGCTGAGTAAGGAAGGGCACATGTCATAGTAGAGGCGCGGATGTAGCATGTACGCATACATACAACCAGGGTGCAAGAAAGTAAATACGGTCACGTACGTACATATGGGCGTGGTCTCGAACGCCTACTCGCGCATATGTACGGCCGGGGCTCGTGTACATGGTTGGGTTGAAACAGAGAAACTACGTCATCATGTTCATCAGGAGCCAACCGGCCTGGACGGAACATCCAACGAAACGAAGCCTGGCATACCACAGAACATAGGAAACAGCCTTCTTGTGTTCGACCGGCCACGGTCGAAACAGGATCCTGTTCATCAGGAGGGGTCTAAAGTACCGCAAAATGGAGGAAACAAACTTCTCCTGGACCTCCTACGGTCGAAACGGGGTCCTGATGATCCGGAGGGGTGTGGCATACCGCAAAACGTCGGAAACGGACTTGTGGTGGATCGCTACGGTCGAAACTGGGGTCCTGTTCATCGGGAGGGGTGTGGCGTACCGCGAAACGGGACTCCATGGGCTACTGTTCATCTCCACCGTCGACCTCCTCCAGCCTCCACCTATGACCGTTCATCCACGGGCTCATGTTCATCCAGCCTCCACCGCTCCTCCACCGGCTACTGTTCAACCAGCCCTCTCCACGGGGTCCTGTTCAACCACCCCTCCATGGGCTACTGTTCATCCAGACCTCCACCGGCTACTATTCAACCAGCCCTCGACGGGATCCTGTTCACCCAGCCCTCCACGGGGTCCTGTTCATCCACCCCCAACCAGCTCGATCAATCGAGGTCCTATTCATCCAGCGGCAACGGCCTCTACTACCATGGGGTCCTGTTCATCCAAACCCCCCAACAACGCTCACTGATCATCAAGGGAAGGAGGCAGCAGGTTTGATCGGCTTCAGTTAGCAGCAGTAGCAAAGGAATCGCTCGATCGGGTTCAGTTAATAGCCAGATCGATCGATCGATCGGGCTTAGTAACACGTAACCTGCAGTGCAATCGCTCGGGTTCAGTAGGCGAACGCCTCACTCGGGTTCAGTTAGATCCCAACGCCTTGCACCCACGCGCGTACGTGTACAAGAGAAACGCGCATCGCTTAGCCCCCGACCACCCACCGTAACCGAGAACTCCCCGATATTTTCCTCGCCCTCGCTTCTACCACGGTTTTTCCGTCATGGATGACGCAAAGAATGTCATGCAGCTGCATCTTCGGCCCGCCCAGGACGAAAAGCCCATTTTCTGTCATGATTTTTTGTCATAGAAGTAGGAGCCAACCACATCTATGATGATACCGGGTTTTGTCCCAATTATCATTATAGAAGTGTCATAAGCATGACAGGAAAAAATTCATTCGGCCCAAAATGTCACGGATGTGTCTTTTTTTGTAGTGATATGGTGTGGTGAAGATAGTGTGACACTCAACACAAATGAGATAGCAATTGTGCAACATGTGTGAGGCAACCAAGTCTTGCAAGCTAGTAGTGCGAAGATGCAACATGCTATAAGTAATCATGGCAATCATGTCATGTGTACAAGTAGTAGGCATAGGCAATGCACATGGCATATCGAAAGCACAAATACACAGGAAGATCAAGGTGTCATCATAGGAATGGATCACAAAGAAAACATGGCAAGAACAAGCAATATCTCCACCAAGCTTGCAAATACATCTACAAGTAGTAGAATCAACCATCATGTGTAACGCAAATCATGGGTCACAGATGCATGGTAAAACCATAGAAATAAGGATGTCGTGCAAAGTGAACATTGAAAGATGGGCATAGAATATGTAATGGACACTAACCCATAACCATGTGAGGGACATGTAGAAGAAATGCGTGAAGTCATTGTGCGAAGGGAGAGGTGGGAATGAGAATCCATGGTATCCCAAGTTATCAATGCTCTCTAGAGCTCGTTTTGTCAACTCATGGGATTGTGAGGTTGACACGTATGCATGGGTACCTACACAAAAAATACACAAGCGAAAGAAACTGTGTGTGTGGTAAATGTACACATCATCCATCATGATGTGTATGTGCATGTGTGAGTTAGCACAAGATAAGCATCGCTCAAAGAAATTTTATGCATGGAATAGGTACATTCCATCCATCATGAAAGAATAATTATTATGTATAACACGATGAGGACACAAATTGAGTGTGCTAGTATAGCAAGTGTTTGGCACAACAAGAGCATTTTTATTCATGGGATGCATATGGTGCACACAATCATGGGAATCATGCAATGGATGGGATGGATCAAAATCTCCTAATATGGATGAGAAAACTATGGGGGTCTCTTCATGAGCAATAGAAGAAACATCATATGGAGAAAATGGATAACATCCGAAACATGCATATTCGAAGCTAGGGGGTCATGGCATGGCATATGAGATAAATGATGCAAAGGAAGCATATCAATATCATCACAAGAAAAACAAATGCCAATTACAATGGGCTTGTCATCTATGCCATATTTACAAATTGGGTTTATTTTAATGGCATATGCATAGTCACTATGATGAGATTGGAATGATGCAATATGGGAGATCTCACTCATCGCATATGACAAGTGTAATGGATTGTCAAATATAATGTGACCAGTAGAATTTTCACATGATATCTTATGGAGCATAGCATCACAACTAGGTAATTTGACATGCTCAAAATCATATTCATAAATGGGTGGCATATCGAAACAAGTATAGGATGTAGTATGTGATGAATCCATAAGGTGATCAACATCATGCAAGCAATCATTTGCGAGATAGTCCACTATTGGGATAAGTGAAGTATCATCATCTATGTTACCTTTGTCATTCCACTCAAGTGGTGTAGGTGAGATGTCAAAGACCAAATTGTGGTCAACGTCATCATCGTGATGGAACCATGTGGGGGTGCATCATAGTCCACCATGGTCATCGTCTTGTCCAAAGGAAGGACAAAGTCGTCGGGGATCGGCATGTCATCATATATGGAACCTAGAACCAAATGAGAAGACACAATAGAGGTGGAGGTTAAGTTGTGAGAAATCGAAATGGCCTCACATGCCCTATTAACTAGCTCACTCTCTCTATGTGGTGGTGGCTCATTCACTCCCTCAATGTAGGTGCACTCAAAGTCACATATGCTGGAGTCACTCATCTCACTCATGTGGTGGGGTTGTGGCTCTCCTCACATGGGAATTGGGGCAAATCGTCATATATGGGGCTAGTGGTGGAGTCACTCTCACTCTCAATATGGTGGCACAAGTCTCTCAAGTCCTCATACGACGCCGTGGTCGAAGGGAAAATCCCATGCTCAACCATCTCATAGCCATGGATGAAGGCCGAAGATGGCACATCATCGCTCTCCTCCATGACCGAAGGGAAAATCCCATGCTCGATCATCTCATCACCGTCGCCGTGTATGAAGGTCGTAGATGGCACATCATCACTCTCACCTCCTAAGATGGAAGCACCATCCTTGCTCGCCGCCATGTCGCTCGCCTCCAAAGCATGTTTCTTGGGATACTCCATAGTCGTAGTCGTTGCCGCACGGTCTTCAAAAAGTGTCATGGTAGACTCGGCATCATCAATGCCACAAAAAGGGATAACAGTGAAGTCAAACTTGGGAGCATTGTCTTGGAGCTCATCGGGCTTGGACATCTTGGTGGTACTATCCTCAAGTTCATTTTCATGGAGCTTGGTCATCGCTAAGTGAGCTTGGGGTGAAGAAGTCTTGGCCTTCATGTGTTCTTGTTCCTCCTTGAGAGCACCAATGTAGAGGTCGTCGAGGGACTTGTAGTTCTCGTGGAAGATAGTCTTGCAGATGTCGTTGTGCAATCCCATCATGAAGTGGAACTTCATCCAAATGGGGTCATCCACACTGGCTCGTCACAAGGCTTTCTTTATCTCGAGGAATACTTGTCGAGGGACTTGGATCCTTGGATGGTGTTCTCCAATTGGCGTTGAAGATGTTCTGTATAGGTGGAAGGCAAAAACTCTCGCCGCATAGCTTTCTTCGTCTTGGGCCAACTCATGTCAAAGGTCTTCGAAGGTGTATGAAGTCACCATGTCGACGTGTAGTCATGGAAGTTACTTGTGGCGCACTGCACTTGGTCATCAGAAGGGACTTGATGTTGCTTGAGGTAGTCGTCCATCTTGCGCTCCCACTCGAGATACTCCTCTGGATCTTGAGTCCCATAGAAAGGAAGCTCATGTGTGACGTCCCGAGATCGACGCTCCAGGTGTCTTCCAGTGATTCGTTGTTGTTGCCTTGTCATTTGCTTGCATGTCGCATCTTGCCATGTCATCATCTGCATTACATCATCATGTTTTCAAAACTTGCATCCGTCCGGGCTCCCCCAGTTCTGTCCGTTGTCCGTTCTGAGTCCAGACACATTGCACGCGCCCGCGGCACGTCCAAAATATTATTTTATAAGTGGCCTGAAAATGTTCTCGGAATGGGATGAAAGTTGGCGTGCGGTGTTGTTTTGTTGTCAGTAGGACGCCTGCCAAGTTTCATCGTGTTCGGAGTCCGCTTGATGCCCCAACGAATAACTATAGCGGCAGTATAACCGGTCTTTTAGTCGGACGTTTTCGGTCTCCGAAAACTGTGCCGGGCTGCATCTCGCCCCTCTTCTCTCAGTCCAACCCGCTCTCCATAGTCCATCTAGGCCCATGCCTATCCCTCTTCGCGTCCGGAGCCGTCCGATGCGATTGCACGGTCCGAAAACCCCTCTTTGCACAGTGCACCGACCCCTCACGTGTGCGTCCGAAACTTCCCCGGCCCCGACCCGGACAGTCGTCACCATTGGAATCGGTTCATCCCCAAACGTCTACAAAACATCACCATTTTCTTATTTGGCCTCCCTAGCCTATTTTTTTCCTGACCGTCCGATTTTGATCGGAGGGACGAGGTACCCCTAACTCTAGCCACCTACTATATATAGCACTTCAATTCTATCCCTAGCCTGTCCAATCTCCACCAAATCCCCATGCCGCCGCCACTCTCTCCCTTGGCTTCAGCGCCGAGCCAACCACCTTCCCTCCCAGATCCTCCCCCCTCAAAACCGTGGCCTCCGACCACCTGCCATGCCTTCCGGCCAGTAGCAGGAGCCCCTGCCTCGCACCTCATGTGGGCCTCCTCACCTGCAAGCAGCCGGAGCAGCAGCTCCCAGTCGCCGGAGGAACCTCACCCCGCCTTTTCTTCCTTCCCCTTTCTTTTTCTTCTCCCCCAAACCTCACCTTGTTCACTCATCTGTCTCTCTGTGAACAGGGCAACGGCGCCGCCACCATCCCCGAGCGCTCGTGGTGCGCCCGCTGGAGACCCTGAGTAGGACCGCTCGACCTCGTCTCCTCGCGCGAGAGGAGCCCGAGTGCCTGCAGCCGCCTTTGTTCCCGAACAGCAAGAGGAGCCCTTGCGCTCTTGCGGCGCTAGCCTTCCTCGACGCCGCTGGAACAGACCTGCGCCTCCACCGCCGTCCTACAATCTCTTCCTCCCTTGCCGCTCTCTCACAGCTTGCGCCCTCTCTCTCCCGTGCCTCTGCAGGAACGAACAGCGCCGCCCGGCCATGGATGCTGCCATAGAGCCTCGGCCTCCTCAAGCCCGGCACTGTCCAAGCCCATTCCCGGCCAGATCCGGTCTCCCAGGACCCCGCTGCCCCCTCGCCGGCATCTCGCCGGCGCTCCATGTCGGGCTTGGCGTCCTTTTCGTCTTCAGAAACGACGGATGAGGGAGCGCTCACCTCGCCCAGCTTTGTTGACCGAATCTGCCTCGCTGACCCTCTCGACCGCCAGCCACAGCGTTTCGCGCGTGGACCAGATCCAGCGAGCCGAGCCCAGCAGCCGGTCTGCGCAAGCCTCTTCCCAACTGGGCCTTAGCCCAATGTGAGCCACCCCAGCGTTTTTTTTCTTTTTTTCCTCTGTTGGGCTTCCTGTCCAGTTTCGGCCCGTTTATGTTTTTTCAGTGTCTGCGAATTTAGCTAATTATCCAGAGTTGGCAGTTTTGCAGAAAAGCCCTCATACTTCATTCATTTAATAACTCACAAACTATGCATCATACGTAAAAACTCCAAATATGAAAAATGCTTATAATTTTATTTAGTTTCATAATATGCCACTTTCATCCATGTTCAAAATGTTTAAAATGCTGGTTGTTTAAATTTGCTCCTATGTCATGCTAAAATGCTTTAATTCATAACTAAATAACCATAACTCGGAATTTAATAAACTTTATATGTAAATGGGGTGGAAAAATGTCTAGTTTAACATGGTGGCATCACTTTGCATGTTTAACAACCCTAAAATTGTGTTTAGGGCAGAACAGTACCAAATCCTTAAATTGCACATGGGGATTTTCGGACATGTTGTTTGTTGTTCCGGTCTCATTTAAACTTGCCTAGATAGGTAGTTATCTTTTGCTTCACCCCTTGCCATGCTAAACAACATTTAATATTGTTTAGTACCTAACGAGAGAGAACTAAATAAGTCATGTGGTGTTTTCTTCAATATGCAACTCCGTTGCATATTGAGCTCCACTTAATTTGTAGTGTTGTTTGTTGCACTTTGCCATGCCATGCCATGTATCTTTAAACTGAACATGCATCATACTTGTTGTGCATCATGCCATGATTATGTGGTGGTTGTTTACTATGTTGTTTGCTTCTTTCCGGTGTGCTTCTTCGGGTTGGTTCCGTTAATGCCGCGTTTGTGAGGATTTGTTGGTCTATGTCTGTTTGTCTTCTTCATGGACTCGTTCTTCTTCCTTGCGGGATCTCAGGCAAGATGACCATACCCTCGAAATCACTTCTATCTTTGCTTGCTAGTTGCTCGCTCTATTGCTACGCCTATGCTGCGATACCTACCACTTGCTTATCATGCCTCCCATATTGTTAAACCAAGCCTCTAACCCACCTTATCCTAGCAAACCGTTGTTTCGCTATGTTACCGCTTTGCTCAGCCATTCTTATAGCGTTGTTAGTTGCAAGTGAAGATTGTTGTTTGTTCCATGTTGGAACATGGATATTTTGTTGGGATATCACAATATCTCTTATTTAATTAATGCATCTATATACTTGGTAAAGGGTGGAAGACTCGGCCTTATGCCTGGTGTTTTGTTCCACTCTTGCCGCTCTAGTTTCCGTCATATCGGTGTTATGTTCCCGAATTTTGCATTCCTCACACGGTTGGGTCATAATGGGAACCCCTTGACAGTTCACCTTGAATAAAACTCTTCTAGCAATGCCCAACCTTGGTTTTACCATTCGCCACCTAGCCTTTTCTTTCCCTTGGGTTCTGCAGACTCAAGGGTGATCTTTATTTAAACCCCCGGGCCAGTGCTCCTCTGAGTGTGGGTCCACCTCGTCAGCCGTCGGTGGCCACCAGGGGCAACTCTGGGCTGGCCTACCGGAAGTTTGGACAATCTGAGTGTGCCCTGAGAACAAGATATGTGCAGCTCCTATCGGGATTTGTCGGCACATTCGGGCGGTGTTGTTGGACTTGTTTTACCATTGTCGAGGATGTCTTGTAACCGGGATGCCGAGTCTGATCGGATTGTCTTGGGAGAAGGAATATCCTTCGTTGATCGTGAGAGCTTGTGATGGGCTAAGTTGGGACACCCCTGCAGGGATTGAACTTTCGAAAGCCGTGCCCGTGGTTATGGGCAGATGGGAATTTGTTAATGTCCGGTTGTAGAAAACCTGAAGCTTAACTTAATTAAAATGCATCAACCGCGTGTGTAGCCGTGATGGTCTCTTTCCGGCGGAGTCCAGGAAGCGAACACGGTGTTGGGGTTATGCTTGACATAAGTAGTCTTGGATCACTTCTTGATCATAGATTCTCGAACGTGCTTTGCCTTCTCTTCTCGCTCTCATTTGCGTATGTTAGCCACCATATATGCTAGTCACTTGCTGCAGCTCCACCTCATACCTTTTACCCTACCTATAAGCTTAAATAGTCTTGATCGCAAGGGTGCGAGATTGCTGAGTCCCCGTGACTCACAGTTTACTTCCAAAACCAGTTGCAGGTGCCGGTGATACCGTATAGGTGACGCAACCGAGCTCAAGGAGGAGCTCGATGAAGATCTTGTTCTTTGTGTTGGTTCGTTTCGAATCGGTCAGTAGTGGAGCCCAGTTGGGGCGATCGGGGATCTGTAGCATTAGGGGTGGTCTTCTTTTGTTTTGGTTCCGTAGTCGGACCTTGTTTGTATCTGGATGATGTAATGTTATATTCATGTATTGTGTGAAGTGGCGATTGTAAGACAACTCTATACCTCTTTCTTATTCAGTACATGGGATGTGTAAAGATTACCCCTCTTGCGACATGCCTACAATGCGGTTATGCCTCTAAGTCGTGCTCCGACACGTGGGAGATATTGCCGCATCATGGGTGTTACATCATGGTTGGTGTCGAGGTCTTGACCTTCACGTTCTTGTTGGTGATGGTGTCGATGCTGATGTGACCTTGCCGGAGATGGTAGCTTGGAAGGATGTGCACTAGAGTGTCTTCTCGAAGATGAGGAAGATCTCTTGTAAGACTTCATGAGGGCTTTGATCTCCTCCATTTAAGCATCCATCTTGGAGTCCAAGTTGTTGTTCATGGTACCAAACTCGTCGTTGTTGTTGTAGACCGAAGGAGGTGTGCTTTGCCTATCCATCACAAGTCTCGAACAAAGGTGAGTAGGAAATGAGAGAACAAAACCAAAGTCACCTTTTCTGAATATTGAGGGTGTATCGAGTATCACTCAATGTAATGGTACAATAGTAGAATTGGTACCAGGTTTATTTCTCACACCTACACACGTAAAGCTTATGGAGGAGTTTGGTTAGGATGCATCGCACAACATTTCAATCAAAATATTAGTCAAGATATCGATAGTGTTGAGAAGGTTCACAAAATTGCAAGTAAAGCAAGTAGACCAATAACAAAGAATGACACATGGAAACACACACACACACACACACACAGAGAGAGAGAGATAGATAAATGGGATCGTGCAACCAAGGAATGAGCTCACAATGTGGAATCCATGAAAAATGCTCATGTTGCACAACTCTAGAGAGATGCTAGCACGATTGCGCAATAGGCGGATAAGACACTTGTGCACAACCTATGACATGAAAAATGTATCAACTTTCTATCTCAAGTATGCCATATATGTATGATGTTCTGGTGTTTCGCACACGATTATCCAAGATGATCAATGTGGTAGTATGATATGCAAAGTGGCGATGCTATGGCTATTTCTTACAAGCTCTTTCTTTTTCTCTTTTTGCTTAAAAGCTTATTATTTTATTTTGGCCACTTCTGAAAAAATGCTTGAACCAAGATAACTTGTGTATGCGGGAAAACTTGTGACACAATAGATGATATGATGATACCAAGATGAGGTATGTATGTAATGGTAGGTTTGTATCTAAGATCACTAAAATGCACAAGTAGCGTGGCCTGGCAATACTCAAATGGCTAGTCTCGATAGGAAAGTGACGCAAAATGTGCTAGGGGTTAACAAAACAATGGCAAGAATGAATGTACAATGATGGGATACCACGATACCAAGATGATATAGAGGTTACCGTTCTTGCTTATGGTTAGGTGTCAAAATGGTGAAGGTGGCCGATGTCGAATCCGTGGAGAAGATGAGCGGCGGTGTTGTCGATGTCGAACCATTCCTAGTTAGCTGAAACACCCTAGGAAACGGAAAAACAGCAAACTCAAAATCTCAAACGAAAAATGACAAATGGTGATAGCGGAATGCGTTGGTGGTTCCGGAGTTGGCAATGCGGCAGTGGTCATGGTGGTTGATGAAGAAGACCATCCCTAAGTATATGAAACACCTTAGGAGACCCACATCACCACTCAAGCAACCATAAATGCTATATGGATCAAAAAGGGTTAGGTTGCAGAAAGCTATGGTGGTGTTGCGAATGATATGGTGGATGGCCTAGGCAAATATGCCAAAATGCCAAAATTTTGATGGAGTCAAATTATGTTGGAACCTATCTAGATGTATGGCGGATGTCAATAGCTACTCAACGAGCTAAATAACGACAAAATCGGACTCCGGGAGTGAAAGTTATGGCCAAAACGGTGTGTGGAAGTGGGCTGATTTGGGGGGGGGGGCACCCAGGGGTATGGGGTGCGAGTGCCCGGGGTGGTCAGTGGGGTTGGGCGAAATTGCCAGGGGGTGCGGGCACTTGGTAGTGGCCGAAATTGGGCAAAAATTGTGGAAAATGGATGAAATTGGTGGATTTCGTGGTGGGAAAGGTGGGGATGGATGGGGGAAGGCTAGATCCACTTGCCAAACAACAAATCCATGGACCAAAACAATAGAATCTCACAAGAAGCAACAAATTGCAAGAAAAAATTTTAGGGCTATTTTTGTGGGGATTTTCAAATTGGGACAAAAAAAGCAACGAAATCAAGCTAGCAAATGGGGGGTAGGGATTCCAAGATGTAAATCAACCTTGCTCATTATACCAAGATGTTGTAGGGCGAAACCCTAGAGGGGATATTTTCACACTTGGAGGGGCGAAAGAGGGAGAACACACAAGAACAGAAGGAGGAAATCACTCTAACAAACCCAAATAACAAATCCACTAGAGTAGCATACAAGAGATCCACAAGCATACATGAACAATTCAAGGAAAAAAGCACTAGGGTAAAGTTCTTCCCACTATGTGAGGTCTTGATGATCCTATGATGGGGATCCTTCTCCAAGAGGAGGACTTGATCTCTAAGAGGAGGAAGATGAGCAAAGCTCTCTCTTTGTCTATCAAATACTTTGCTAACCCCCCCCCCCCCAACAAGCTAGGGACGAATTGGGGGTAAAACAAGGGTACATGGGTCTTTTGCCCTTAGTGCACGCATGCACAAACTGGACGTGTCCGGGAACCCGGGGTAAAGGGGTCCGGGCACCCGGAGAGAGATGTGCCAGGGGGTCGGGCACCCGGGGTGCGGAAGACCGGGCACCGGGTCCAGTCAGAGAGGTCGCGCCCTTGTGGCTGTTGGGGTCGGGCACCCGTGGGCTAATGGCCCAGGTGAGGGAGGCCTGGATTAGGGGGTCCTCGGGCGTTCGGGTTGTGTCACATGGGCCAGACTAATGGGCTGCGAAGATACAAGATAGAAGACTTTCCCCCGTGTCCGGATGGGACTCTCCTTTGCGTAGATGGCAAGCTTGGCGTGCGGATATGAAGATTTCTCTCTCTCTCTGTAAACTGAATCTGTACAACCCTAGCCCCCTCTGGTGTCTATATAAACTGGAGGGTTTAGTCCGTAGAGGCAATCATAATCATATAGGGTAGACATCTAGGGTATAGCCATTACGATCTCAGGGTAGATCAACTCTTGTAAGCCCTATACTCATCAAAGTCAATCAAGCAGGACCTAGGGTATTACCTCCATCAAGAGGGCCCGGACCTGGGTAAAACATCGTGTCCCTTGCCTCCTATTTCCCTTGATCCTTAGATGCACAGTTAGGGACCCCATACCCGAGATCTGCCATTTTTGACACCGACATTGGTGCTTTCTTTAAGAGTTCCAATGTGCCGTCATCGAAAGGCTCGATGGCTCCACCGATCATCTACAACAATGTTGCCGGGAAGGAGATTTTTCTCCCTAGCCAGATATTCAAATTCGGCGGCTTCGCACTGCGCGTTAACTCGGTTGGCCACTTGGAGCAGATCGACAACTACGCCCCTGGTCACCAGATTAGTTTTGGAAACCTGAACTATGTCGCTGATATCCGAGGAGACTTGATCCTCCAAGGATTCGTGGCCCCAGCCACCGCTCCGGCCTTAGATCCAGAGCGTGTCACCAGGTCCGAAGACGGGAGTCTAGAGCCCGCCGGACCCTCTACGGCCATAGAGCTCAACACTAGAGAACCGGAAAGAATAGTGTCACTGGCGGTCATCTCAAGACAGAACTCTTCTCCGGACACTGGCTCCGAATCCTCGAAGTACACGTCATGCAAGCTCGGCCCGGGAACTTCTGTCCCCATCCAAACCTCGCTCTTGGATGAGGCTTTGGACTTAATGTGATCCCTCGCCATCACAGAGGAACCGCTTTCAAATTACGCCCAGCCCGGACTAGGGGCTGAAAATAGGGAATTTTACTTCCCACCCACCGCCCACTTCATAGCCACCGTCGATGATCTAACCGACATGCTCGACTACGCCTCCGAAGACATCCACGGTATGGACGACGATGCCAGAGAGAAGCAGGTCCAAAACCCGCCGTTCACTGGCCGCTGGACGTCCACTTCCTCATATGATGTGTACATGGTGGGCACACCTAAAGCAGGCGACAACGATGATGAAAAGGCCAGTCGAGGACGAACCTCATGAGATACCACCAAAGCTTCAACGTCAGCGGCGCCGCTCTAAATCGCGTCACGGAAAAGACAACAATACCTGCACCGGAGACGATGACACTCCGGAAAACACCGATGGCCAAGAAGACCCCATCGAACCAACATCCGAACAGGATGATCGGGAGGACGGGAAAATTGACCCTGACGATCAAGCAGGGAACGAAGACTCGGAGGATAGCAACTATCTACCACACTCCGAGGACGACGTGAGCCTCGGCGAAGAAGATTTCATCTGCCAGAGGAACCCCTCGAACAAGAGCGCTTTAAGCGCCAGCTAATAGCCACTGCAAGAAGCCTAAAGAAAAAGCAGCAGCAGCTTCAAGCTGACCAAGATCTGCTCAACGATAGATGGACTAATGTCCTGGCAGCCGAGGAATACGGCCTCGAACGCCCAGAAAGGAGTTACCCGAAGCGTAAACTGCTACCCCAATACGATGATGAGGCGCTGGAGCCCATACCACCCGCGCGTAACACGGCTGACGGACCTGACCGGCCACCATGTGGCCGGGACAGAATGGCAACTCAAGCCGAACACCAGCCCACACCACCTCACCGTAAAAGCAGAGAAATAAAAGCTCGGGGATACACTTATGACCTATGTCAGGACGTGGACAATAGAGCCGGCCAGACCAGGTCAATCCACAGATCAAGGGGGCGTGCCAAAGTGCGAGAAGAGGTCCATCAGGCCTGGCGCGACAAACACAACCCTACCAGGGCCAAAAACCATACACAGACTCCATCCGAACTGCACCGTGACGTTGCTCGATACAGAGGCGCCGCACATCCCCTATGCTTCACCGGTGAGGTAATGGGGCACAAATTCCTAGAAGGGTTTAAACCCGTCAACATCGAATCATACAATGGCACAACAGATCCTGCGATATGGATTGAAGATTTTCTTCTCCACATTCACATGGCATGAGGTGATGATCTACATGCCATCAAGTACCTCCCCCTAAAACTCAAGGGGCCAGCACGGCACTAGCTGAACAGCCTACCAAAAAACTCTATTGGTAGCTGGACAGACTTGGAAGACACATTTAGAGACATCTTCCAATGTACCTATGTTCGGCCCTAGACGTCGATGATCTTAGTCACATAATCCAGCAACCCGGAGAATCAGTCCGGCAGCTCTCGACCAGATTCTTAATCAAAAATAACCAAATTGTTGATTGTGCAGACGCCGAAGCCCTCATGGCCTTTAAACATAGCATCCGAGATGAGTGGCTCGCCTGACACCTCGGCCAAGAAAAGTCGAAGTCCATGGCATCCCTTACCGCACTTATGACCCACTTTTGCGCGGGCGAGGATAGCTGGCTTGCTCGTAGAAGCAATAGCACCAGCGAGCCTAGTACCTCTGAACCCAGGGACGGCAATGACAAGCCACAAAGCAACAAGCACAAGCGTCGAAACAATAACGAAGGAACCCAAGACACGACGGTCAACGCCGGATTCAGTGGTTCCAAACCCGGTCAACGGAAGAAGCCATTCAAGGCAAATAGAGATGGCCCATCCAGTTTATACCGAATACTTGATCGGCCTTGCCAGATTCATGGCACCCCCGATAAGCCCGCTAATCACACCAACAGAAATTGTTGGGTCTTTAAGCAGGCCGGCAAACTCAACGCCGAACACAAGGGGAAAGGGTTGCCCAGCGACGACGATGACCAAGAGCCTCGTCAGCCGAACACAGGGGGACAGAAGCAATTTCCCCCCGAGGTAAAAACAATTAATATGATATATGTCATACATATCCCTAAAAGGGAGCGCAAGCACGCATTATGGGACGTCTACGCCATAGAGCCGGTCGCCCCAAAATTCAACCCGTGGTCGGCTTGCCCGATCACTTTCGATCAAAAGGACCACCCAACCAGTAACCGTCATGGAGGTTCAGCAACTTTGGTCCTCGATCCAATCATCGATGGATTCCATCTCACGCGAGTCCTCATGGACGGCGGCAGCAGTCTCAATCTACTGTACCAAGACACTGTCTGCAAAATGGGCATCGATCCGTCAAGAATCAAGCCCACTAAAACTACCTTTAAAGGAGTAATACCCGGTGTAGAGGCCCGCTGCACGGGCTCAATCATGCTAGAAGTCATCTTTGGTTCGCCGGACAACTTCCGAAGCGAAGACTTGACCTTCAATATCGTCCCATTCCTCAGTGGCTATCACGCACTGCATGGACAAACCACTTTCGCGCACTTCAATGCGGTCCCGCAATACGCCTATCTAAAGCTTAAGATGCCCGGTCCACGTGGCGTCATTACAATCAACGAAAACATATAACGCTCCCTCCGTACTGAGGAGCATACCACGACCATTACGGCCGAAGTACAAAGCGGCCCTGTCAAGCCACACACCTCATCGGTTATTAAGCCACCAGACTCTATTACACAAGGTCGGTCAATTCTGCATGCTAACAGTTCGGTAATTCCAGAGCTAGATTAGCAGCTTTGCCTCCGTCGACCGCCATCTATATTCACGAAAGCCATACCGCGCTTGCATAATTACGCACTCAAAGTACCTTGGGCATCAGTGGAGGCACAATACGGACAGGCCTATAGTACGGCTCGACCCTATACGGCCTTCCCCTTTTCTTTAATTATTTTTTTATCTTTTACCACAAGTGCATCAAAACCTGCTCATCCTATGGACTCATAAGGGCTCGCTCTGAGCCCGGTTCCATACAAATACTTGAAAACCATTCCTCTCAAGGAATCTTTTCTTACTAAGGCGAAAGCGGCGCAGACATGCGGCAGGAAGGTGCAAAGGACTTTGTAGACCACAACTTCACTCAAGAACCTGTATAAAGCTTTTTCCCTTAGCCTTAGACCCCCCGCATGTAAAATGACCTTAGTGATTATGGTACCCTCTATAAGATAAAGTTTTGACGTATCAACCAGATTCCAGTGAACCAAATTCTTCTTCGGTATCGTCTTTACTTATAGACTTTATTCTGCCTCT
The DNA here is from genome assembly GCF_002162155.2 of Triticum dicoccoides. Taxonomy (NCBI): domain Eukaryota; kingdom Viridiplantae; phylum Streptophyta; class Magnoliopsida; order Poales; family Poaceae; genus Triticum; species Triticum dicoccoides. Next base: position 348,236,783 of record NC_041382.1, read on the forward strand.
TTAAGTTGTTTCACACACACACCTCGGCACAAATTGCCAGGGCTCTATATGGCAACACACGTGTTGCCAAACAAAAAGTCCGAACAGCTTTATAGCACAGTTCGGCGTCCCGAGATCGACACTATATGCATCGGCTCCGAATCATGTCTTTGGTCAATAGTTGCGTTGCCCGCCTTCTGTGTTTGCTACCTTACATTCCATCCGATCGGCTCGGGTAGTAAAGGGAGAACTATTGTGATTGTGTTTCCGGTTCGTCCGATTAAGCACCTCAGTAGAGAAAGCCAAAAACTGACTGTCATGATGCGACGAGAGCTGGTCAGCCACTCGGTGACCAATTAAAATCTTTAACGATTTTTCCGTATTACACGAAGGACTATTTTCCAGTCACATAGACAACGCATCCGCATTGGGATAGCCGCGTACACACTAGGGGCTACTTTGTAGACCCATCGTCAAACTCCTATGCTAAGTGAGACCAATAAAACCGCATAGCCTGATTGCCTGGTTCACCGCGCTGACACCTCCTTCATGGGCCAAGACGTTGGGACAAGTGTAGTCATACGCAATTCCGAACACCCCAGTAGTATCTACATGGGGCTTGAAGCCGACGACTGCGAACTCTCAGATATAAAAACGGCCGCACAGGAGGATAAAAACCCTTCATAAAGGCCTGAATATATTACAAAGGCCTTAGTTCATAATACAAACTCCCGAATAGTTCGGACTCATTCACTCGAACACTACATCCTTCGAGCATTGGCCTTCTACAAGGCGGGCACCTTTTAGTACATCCTCAAAATAGTGCTCTGGTATGTGATGATCCTTGCTTTCTAGCGGGCCCTCAAATGCCACCTTTTCGGACTTCATCTTCGCCGAGTGCATCTTAACACGGGCGAAGGCCATTCGTTCTCCTTCTATGCAGGATCGCCTTTTGATGGTGTTGATTCGGGGCAGCGCATCGACGAGACGCCGCACAAGGCCGAAGTAGCTATCCGAATAGCTTCGGTCGGCCACAACTGGACTATTACGTCCTTCATGGCCGTGTTGGACAACTTGTGCAGCTCCGACCATTATGGCATCTAGTCATTTAGTAGTGCGGGACGCTCCTTCCCTGCAAACTGCGACCATAAAAGCTTCTCCATTGCATACCCCTCCTGGGCCCGAAAGAATTGGGCGGCTTCCGCAGCACTCTTCGGTAGATCTGCATATGCGTCTGGAGAACTCCATAGTCGATTAAGCAAGGCATACCCCATATCCCCAAATTTAGCCTGTAACGGAAAGGGCTTACCAGTCGCTATCTGTCCGGGTTGATGGATTTCCACGCGCACCGCTCCTCCTTGTCGTCTTGAAGGGCCTTGGCGAGTTCGGTCCCTTCGCCTTATTTTCCTCTTCTAAGGACTCTCACTTGCGGGAGGTGTCCTTGAGCCTCTGCTCCACGTTGGTTACCCGTTCCTCAAAACGGCGCAGAGCGGCATGTTCGACCGTTAAGTCCACAGCCGCTTTATCAGTGGCCGCTTGCTTACCCTAGCTTGCTCCTTGGCTTGGGTAAGCTCCCTCCTGAGGGTTTGAACCGCGACAGCACCATCTACACAAACACACACATTGCAGCCCTGGAAATCCCACAGAATACTGACATAAACATGCATAAAATAAGAGTATTTCATACCTTGCGCCTGGTCGAGCCGCTTGTTAACAAGGACTAGGTCCTCATCAGCTCGCTCTAGTTTCCATTTGAGTTTGAAAATTTCCGCTGACTGGGCAGTTGCCGCTAACAGGGAGGCCTGTTTTAATCCAAATAAAATAGCATGTTACCACCTAACAACTAACTATTGATCCTCCGCTCGCTTTTCTTTCGAAGAACCGAACAGAGTCTCAGGGGCTATTGTCTACAGGCATATTTCTCGTAAAAAATGATCAAAAATATTACATTGCGTACCTCGAAGCCTACTAGCAGGCTGGAGAAGGCTTCGTTCAGCCCGCTCTTGGCGGTCTGAATCTTCTCAGCCAGTGTACCCATCAGGATGCGGTGCTCATCCAGGATGGATGCACTTTGTACTACGACCGCCGTGGTATTCGGCGCCTCCAGATTAACAGAGGATGCCGCTCCACCTTCCCCTGCAGGGAGTCGCTCACTAGAGTCTGGAGCCAGTTGGGTCTCTGGAGTATTATGCGGCTGTGGGTCGGATTGACCGGGGGCCCCGTCGCCGGTCTCCATGGGGGCAGTACCCCCCAGTCCTTCGGCAGCCGAGGTGTTGCCCTCAGGCGCCGTTAAGTCACCCCCCCATCTCCTCGAGGCCTAAGGAGGGCCTATCCGATGACACCTCGGTGTCATCTGCCCTAGGCGGCGTGGAACCTAGGGGAGGCGATTCACTCTCCATAATCTCCGGCGGCAGATCCCCCGAGGATGAGGATTGCTGGGGGACACTGCGGGCCGGACTAAAAAAATAGAACTTAGAGTTATCATAATGGTCCATAGAGATTGGACGTATGTGAAGAAAAAATCCGGACTACTTACGAGTCGGCTTGGGTCTTGGTCCGGCGATGGTGTTTCGAGATGGCCTCGGCGTCTGATTCCTAGTCATCGGAGAGGGTAATCCTCTCCCTCTTGGATGCTTCGGCCTCCAGGTCTTCGGAGGCCGTCCTCTTCTTGCCCTTGCGGGGAGGATCTTCTTCTTCCTCCTCCTCCTCCTCGTCATCGTCGCCCTCATGAGAGAAATGGGCATCAGCTTCTCCGGACACTGTGTCCAAAGCGCCCTCCTCTTTCTTCTTCTTCTTCTTCTTCTTCTTCTTCTTCTTCTTCTTCTTCTTCTTCTTCTTCTTCTTCTTCTTCTTCTTCTTCTTCTTCTTCTTCTTCTTCTTCTTCTTCTTCTTCTTCTTCTTCTTCTTCTTCTTCTTCTTCTTCTTGTCATTCTTTACCGGCACCTGGTATGGCGCCTGGACCAGGATCCTCATTAGTAGAGGATCGACTGGGTTTTTGGGGAGCGGAGCCGGACACCGGATCTGCTCTACCTTTTTGGTCCAGACCTGTTTGGAGACGGACTATTCAATACTTCTCCTTAGGATGGACGCACCAATTGGTGTTCGGAGGTTTTAGAATTTACCTCGGAGGCTGGATGATTGCAGTCGAGGTCGGTGTCGTCCGATGACTTTGGCCACGGCTTCTGCTTCTTGAAAAGCAGCTTACAGATCCCTTTATGCATTGTGCTGTAGAATCGTTGTACGGTCAGCGGCCCTTCCGAATTGAACTCCCACATCTTGAGGGACCGCTGCTGGCAGGGAAGTGCTCAGCGGATCAACATCACTTGGATCGCATCAGCGAGGGTAATGTCCTTCACTATCATGCCTTGGACGCGCTTCTGTAGCAGCACCTCATTGACCGACCCCCAGTCCGGACCCATGTCGGTCCAGGATGTGAGCCTTAGCAGGGGTCCAGATCTGAAGGCTGTAGCAGCTGCCCACTTAGAGCCATGGGATTCTGTGATATAGAACCATCCCTGTTGCCATATCCGGACAGTGTCCACAAAGACTCCCTTTGTCCAATTGACTCTGAGGAGCTTGCTCACCATGGCGCCACCGCAGTCCGCGTGTTGCCCATCGACCACCTTCGGCTTCATGTTAAAAATCTTGAGCCATAAGCCGAAGTGTGGAGGGATGCGGAGGAAGGCCTCACACACGACGATGAACGCCGAGATATGGAGGAATGAATTTGGGGCCAGATCATGAAAATCTAGCCCGTAGTAGAACATGAGAGCCCTCACAAAGGGGTGGAGGGCGAATCCGAGTCCATGAAGGAAGTAGGGGATGAACACCACCCTCTCGCCGGGCTCCGGAGTGGGGATGACCTGCGCCATATCGGGAAGCTTGTGCTTGATTTCCGTGGTTATATACCGCGCCTCCTGCAGCTCCTTGATATTCTCCTCCGTGATGGAGGAAGCCATCCACTTTCCCTGAGAGCCGGCCATGGTCGGAGGAGTTGCATAGGGGGGAAAAGCTTGGAACTTGGGCGCTGGAGCTCGAGGATGGGAGGCAGAGAGAGAGAATGAGGCGTGGGACGGAATAGTTGGATTCTATCCACATATATGGACTGCGAATATCAAGCATCCCCCTCCCTTGAGCCTTAAAACCCGCATGTTCCCAAGGGGTCGTGCGAACGACACGGTTAGATTACCAAAAACTCGTATTGATGAGAATCTCGCAATAAGGGGACACGATCTCTGCTTTGACAAGACGTGTCGATAGAAGTTGCGTGTTGAAATGGAAGGCGGGACACCCAAAAACGGTTCGAAATGACAGCAGAGCTAAGAGTGACGTTTCGTTGGAAAAAGTTGTCGATGGATATATCTTATTTTAAGTATTATGCTTTTATGGTTGGAGGGTTAACCCGTTAGACAGATATGGATATAGTTCTTGTTGATCAACTACTTTAAAGTATTCCGAGGAGGAACCAATCTTGCAATGTCAAAGACAATCTGCGCGCCGGACACATCGTCATTGATGCCTGGTTCAGGGGCTGCTGAGGGAGTCCTAGATTAGGGGCTCCTCGGGAGTCTGGGCTGTGTAACATGGGCCGGACTAATGGGCTGCGATGATACAAGATAAAAGACTTTCCCCCGTGTCCAGATGGGACTCTCCTTTGCGTGGATGGAAAGCTTGGCGTGCCGATATGAAGATTTCTCTCTCTTTGTACAACCCTAGCCACATCCGGTGTCTATATAAACCGAAGGGTTTAGTCCGTAGAGGCAATCATAATCACACAGGCTAGACTTCTAGGGTTTAGCCATTACGATCTCGTGGTAGATCAACTCTTGTAACCCCTATACTCATCAAAGTCAATCAAACAGGACCTAGGGTATTACCTCCATCAAGAGGGCCCAAACCTGGGTAAAACATCGTGTCCCTTACCTCTTGTTGCCCTTGATCCTTATTACCCCCTACCCCGAGATCTGCCGGTTTTGACACCGACACCGGGCACCCGATGCCAGGTGGGCCAACGGCCAGGAGAAGGTCAGGCACCGGGGGTGGCGGGGCAGCGCCCAGGCTGCTGGGCTGGGCACCCGGGGTTGAGGACCTAGGCACCCGGGGTGCAGGGGTCGAGCCCAGGCGGGAGGCCGCGCACTCGGGGTGGTCAGCCGGCTGTGGGAGTGGCTGGGCACCTGGGTTGCAGGTGGCCGGGCACCCGGGGTAGTCCGGAGCCCTCCATTGCTTCATGTTTCGGCGTCCTTCTTCCTCCTCCTCCTCCTCCGTGGGTGTTTGGGTCTCCCTCCTAGCTTACTCGTGGTCATGTCCTTGGTACCTAAGAATGCACGATTCCATTTGAGGTAGAACCCCACTCTCATGTGAATCTGAATGAAGTTCGAAGAGGAAAGAGTTAACCTCGGCTTCGGTGGCACGTGCGTGTGCTCTTGCCATTGGTTCTCTTCGTGCTTGTGGTGGAGATGGGACGTCCATGGGGATGGTCGAGGGATGTTCCGCATCAGTTGGTGTGTGGAAATGTTATGTGTGTAGTCACTTGTGTAATTGTATGCTTAATTTGGTTTTGCAATGCTGCCTTTTTAAGTATATATGTTGATGCTTTGTAGATATAGCAAATCACATCGCACACGGACTAAACAATGGAACCCGTCGGTGATGATTTCATCAATCACTGACAATTGTATACCAGCAATCGTTTGCTCACAACACACACAACTTGTTAACAGGAATCGTCTGTGTTGTTATCGGTCTTCCCACACATTTCCCATTACAGACCTGTTTGTCGCGTATCACACACATCTTGTTAAGTTGAACCGTTTTTGTTCTCTTGGCTCAACGCAAACAGTTCATCCGAGTAAACTGTATGCCGTATATCACACACACCTTCATCTGGTTGCCCGTTTCTGATGTTCCGCTTCATCACAAATAGTTCATCCGAGTGAACTGTATGCCGTATATCACACACGCCTTCATCTGGCTGCCCGTTTCTGTTCTTCTTCCTCATCGCAAACAGTTAATTGAACTGAACTGTATGCCCTGCATCGCTCACACAACTAAAATGGGAACTGTGTTTGATGGCTCCTCCATCGCAAACGTTTTGCATCTTTTTGGACGGTTATTTTACATCACCATTTGCAATTAATGCATCGCACACAGTTTCGTCAAAGGGTCTCTAATCGTAGTGTCATGTTAGCAGCATCCTGCAGTAGTGAAGAAGGACTCAAGGGAGGAGAAGCGTCGGCAAGACAAGGAAGAGCAAATGAATGCCTTCATGGAGATCCAAAGGCGGAGGCTTGAGATGGAGGCGGAGAAGCAAGCGAGGATGCTTTAGATGGAGGCGGAGAAGCAAGCCAAGATGCTAGAGATCGAGGCCACCAATGCCAAGACCAAGGCGAAAGAAGTGGCTCTCGCTAGCATGGTGACGGGGGTGGAGATCATGAAGGTGGACCTCTATTGGAAATCATTGCATGGAAAACAAAGAATTTCTATGCACATACAATGATTTATCCATGGAGATGCATAGCAACAAGGGGAGAGTGTGTGTACGTACCCTCATAGACCGTAAGCGGAAGCATTTCACAACGCGGTTAATGTAGCCGAAATTCTTCATGCTTCAACCGATCAAGTACCGAACGCACAACACCTCCATGTTCTGCACACGTTCAGCTCGGTGACGTCCCTCACCTTCTTGATCCACCAAGACATCGAGGTAGTAGATGAGTTCCGTCAGCACGACGGCATGGTGACGGTGATGCTGAAGTGATCTCCACAGGGCTTAGCCTAAGTACTACGAAAATATGACCGGGGGTGTAAACGGTGGAGGGGGGCGCTGCACACGGCTAGGCAATTGTCTGGGTGTTCTAGGAGCCCCCTCACATATATATAGGTGGGGGAAGGAGGGAGCAGCCAGGAGGACGCCCCAAGTAAGCCGAGTCCTACTTGGGCTACTCCCAAGTGGCGTCCCCCTACCATATTAGTCGAAGGGGGAAGGAAAGAGGGGGAAGGGAGAAGGAAGGGGAAATCCTATTCCCTTTCTTTCCTTTCCTCCTTCACCTTTTCGTCTCCTCCTTTGCTGGCCCATAAGGGAGGCGCACCAACCCCTTGTGGCTGGTGTGTTTCCCCTCTTGGCCCATACGGCCCATATCTTTTGTCGGGGGTGCCCGGAACCCCTTCCGGTGACCCGATATGTACCCGGTACACTCCGGAACACTTCCGGTATCTGAATACCATCGTCCTATATATCAACATTTACCTCTCGACCATTTCGAGACTCCCCATCATGTCTGTGATCTCATTCGGGACTTTGAACAATATTCGGTCACCAAATCACATAACTCATATAATACTATATCGTCATCGAACATTAAGAATGCGGACCCTATGGGTTCGAGAACTATGTAGACATGACAGAGACACCTCTCTATTCAATAACCAATAGTGGAACCTAGATGCTCATATTGGCTCCTACATATTCTACGAAGATCTTTATCGGTCGAACCGTTATGACAACATACATAATTCCCTTTGTCCATCGGTATGTTACTTTCCCGAGATTCAATCATCGGTATCTTTATACCTAGTTCAATCTCGTTAAGGGCAAGTCTCTTTAATCATTCCATAATACATCACCTCGTTACTAACTCCTCAGTCATTTGCTTGCAAGCTTATGATGTGTATTACCGAGAGGGCCCAGAGATACCACTCCAATACTCGGAGTGAAAAATCCTAATCTTGATCTATGCCAACTCAACAAACACCTTCGGAGATACGTGTAGAGCATATTTGTAATCACCTAGTTACGTTGTGTAGTTTGATAGCACACAAGGCATTCCTCCAGTATCCAGGAGTTGCATAATCTCATAGTCGAAGGAATATGTATTTAACATGAAGAAAGCAATAGCAATAAAACTGAGCGGTCATTATGCTAAGCTAACGGATGGGTCTTGTCCGTTACATTATTCTCCTAATGACGTGATCCCGTTATCAAATGACAACTCATGTCTAGGGTTGGGAAACCTTAACCATCTTTGATGAACGAGCTAGTCTAGTAGAGGCTTACTAGGGACACGATGCTTGTTTATGTATTCACACATGCATTAAGGTTTCGATCAATACAATTCTAGCATGAATAATAAAACTTTATCATGAATAAGGAAATATAAAATAACAACTTTACTATTCCCTCTAGGGCAAATTTCCTTCAGTCTCACACTTGCACTAGAGTCAATAATCTAGTTCACATTGCCATGTGATTAACACCAATAGTTAACATCATCATGTGACCAACACCCAAAGGGTTTACTACAGTCAATAATCTAGTTCACATCGCCATGTGATTAACACCCAATGAGTACTAAGTGTGATCATGTTTTCTTGTGAGAGAGTTTTAGTCAACGGGTCTGCCACATTTAGAGCCATATGTATTTTGCAAATTTTCTATGTCTACAATGCTCTACATAGAGCTACTGTAGCTAATTGCTCCCACTTTCAATATGTATCCAGATTGAGACTCAGAGTCGTCCGGATTGGTGTCAAAGCTTGCATCGACGTAACCCTTTATGACGAACTCTTTATCGCCTCCATAATCGAGAAACATTTCCTTAGCCCTCTTAGGTAACTATGGATAATTTTGACCATTGTCAAGTGATCTACTCCTGGATCACTATTGTACCCCCTTGCCAAACTCAAGTCAAGGTACACAACATGGCATACTTTATAGAACCTATGTCTGAGGCATAGGGAATGACTTTCATTCTCTTTCTATCTTCTGTCACGGTCGAGCTTTGAGTCTTACTCAACTTCAGACCTTGCAACACAGGCAAGAACCCTTTCTTTGACTGATCCATTTTGAACTTCTTCAAAATCTTGTCAAGGTATTTGCTTTGTGGAAGTCCTATTAAGCGTCTCGATCTATCCTTATAGATCTTGATGCCCAATAAATAAGTAGCTTCATCGAGGTTTTTCATTGAAAAAATTCTTATTCAAGTATCCTTTTATGCTATCCAGAAATTCTATATCATTTCCAATCAATAATATGTCATCCACATATAAAATCAGAAATGCTACAGAGCTCCCACTCACTTTCTTGTAAATACAGGCTTCACTGTAAGTCTGTATAAAACCATCTGATTTGATCACCTCATCAAAACATATATTCCAACTCCGAGATGCTTGCACCAGTCCATAGATGGATTGCTAGAGCTTGCACACTTTGTCAGCACCTTTAGGATTGACAAAACCTTCTGGTTGCATCATATACAACTCTTCTTTAAGAAATCCATTAAGCAATGCAGTTTTGACGTCCATAAGCAGGATTTCATAATCATAAAATGTGGCAATATCTAACATGATTCAGATAGACTTACGCATCGCTAGGCATGAGAAAATCTCATCGTAGTCAACCCCTTGAACTTGTCGAAAACCTTTTGCGACAAGTCAAGCTTTGTAGACAATAACATTACCATCAACTTCAGTCTTATTCTTGGAGATCCGTTTATTCTCTATGGCTTGCCAATCATCGGGAAAAATCCACCAAAGTCCGTACTTTGTTCTCATACATGGATCCTATCTCAGATTTCATGGCCTCAAGCCATCTGTTGGAATCTGGGCTCATCATAGCTTCTTCATAGTTTGTAGCTTCGCCATGGTCTAGTAACATGATTGTCGGTATCCTAGGAACGGGGGTACCCAGACTTTCCTGCCTGCGGCCCAGGGCGTGCCTCCACCAAACGGCCTGGTACGGCCCATCTTCATCAGTAACCACTCAAGACCCTCGTGAGGGGCCAAGCCTCGCGAGGCGGACGACACCAAGACCTCCCCAGGGGCGGCCTCGCTAGGCTGGCTCCTAAGGAGCGGAGATATCTATGCAAGGGGCACCTCGTGAGGCCCGCCTGACGTGAGCCATGATGACTGGAGCCAGGCGGGCGCCAGCGGGCGCATAGTGCCAATTTCCGCTTTGGTGCTAAGGAAGCAGGCGCAGGCGAGGAATCCCAAGGCATCAAGCAAAGGTTTCCATATCGGTGCAACAAGACCAAGACCAGCAGGACGGAGGTCACCGCGGAGCCCACGGCGGCATCACCACCGGAGCCTTTGGCAGGAGAAGAGCACCTTTTGTCAGGATAACTTGTATTAGTAGCCCCCCTTCGAAATTGGCTGTTGTGGGATCCCTTCCCACCTAACATTTGGGAAGAGGACCAGGGCCTTTATAAATAGGGCTAGCCACCACCATAGCAAGACTGATCATGGAGACCATCCTTAAACACATCAGCTCATCGAGCTCAAGAACACCTCTCCTCAGGAGGCTGTTCATCCACTGTACTAGTTCATCCTTAGTCCATGAGGCAATCCACCACACCACACTGGAGTAGGGTATTACACCACTACGGTGGCTCGAACCAGTATAAACTCTCGTGTCTCTTATTCCTTGGGTTCGGCGAGCTAGGCCTTGAGATCATTGTGAGAGCGAGCTAGGGAGAGAAAGATCTTCGTGCACACCCCAGTGTTCGAACCTCAAGGGTTTGCCAGAACCCGTAATCCGACATTTGGCACGGCATGCAGGGGTGCGTTGAAGCCTTTCTTCCATCGATTCACGCTCCACTG
>NC_041382.1:348247822-348272492 GCF_002162155.2 Triticum dicoccoides
GCCAGCGCCGCCATCCGCCATCGGCCCGACAGCAAACAAGCAGCAAGCTTCATCACTGCACCCCTCCGTGCGGCAGGATAGACGTACCGCCACCTTGTCGCTGAATCCGGTCGGCTCATTGTCACACGCTCATCGCACGCCCACAGACGCGTAGGCAACACTGCTCATGGCACGCGGGCTCCTGCGTTACTGCCTGGTCGACGACCTCTACGACGACTGGCTGGACCGCAATGCTGATCTTGTCAGCGTTGCCGGGGCTGTCCCGCACCGTCTCTCTCGCTGCCTCGCCCACCTCCAGCTGCGGGCGACGTAGCTCATGGAGCGCCTTAGCTGCCTCCACACCAAGACAACGCCCTCGCACCAAGACGCGCGGCTCACGGAGCGCCTCCGCCGCCTCCGCATCAAGACGGCGCCCTCGCACCAAGACGCACGGTCCCGCGGCGTGACCCGCCATGCCGGGCGCCCGCGCACGAAGAAGGAAGCTGCCAAGAAGTCCCGAGGCCGCTAGAAAATGCTCCTGCGCTCCCAGCACCATTGCATCAAGACTGCGCACCGCCTAGGGAGGCGACGCGTGAATATCAAGATCAGGCTCCGCCACCGTGATGGGCTCCGGTGACCACAACAAGCTGCCGTGCCTTTACTCCTGAGCTGCGCAGCATCGTCTAGCCAAGCAAGTTCGAGCCAGACCTGCCTCTGCGCTATGATGGCACCCCTGACCCTACGGAGCTCTTGCAGTTCTACGAGCTGAGCATCGAGGCAACCAACGGAGACGAGAAGGTCATGGCGAACTGGTTTCCCATGTCCCTCAAGGATGGCGCGCGCTCGTGGCTCCTGAACTTGCCTGCGGGATCGATCTCCTCCTGGGGAGAGATGCGCGAGCGTTTCGCCGCCAACTTCCAGGACACTTGCGACCGCCCGCCGGCCGCCGACAAACTGTGGTGCATCAAGCAACAACCAGGAGAAACCCTGCAGAAGTACATCCAGCGCTTTAACAACATTCGCCTCAAGATCCCAAAGGTGACGGACGAGGCCATCATCTATGCGTTCTCCAATGGCGTTCGCGGTGTCAAGATGAAGGAGGAGCTCACCATCCATGAGGAGCTATGCACAGCCCTGGAGATGTTCAATATGGCGACCAAGTGCGCAAGGGCTAAGGAAGGACGCCTTTTCCTCCTCGAGCTCCCAACTGCTGATCAGGAGGACAAGAAGGCAAAGATCAAGGACGTGAAGCGCAAGGGGGCTACCGTGCTCGCGGCGGAGCCAGAGATGAAGCGCGGCCGCGACCACCACGAATCATCCAAGGCCAACCGCCCATTATGCACCTTCCACAATGTTCACAGCCACAACATCAACGACTGTCAGGAGCTCAGGGCCATCCGAGATGCCTGCTTCGGTCCGTGCCCCGAGCACAACGACCGAGGCTATGACCGAGGGGGAGGACGAAGCGGAGGACGCTGGGACGATCGCGGCCCCCGCCAGGAGTGGCGTGACCGGCCTCGTGAGGACCGCTGGTAGGACCAACCTCGCAAGGGAGCCTGGAGAGACCAGCCTCGCGAGGACTGCCCACAGGGCAACGCCAGCCTCCCTCCGTTGTCGCCCCCGCCAAGAAGGAACGATGACCACCATCAAGACGAGGGGGCTTGGGGCTTCCAGGAGCCACGCGCCATCGCATGTATCTTGGGTGGTGCTCAAGCCCTAGCCTCTCAGCGTGCCTTCAAGCAATTCACTCGCGAGGTTAACGCGGCCCTTCCCAGGCTCGAGGCGACGTGCCCGCTCAGGTGGTCCAAGTGTGCCATCACCTTCAGCTCATCAGACCAGCTCAAGTGCGCGACGACCGTCGGCGCCCTCCCGATGCTCTTCTCACCCATCATCAGCAATGTTCAAGTCACCAAGACCCTCATCGATAGTGGCGCAGGGCTCAATATCCTGTCCATCGAGACATTCGATAGACTCCAGGTGCCATATGATCAGCTGGAGCCTACCAAGCCTTTCTCAGGAGTAACCGACAGCTCCACCCCCCCCGATAGGGCAGGTCCGCCTCCCTGTCACCTTTGGCCAGCGCGGCAACTACCGCACCGAGCTCATCGACTTCGACATCGCCCACATCCGCCAGCCGTACAACGCCATCCTTGTGTATCCAGCGTTGGCCAAGTTTATGGCAGTGACCCACCACGGCTACAACATCCTCAAGATGCCAGGGAGTGGCGGCATCATCACGGTCCCCCGTGAAGAAAGAGATGCAGTGTGCTCCCTCGAGCGCGCTTACCAAATTGTAGCGACCGAAGACCCCGACAACGAAGACACCCCGTACCCTCCTGAGGCCAACCCCAAGAAGAAGAAGAAGCAGCTACTCCGCCAAGGACTTCAGGAGGGCGGCGTCTCAAGTGGCACCACCTCAGGACCTGCACCCGCAGATGGGGAGCCTCCTTCCCTCACATAGGAGGGTGTGCCCGGCGGCCTCCTCAGCCTGGGCTCGGGGGCTCTCTTCTGGAGGGCCTCAGACCTAGCCAACGTCATGAGGGAGGCGCTCGGGCACCATGTGGAGGCATGCTTTGGCGCACGTTTCCCTCAAGAGGGCACAAGACGCGGAGCTCCTCGTGCCCAGGAGTTCATCACCAAGGTGATCCAGGAGCTTCAAGAGGCAAGGACCATACGTGGCGACCGTTGCCCACCACCCAGTGGAGCTCCCCATCCTGGCGAGGACGATGGGTTGCGCATTTGCATCGACATTCCAGGGCCCAACAGGGCCACGTCTCAAGGATGTTTCTGGCCTTCGCGCGTTAGACGGTGCGAGGATCCCCCTCACAGCTACGTTCGCATGCCGCTCGGCCTGCCGAGCACGACTGTCACCTTTCAGCGCCACATGCGGAGCATTCTAGCGGCTCAGGAGGCCAGGCATCACGCTGTCCTGGCGGAGATCGCGATAGTCCTTCAGGAGACACCTGGGCCTGCGGAGCCTCCTGAGGCTCAGGACCCTGTCGGCTCATGAGGAGCAACTTCTCTGGCGCGCACCTTCAGCTAACTCGACACCACTCCAGCTACGATATCAGGTGACTCTTTCTAGTTCATTCAGTTAGGGGCACCCTTCGGGCAACATTATCCCCAGGTCGCATGGGCCTGTCCCTGCGGCGTGTATCCTTTTGCATCATTAGCTTACTCTGTGGGAAGCGCCTTACGGGATGTATCATCCCCAGGCCGCTCGGGTGTGTCCCAGTGGCATGTATCGTTCTTGCATCTAGTTGAACCAGCTTGCCCTCTTGCATGAATTGCCTTATGATTATCACCTGCATGTCCGGTAATTCAATACCATGAACGTTGCACGCCCTTGCAGGCCTGCCCACGACCGCCTCATGATTAAGGACTAGCACGGCGCCTGTGCTCGGGTCCGTTCCTGCAGCATCGCCAAACCCAAGAGGTCGAGCTCTGGCTCGTGGGCCCGCTCCTGTGTAGGTCACCTCCCATGGCCCTTGGTGCCTTGTTCTTGCATGAGCTAATCGCAGATGGACAAGCCAGGACGCGTGACCCGGTGCCTCTCCACCGCAGGGGCCGCGCGCCGGTCGTCTTTCTTCGAGATTCTTCGCATGAGAAGACTAGGCATGGCGTGTGTGCTTGGGTCCGTCCCTGCAGCATCGATAAACCCAACGACTAAGCTCTATCTGGCGGGCCGGTCCCGTTCATGTCACCTCCTGGGGTCGTTGGTGTTTGGCCTTCTCATGTGATTGCCTTAGGAGATTCGTCCGGTGCAGGTTGCCTAACCATCTCGCAGGGGCACCTGTAGGATCGAAAGTATGTCTAGAGGGGGGTGATTAGACTACTTGACCAAATAAAAACTTATCATTTTCCCAATTTTAGTTCTTGGCATATTTTAGCAACTTTGGACAAGTCAAGCAATCTTAACACAATTCAAGCAAGCATGCAAAGAGTATATGAGCAGTGGAAAGTAAAGCATGCAACTTGCAAGAATGTAAAGGGAAGGGTATGGAGGATTCAAACACAATAGGAGACACAGATGTTTTTGTCGTGGTTCCGATAGGTGGTGCTATCGTACATCCACATTGATGGAGACTTCAACCCACGAAGGGTAACGGCTGCGCGAGTCCACGGAGGGATCCACCCACGAAGGGTCCACGAAGAAGCAACCTTATCTATCCCACCATGGCCGTCGCCCATGAAGGACTTGCCTCACTAGCGGTAGATCTTCACGAAGTAGGAGAACTCCTTGCCCTTACAAACTCCTTGGTTCAACTCCACAATCTTGTCGGAGGCTCCCAAGTGACACCTAGCCAATCTAGGGGACATCACTCTCCAAGAAGTAACAAATGGTGTGTTGATGATGAACTCCTTGCTCTTGTGCTTCAAATGATAGTCTCCCCAACACTCAACTCTCTCTCACAGGATATGGATTTGGTGGAAAGAGGATTTGAGTGGAAAGCAACTCGGGGAAGGCTAGAGATCAAGATTCATATGGTAAGAATGGAATATATTGGCCTCAACACAAGTGTAGATGGTTCTCTCTCAAAAAAAGGTAAGTTGGAAGTGTAGGTTCGTTCTGATGGCTCTCTCTACGAATGTAGAGGTGGTGGAGGGGTATATATAGCCTCCACACAAAATCTAACCGTTACACACAACTTGCCAATCTCGGTGGGACCGAATTGATAAACTCGGTCGGACCGATTCAGCAAAGCTAGTGACCGTTAGGGTTTTCTGTGGGACCGACATGCAACTCGGTAGGACTGATGTGGTTAGGGTTAGGGCATAACATAATCTCGGCGAGACCGATTACACAAACTCGGTGAGACCGATTTTGGTAATAAGCTAACCAGAGAGTTGGTCAGGTAAACTCGGTTGGACCGATTCGCTCATTTCGGTGAGACCGAAATGTTACAAAAGGGAAACAGAGAGTTTACATTGCAATCTCAGTGGGACTGATCGCTCATCTTGGTGGGACCGAAACATTACAAAGGGAAACAGAGAGATTACAATCCCATCTCGGTGAGACCGAGATCCCTATCGGTGAGACCGATTTGCCTAGGGTTTGTGGCAGTGGCTATGACATCTGAACTCGGTGGTGCCGGATAGAAAGAATCGGTGGGGCCGAGTTTGACTTTTGGTTTAGGTCATATGTGGATGTGAGAAAGTAGTTGAGGGCTTTGGAGCATATCACTAAGCATTTTGAGCAAGAGCCTCATTAAGCAACACCTCATCCCTCCTTGATAGTATTGGCTTTTCCTATAGACTCAATGTGATCTTGGATCACTAAAATAGAAAATGCAGAGTCTTGAGCTTGGATCTTGAGCCAATCCTTTGTCCTTAGCATTTTGAGGGGTCCACTTTTCTCATCCATGCCATGCCAAACATTGAGCTTTCCTAAGATATTAATCTTGAAATGGCATTAGCTCGATGAGCTATATGTTGTTAGGAATTACCAAAACCACCTAGGGATAGTTGCACTTTCAATCTCCCCCTTTTTGGTAATTTATGACAACATATAGATCAAAGCTTCGACAAATGATAATAAGAATGAAAAACATTTTCACTTTGAGAAGTATGTGAAAAGCAAGAGCTCCCCCTAAATTTTTGCATAGTTTAAGATTTGTTTTGGACTGCAAATGCATAATGAGTTAGGATCATGGGTTACTCTTCCACGTCACATACATCTTGGTGGAGCGCTCAAAATGATAATAATGAAATGCATGCACTCATCACCAAGAAAAGTGAATGATCATATGGGAATATAAAAGGATAATGTCATCCAACAAGCATTAAGGTAGCATATGATCAAACACATGATCATCCAAGTATCTCAAACAAGCAAATAAACAAAGTTCAACCACCAAGCAATAAGACAGAATAAAAAGCAACACTCTCTCTCGAAGCCTATGATCTATACATTTTCTCCCCCTTTGGCATAAAAAATGCATAGTGCTAGATCGACTCTCAGGCTTGGTCTTCAGGTGGTGGTGTAGATAAAACTCCAAGGATGAAGGCATCAGTTTATGTAGATGGAGCTGGTGGAGTGGGTTCTGGAGCTGGTGGCACTGAAGTTGTAGCTAGTGCAGATGAAGTTGCTCTGGTGTCTGTAACAGGCAGTGCAACAGATCTCTGTCCTCTGGGCACTCTAGCAAAAGCA
This sequence comes from Triticum dicoccoides, assembly GCF_002162155.2. Taxonomy (NCBI): domain Eukaryota; kingdom Viridiplantae; phylum Streptophyta; class Magnoliopsida; order Poales; family Poaceae; genus Triticum; species Triticum dicoccoides. Next base: position 348,253,953 of record NC_041382.1, read on the forward strand.
TCTGTGGTAGACTTGCCCTTCTTCTCCTGCACTTCATCCTAAAGTTGCTCAACAACTGACTAGATCTCAGTGACCTTCACATCTAAATGATAGAACTTCTGTTCCACGATCCTCTCCAAGCTCTCCTGGTTTTGAGTCAGGGTGGCCAATCCCTTCTCAATCCTCAGAGTGGAGGCAATCAAGTAGCCAACCTGATCTTGCTTTCTCTTCAGAAGGTACTGAGATGCCTCATCAGTGGATGGCATCTTTGCAGCCTTTCCAGCCCTTGCCTTCTCCCTCTTTGCTTGTGCTTGCACAGAAGATGGTTCATTTTCATCCATCACCACAGTGTTGTCCTCAAAGTCTGGGTAGATGGGCATGTGTTCCTTGTCGAAGAGATATGTGCCAGTGCCCATCTTGGAGTTGATTAGCTCCTGGATCTGTGGGGCATACCCATAACTTCCCTTCTGATCTACAGCTGTTCTCTTTATGGTTTCCACAATTAAGCTCATGACTTTGAACTTTTGAGGCACATCAAATATGTGAAGCAGGTTAATTGCATGGCCTCTGATCATCTTGTGATCACTTGACTTTGGCAAGAGAGTGTGCCTGAGGATCCAGTTGATGGTTGGCAAGCCTGACAGAAGGTAATGTACTGATCCAAACTTGTGTGTCTCAAGAGTAGCATCTGGGATCTCTTTGTACATATGTGCCATGGTGTTGTGATCCTTCTTCTTCTTGGCATAGACATCCAAGTCATCTTCATTCTCCTCAGGAGCATTGATCAGTTTTTCCCATTCTGCAACCGTTGACTGGTACCTAGTACCTTCAGACACCCAGACAATCCTGCCATATGGGTAGAAATGAGCTGTGGAGTAGAACTGCATAATGAGCTCATCATTCCACTTTGTGAGCTTCTGAGCCACAAACTCATCGACTCCACACGCCTTGAAGCTGTCATATACACCAGGGAAGTGATCCTCATTTTCCTCGATGAATTTCCAATCAACCCATCTCATGTCACACACTATGGGCTTCTTGTCAAGTAAAATAGTCTCATAGAAGTCCTGCTGTTCCTTTGTATGGAACCTGTAGTCCACATCAGTCCTTCTCCTGGTGGCATATGGATCAGACTCTCTCCATAGCCTCAATCTTGAATCCTTCCTGATTTTCATATTCTCTGCAACTGGATGAGCATCGTTGTGATCTGGAATTTTGGGCTTCAACTTCCTCAGAACAACAGAATCATCTTCTTCTTCAGCAGCTTGAGGCACTGGGGCCTTGTTCTTCTTCTCAGCAGGGATGTTCCTGGTGCTCCTCTAGGGTTTTGGCTTTGGAGCTGGAGCAACAATCTTAGGAGCAGTTTTGGGCTTAGATGGAGCAGCCCCTGCCCTTATAGCATCTCCCATAAGCTTTTGAGCTTTGGGTGCTGGTGCTGCATCCTCTTCCTCTTCTTCAGAATCTCTCATTATTGAGGATCTGCCAAGCACTCTAGCAGTGGTCTTCTTGACCCTTTCTTTCCTTTTCTTGCCTTCTCCAACTGCCTCTTCTTATGGCTTGGAGGTTTCAGCAGTGGATGCTATGGCCTTTGACATAGGCACTCTCTTGGCAGGAATCTTTGTCTTCATTCCTGGCTTAGTGGTAGCAGCTGTGCCATATTCATTTTTCAGAACTTTCTTCTTTGAGGTGGCCTCTTCCTCAACAGCCACATAGTCCTCATCCTCAGAATCTGAGGTTCTCTTCTTTCTGGTCTTGGTGGCTGCCTTAGGCAAGTTGCTGGGTGTACTCCTTCTTCCCTCATCAAAGTTGCTATAGGGACTAGTGCCCTCACTCATGTTGACTTGCTCCTCAGATTTGTTCTGGGTGTCCCTCTGATCTGACATGATGCAAACACTGACAGCAGACCCTGTGAATAGATTATAGATGAGGTAGATTGGATGAGCATCACAAAGTACAGAGGTTTTTGCAAAAGAATGATTTAAAAACTTAGTTTTAGTTTTCCACAGAAAGCATTTCGGATCTACCGATTTGAAAACTCGGTGATACCGAAGCAACTTTTGGAACCTAAACTAGTGAACTCGGTCAGACCGAGTCACAGTTCAGTGGCACCGAGACTACTAGGGTTTCACAAAGTATTGAACTCGGTCACACCGATTTGCAATTCTCGGTCTGACCGAGAATCACATGTGCAATGGCCTTAGCCAAATCGATGGAACCGATTTCAACAACTCGGTTGGTCTAAGATGATTTTGACGGAAACCTAACCCTAAATTTTCAATCCACAACTAAACTACAGAGTGATTTCACTTGATAGAATAATCTCAATCGTGGCAAGATACATGGCAAAACAATGTTGCTAGGAATCGGAGAGCAGTTAGCACAAGGATCAAGTCCATACCCTAGTTCGGCGATGGACCTGCTACGGCGGCAACAGCGGAGACGATTCCCATTGACGGCGGCGAAGACCAGCGGCGGGAGGCAGATGGCGATTGATACGTCCATTTTGCATCATGCTTTTATATCGATATTTATTGCATTATGGACTGTTATTTCGCTTTATGTCACAATACTTATGGCTATTCTCTCTTATTTTACAAGGTTTACATAAAGAGGGAGAATGTCGGCAGCTGGAATTCTGGGTTGGAAAAGGATCAAATATTAGAGGCCTATTCTGCGTAACTCCAAAAGTCCTGAAACTTCACGGGACATCTTAAAAGAAATAAAGAAAAATCCTCACCAAAGATCAAGGCCAGGGGGCCCACACCCTTCTCACGAGGGTGGGGGGCGCCCCCCCAGGGTGCTCCCCCCTACCTCGTGGGCCCTCTGGTGGGTCTCCAACGTCCATCTTCTCCTATATGAAGTCTTTCGATGAGAAAAAAATCGGAAGCAACCTTTCGGGACGAGACTCCACCGCCACGAGGCGAAACCGAGGCGGAACCAATCTAGAGCTCCGGCAGGGCTGTTCTACCGGGGAAACTTCCCTACGGGAGGGGGAAATCATCACCAACGCTCCTCTCATTGGGAGAGGGCAATCTCCATCAACATCTTCACCAGCACCATCTCATCTCAAAACCCTAGTTCATCTCTTGTATCCAATTCTTGTCTCAAAGTCCGGGATTGGTGCTAGTAGGTTGCTAGTAGTGCTGATTACTCCTTGTAGTTGATGCTAGTTGGTTTATGGTTTATTTGGTGGAAGATCATATGTTCAGATCCTATATGCATATTATTACCCCTCTGATTATGAACAAGAATATGCTTTGTGAGTAATTACGTTCGTTCCTGAGGACAAGGGAGAAGTCTTGCTATGAGTAGTCATGTGAATTTGGTATTCGTTTGATATTTTGATAAGATGTATGTTGTCTAGCCTCTAGTGGTGTTATGTGAACGTCGACTACATAACACTTCACCATTATTTGGGACTAGAGGAAGGCATTGGGAAGTAATAAGTAGATGATGGGTTGCTAGAGTGACAGAACCTTAAACCCTAGTTTATGCGTTGCTTCGTAAGGGGCTGATTTGGATCCATATGTTTCATGCTATGGTTAGGTTTACCTTAATACTTTTGTTGTAGTTGCGGATGCATGCAATAGAGGTTAATCATAAGTGGGATGCTTGTTCAAGTAAGAACAGCACCCAAGCACCGGTCCACCCACATATGAAATTATCAAAGTATCGAACGCGAATCATATGAACGTGATGAAAACTAGCTTGACGATATTCCCATGTGCCCTCGGGAGTGCTTTTCCTATTATAAGAGTTTGTTCTGGCTTGTCCTTTGCTACAAAAAGGATTGGGCCACCTTGCTGCACCTTATTTACTTTTGTTACTTGTTGCTCGTTACAATTTATCCCGTCACAAAACTATCCGTTACCACTTGTTTCAGTACTTGCAGAGAATACCTTGCTGAAAACCGCTTATCATTTCCTTCTGCTCCTCGTTGGGTTTGACACTCTTACTTACCGAAAGGACAACAATAGATCCCCTATACTTGTGGGTCATCAAGACTCTTTTCTGGCGCCGTTGCCGGGGAGTGTAGCGCCTTTGGTAAGTGGAATTTGGTAAGGAAAAATTTATATAGTGTGCTGAAATTTACTGTCACTTGTTACTATGGAAAGTAATTCTCTGAGGGGCTTGTTCGGGGTATCTTCACCCTGTCCAGTAGAGCAAAGAGTTGCTCCTCAACCTACTAAACCTATTGAAAATGAAACAACTTTTGAATTTCCTGTGGCTATGATGGAAAAACTGCTAGCTAATCCTTTTACAGGAGATGGAACAAAACATCCTGATGAGCACTTAATATATGTGGATGAAGTTTGTGGATTATTTAAGCTTGCAGGTATACCCGATGATGTTGCAAATAAGAAGGTATTCCCTTTATCTTTGAAGGGAGATGCATTGATATGGTATAGGCTATGTGATGATATGAGATCGTGGGACTATAAAAGATTGAAGCTAGAATTTCATCAAAAGTATTACCCTATGCATCTTGTTCATCGTGATCGCAATTATATATATAATTTCTGGCCTCACGAAGGAGAAAGCATCGCTCAAGCTTGGTGAGGCTTAAATCAATGTTATATTCATGCCCCAATCATGAGCTCCAGAGAGAAATAATTATGCAAAGTTTTTATGCTCGGCTTTCTGAAAACAATCGCAACATGCTCGATACTTCTTGTGCTGGCTCTTTTATGATGAAGACTAATGAATTCAGATGGAATTTATTGGATAGAATTAAACGGAACTCCGAAGATTGGGACCTCGATGAAGGTAAGGATTCAGGTATGACACCTAAGTTTGATTGTGTTAAATCTTTTATGGATACCGATATTTTCTGTAAGTTTAGAACTAAATATGGACTTGATCCTGAGATAGTAGCTTCTTTCTGTGAATCTTTTGCTACCTATGTTGATCTCCCGAAGGAGAAGTGGTTTAAATATCATCCTCCATAGAAGTAAAAGTAGCTGCACCTATTAAAGTTTAAGAAAAGACTGTCACTTATAATGATCCTATTGTTCCTACTTCTTATATTGAGAAACCACCTTTCCCTGTTAGAATAAAGGATCATGCTAAAGCTTCAACTGTTGTTCGTAAAAGCAATATTAGAACTTATACACCTCCTAAGCAAGTTAAAGTAGAACCTAATATTGTTATTGTTAAAGATCTCTTGTCTGATAATATTGATGGGCATGTTATTCAGTTCAAAGGTGAAACTGCTAGAATTGCTAAACCGTGTGATAAGGATAAACATAGACCTGTGGTAGGCGTGCCTGTTGTTTCGGTTAAAATAGGAGATCATTGTTATGATGGCTTATGTGATATGGGTGCTAGTGCTAGTGTTATACCTCATGACTTATACAAAGAAATTAAGGATGAAATTGCACCTGTTGAGTTAGAAGACATTGATGTTACTATGAAACTTGCTAATAGAGATACTATTGCACCAATTGGAATTGTTAGAGATGTTGAAGTCTTGTGTGGGAAAACTAAATATCCTGCTGATTTTCTTGTTCTTACTTCTCCAAAAGATAGCTTTTGTCCCATTATATTTGGTAGACCCTTCTTAAATACTGTCAATGCTACCATAGACTGCACTAAGAATATTGTTACTGTTGGTTTGGATGATATGGTTCATGAGTTTAATTTCTCTAAATTTAGTAAACAACATCGAGAGGAAGAATTACCTAGTATGGATGAAATTATTGGTCTTGCTTCTATTGCCGTACCTCCTAGTGATCCTTTAGAACACTATTTGCTAGACTATGAAAATGATATGTTCATGAATGAAAGAAGGGAAATAGATGAAGTATTCTTTAAACAGGAACCTATTCTGCAACACAATTTTCCTATTGAAATTTTAGGAGATCCTCCTCCACCCAAGGGTGATCCCGTGTTTGAGCTTAAACCGTTGCCTGATAATCTTAAATATGCTTATCTTGATGAAAAGAAGATATATCCTGTTATTATTAGTGCTAACCTTTCAGAGCATGAAGAAGAAAGATTATTGAAAACTCTGAAGAAGCATCGTGCTACTATTGGATATACTCTTGATGATCTTAAGGGCATTAGTCCCACTCTATGTCAACATAAAATAAATTTGTAAACAGATGCCAAACCAGTTCGTGATCCTCAATGACGTCTGAATCCTAAAATGAAAGAAGTGGTAAGAAAAGAAATACTTAAGCTTCTGGAGGCAGGTATAATTTATCCCGTTGCTCATAGTGAGTGGGTAAGTCATGTCCATTCTCTCCCTAAGGGAGGTATTACTGTTGTTCCTAATGATAAAGATGAATTGATTCCACAAAGAATTATCACAGGTTATAGGATGGTAATTGATTTCCGCAAATTAAATAAAGCTACTAAGAAAGATCATTACCCCTTACCTTTTATTGATCAAATGCTAGAAATATTATGCAAACACACACATTATTGCTTTCTAGATGGTTATTCTGGTTTATCTCAAATACCTGTGTTGGCTAAAGATCAATCAAAGACTACTTTTACTTGCCCTTTTGGTACTTTTTCTTATAGACGTATGCCTTTTGGTTTATGTAATGCACCTGCTACCTTTCAAAGATGCATGATGGCTATATTCTCTGACTTTTGTGAAAAGATTTGTGAGGTTTTCGTGGACGACTTTTCGGTCTATGGTTCCTCTTTTGACGATTGCTTGAGCAATCTTGATCGAGTTTTGCAGAGATGTGAAGAAACTAATCTTGTCTTGAATTGGGAAAAGTGCCACTTTATGGTGAATGAATGTATTGTCTTGGGGCACAAAGTTTCTGAAAGAGGTATTGAAGTTGATAAAGCCAAGGTTGATGCTATTGAAAAGATGCCATGTCCCAAGGACATCAAAGGTATAAGAAGTTTCCTTGGTCATGCCGGATTTTATAGGAGGTTCATTAAGGACTTCTCAAAAATTTCTTAGCCTCTAACTAATTTATTGCAAAAAGATATACCATTTGTCTTTGATGATGATTGTGTATAAGCATTTGAAATACTTAAGAAAGAATTAGTATCTGCACCTATTGTTCAGCCACCTGATTGGAATTTACCCTTTGAAATTATGTCCGATGCTAGTGATTATGCTGTAGGTGCTGTTCTAGGGCAAAGGGTTGATAAGAAATTAAATGTTATTCACTATGCTAGTAAGACTCTAGACAATGCTCAAAGAAATTATGCTACTACTGAAAAAGAGCTTTTAGCAGTTGTATTTGCTTGTGATAAGTTCAGACCTTATATTGTTGATTCTAAAGTAACTATTCACACTGATCATGCTGCTATTAAATACATTATGGAAAAGAAAGATGCTAAACCTAGACTTATTAGATGGGTTCTCTTGCTACAAGAATTTGCTTTGCATATTGTTGATAGAAAGGGAGCTGAGAACCCCGTTGCGGACAGCTTATCTAGGTTAGAAAATATTCTTGATGACCCACTACCTATTAATGATGACTTTCCTGATGAACAATTAAATGTTATAAGTACTTCTCGTAGTACTCCATGGTATGCTGATTATGCTAATTATATTGTTGCTAAGTTTATACCACCTAGCTTCACATACCAGCAAAAGAAAAAAAATTCTTCTATGACTTGAGACATTACTTTTGGGATGACCCACATCTTTATAAAGAAGGAGTAGATGGTGTTATTAGACGTTGTGTACCTGAGCATGAACAGGAACAGATCCTACTCAAGTGTCATCCCGAGTCTTATGGAGGACACCACGCTGGAGATAGAACTGCACATAAGGTATTGCAATCTGGTTTTTATTGGCCTACTCTCTTCAAGGATGCCCGTAAGTTTGTCTTGTCATGTGATGAATGTCAAAGAATTGGTAATATTAGTAGACGTCAAGAAATGCCTATGAATTATTCTCTTGTTATTGAACCGTTTGATGTTTGGGGCTTTGATTATATGGGACCTATTCCTGCCTCTAATGGATATACACATATTTTAGTTGCTGTTGATTACGTTACTAAGTGGGTAGAAGCTATTCCAACTAGTAGTGCTGATCATAACACTTCTATCGAAATGCTTAAGGAAGTTATTTTTCCGAGGTTTGGAGTCCCTAGATATTTAATGACTGATGGTGGTTCACACTTTATTCATGGTGCTTTTCGTAAAATGCTCGCTAAATATGATATTAATCATAGAATTGCATCTCCTTATCACCCACAGTCTAGTGATCAAGTAGAGTTGAGCAATAGAGAGCTCAAATTAATTTTGCAAAAGACTGTTAATAGGTCTAGAAAGAATTGGTCCAAGAAACTTGATGATGCATTATGGGCATATAGAACTGCATACAAAAATCGTATGGGTATGTCTCCATATAAAATGGTATATGGAAAAGCATGTCACTTACCTCTCGAACTAGAACATAAGGCATATTGGGCTATTAAAGAGCTCAACTATGATTTCAAACTTGCCGGTGAGAAGAGGTTATTTGATATTAGCTCACTTGATGAATGGAGAACCCAAGCATATGAAAATGCCAAGTTATTTAAAGAAAAAGTTAAAAGATGGCATGACAAAAGGATACAAAAGCGTGAGTTTAATGTAGGTGATTATGTATTGCTATACAACTCTCGTTTAAGATTTTTTGCAGGAAAACTTCTCTCTAAATGGGAAGGCCCCTATGTTATCGAGGAGGTCTATCATTCCGGTACAATAAAAATCAACAACTTCGAAGGCACAAATCCGAAGGTGGTAAACAGTCAAAGAATCAAACATTATATCCGAGGTAATCCCATAAATGTTGAAACCAATATTATTGAACCGGTAACCCCGGAGGAATACATAAGGGACACTTTCCGGAATGTTTCCGACTCCGAATGGGAATAGGTATGTGGTACGGTAAGTAAACCGATTCCAAAACAATTTCTAAGTCAATATTTCTCCATTTTGGAATATTTAGAAAAATAGAAAAATAAGTAGCAGTCCGGGAAGGACACGAGGGCCCCACGAGGGTGGTGGGCGCGTCCTACCCCTCTGGGCACGCTCCCCTACCTCGTGAGTGCCTCGTGTGCCTTCCGGACTCCGTTTTCTTGCACGTTACGTATTTTGGTCGGTAAAAATTCATTATATATTCTCCCGAAGGTTTTGACTCCCGTATCGCGCAAAAATCTCCTGTTCTTGTTTCAAGTTGTTTTTCTGACAGATCTAGGTTATCCATCACCACCACCTTCTTCACCAACCAAGGAGACATAGTCACATGGGTATGGGCACTCCCCTTGGCAACTGCCAAGCTTGGGGGAGGTGCCCCGGTATCGTATCACAATCACATCTCCTATCTTTACTGTTTTTCTTAGTTTGATCCTATTAGTAGTATCTTGATCTAGTAGAATAAAGTTTATGGCATGATCTAGTTTTGAGTTTTGCTTTATGATCTCTCTTTGTAATCGAGTCCGTGAGCTATATATAATAAATATTAGTGTCGAGTTAAGGGCCTGATTATTTTTCCATGATCTTGGGTGAATAAAAGAAAAGAGAAAAAGAATAAAAAGAAACAACAAGTTCATATTGATCTTATTGGGAGTAATGACTTCACATAGAAAGAGTATGATGATTAAAAGTTGTTGGGAGTTGGCAGACATAGCTTTGGTCATTGTTGCAATTACTAGGAAGTAGAAAGAGAGGTTTCACATATAGATATATTATCATTGACATCTTTTATGATTGGAAGCACTCATTAAAATATGACATGCTAAAGAGTTGATATTGGACAAGGAAGACAACGTAATGAGTTATGTCTTTCTTATATCTGAGATAAACTTTGTTGTCATGGATCCTTTAACTTGTTGAGCTTGCCTTTCTCCCTCATGCTAGCCAAATTCTCAGCACTAAGTAGAGATACTACTTGTGCTTCCAAATACCTTTAAACCAGTTTTGCCATGAGAGTCCACCATATCTACCTATGGATTGAGTAAGATCCTTCAAGGAAGTTGTCATCGGTGCAAAGCAATAAAAATTGCTCTAAATATGTATGATTTATTGGTGTGCGAGGAATAAGCTTTATACGATCTTGTGATGTGGAAGTAATAAAAGTGATGGACTGCATAATAGAGGTTCACATCACAAGGGGCAATATAAAGTGGCGTTCTTTCGCATTGAGATTTTGTGCATCCAACCGTAAAAGCGCATGGCAACCTCTGCTTACCTCTGCGAAGGGCCTATCCTTTATTATTATCTTCTACCTTATGCAAGAGTCACGGTGATCTTCACCTTTCCTTTTTCATTTTAACCTTTGGCAAGCTCAGCATGTTGGAAAGAACATGATATATATATCTAATTGGATGTAGGGGAGCATGAACCATTATTGTTGACATTACCCTTGAGGTAAAAGGTTGTGGGGCAAAACTATAAGCCCCTATCTTTCTCTGTGTCCGATTAAAACTCTGTAACCACAAGTATCACGTGAGTGTTAGCAATTATGGAGGACTAAATGATAGTTGAGTATGTGGACTTGCTTTTTAGCTCTGACATAGACTCTTTCCGATGTTATGATAAATGCAATTGCTTCAGTCACTGAGATTATAGTTTGTTGGAACCCAATAAGGTTTCATCCCTCTTAGGGGGGATCTCACATCTAGGGGGAGCTTTACTCTAAAAATTGAGCTAAAGCAACTCTAATGGTGTGAACACAACGACGCTTTATGTAAAAGTGGTAACCCCACTTGTGCTTAAACGATGAGTATGACCTATGATCAAATGTTCTCATTTGACTCCTAAGTCAATATACTCATATATAGATGACCTAGTCATCGCCAATTGCTTGATAGATGCTAGAATTGGTTGTGCATGCTTTGCCACATATTTCATTTGCCATTTTATTGTGTGAGCATGTTGGTTGCATAATTTACTCATTCGAGGACATCCACTTGTTGCTTTGATTGTTTGGTTTCTTTTTCTTTTTTCAAGTGGATGGACAAGAATGCCTAAGAACCTTCTCTAGCTATATATGCTTTTCTTGTCTCAAACTATATTCATGCTACATCACAAAGTTTGATCAAGTCAGATTCGAACCACTCTGTGTGAGGAGCACTCGGAGTCCCTGATTCGTCATAGATTTAAACTTCCAAAACTTCTTTGTGCGTTTCGGTCTGACCGATTCATCCATTTCGGTCATATACCGAGACCACTAAGTCGATCTAGGTTTTCAATCTCGATGCAACCGATTTGAAATTTTCGGTCACACTGAGTTGCAGTAACTGCTTGCAGTTATGCATCTCGGTGCCACGGAGTTGTTCCACTCGGTCACACCGAGAGGGTCAGGCTATATATATTCCCAGGCCAAAATTTGGAAAAATTTCCGAACCCCTTCGCCCGCGCTCATCCTGCTCTGCCTCCCTGGGTCCCCGGATCGACCTCCTCATCGCTGATGACCCACAAGTATAGGGGATCTATCCTAGTCCTTTTGATAAGTAAGAGTGTCGAAACCAACGAGGAGCAGAAGGAAATGATAAGCGGTTTTCAGCAAGGTATTCTCTGCAAGTACTGAAACAAGTGGTAACAGATAGTTTTGTGACGGGATAAATTGTATCGAGCAACAAGTAACAAAAGTAAATAAGGTGCAGCAAGGTGGCCCAATCCTTTTTGTAGCAAAGGACAAGCCGGAACAAACTCTTATAATAGGAAAAGCGCTCCCGAGGACACATGGGAATATCGTCAAGCTAGTTTTCATCACGTTCATATGATTCGTGTTCGATACTTTGATAATTTGATATATGGGTGGACCGGTGCTTGGGTGCTGTTCTTACTTGAACAAGCATCCCAATTATGATTAACCTCTATTGCAAGCATCCGCAACTACAACAAAAGTATTAAGGTAAACCTAACCATAGCATGAAACATATGGATCCAAATCAGCCCCTTACGAAGCAACGCATAAACTAGGGTTTAAGCTTCTGTCACTCTAGCAACGCGTCATCTACTTATTACTTCCCAATGCCTTCCTCCAGGCCCAAATAATGGTGAAGTGTTATGTAGTCGACGTTCACATAACACCACTAGAGGCTAGACAACATACATCTTATCAAAATATCAAACGAATACCAAATTCACATGACTACTCATAGCAAGACTTCTCCCTTGTCCTCAGGAATGAACGTAATTACTCACAAAACATATTCATGTTCATAATCAGAGGGGTAATAATATGCATATAGGATCTGAACATATGATCTTCCACCAAATAAACCAACTAGCATCAACTACAAGGAGTAATCAACACTACTAGCAACCTACTAGCACCAATCCCGGACTTTGAGACAAGAATTGGATACAAGAGATGAACTAGGGTTTGGAGATGAGATGGTGCTGGTGAAGATGTTGATGGAGATTGCCCTCTCCCGATGAGAGGAGCGTTGGTGATGACGATGGTGATGATTTCCCCCTCCCGGAGGGAAGTTTCCCCGGCAGAACAGCCCTGCCGGAGCTCTAGATTGGTTCCGCCTCGTGGCGGCGGAGTCTCGTCCCGAAAGGTTGCTTCCTATTTTTTCTCATAGAAAGACTTCATATAGGAGAAGATGGACGTCGGAGACCCACCAGGGGGCCCACGAGGTAGGGGGCGCGCCCCCCACCCTCGTGAGAAGGGTGTGGGCCCCCTGGCCTTCATCTTTGGCGAGGATTTTTCTTTATTTCTTTTAGGATGTCCCGTGAAGTTTCAGGACTTTTGGAGTTGCGCAGAATAGGCCTCTAATATTTGCTCCTTTTCCAGCCCAGAATTCCAGCTGCCGGCATTCTCCCTCTCTTATGTAAACCTTGTAAAATAAGAGAGAATAGCCATAAGTATTGTGACATAAAGTGAAATAACAATCCATAATGCTATAAATATCGATACAAAAGCATGATGCAAAATGGACGTATCAACTCCCCCAAGCTTAGACCTCGCTTGTCCTCAAGCGAAAAATCGATAAAAATAAATATGTCCTCATGTTTAGAGGTAGAGGCGTCGATAAAAATAAAATACGGACATGAAGGCATCATGATTATTCTCATAACAGCAACATATATAGGTTTTGTCATATGATTACTTATATTCAAGTGATGATCTATTCACAATGCAAAAGTATAAATCATAAACCCGTTAGAGTTCCTCAGCATCTACACCATCGCGATGCAAGCTACTGGAGCCCGCGACGACAAGGTGCTTGCCAATTACTTCCCGCTAGCGCTCAAACCCAATGTCATGTCATGGCTGATGCACTTGCCGGCGGATTCCATTTCTTCTTGGTCGGACTTGTGCCATGAGTTCGTTGGCGCCTTTACCGGAGGCCACCAAGCTCATGGCCAGGTAAGCGATTTGTGTATCATCCCCCAGAAGGAAGGTGAAACCCTATGCAAGTACATACAGAGGTTCAGCCGGGTGCAATACAACATCCCAGACGTTCATCCCGTCGCCGTGATCAGCTCATTCCATCAGAATGTGCGCAACCGCAAGATGCGTGAAGAGCTGGCGATGAACAAGGTCAAGGATGTGGCCGAACTTTATGTTCTGGCCGATAGGTGCGCTCGAGCGGAAGAGGGGAGGAAGTACCCCGGCGAGGACGCCGGCGCGGAAACCGACTCCACAGACGAAGACGCGGCCACCCCGAAGAAAAAGGGATGGCGCCACAACAGGAAGCACAAGGGTAAGACCGTGCTTGCCGTCGAGGGATCCGAGGATGCCGATGCTGCCAAGAAGGCCAAGGCAGACGACCCCGGCAAGGATATTGCCGGGTTCGCCGCTTGCCGGGCCTTGGCGGCCGTCGATAAGCAATATTGCAAGATCCACCACACCAAAGGCCACGACCTCCAGAACTGCCGACAAGTCGAGCTGCTTGCTGAGAAGCAAAAAGCCGAGTATGAGAGGCTAGACAAGGAGAAGGGCCAGGGTGGTGTCGAGGGGTCTGGCAAGACGCGTGGCGGCCAAGGAGGCTGCCACGGGAAGGATAATCAGCAAGAGAGGCCCACCTGGGGCCGCGACAAGAAGCAAGAAGATGATGATCATGACGAGGATGACGAGTCTGGCGAGCACGAATTCCATAAGGCTACGGAGGCCATGTGCTTCGACGGTGGCGCCTCGTTGCACACTTCTCACCACCAACTCAAGCAATGGGCGCGTGAGATTACAGCAACAGAACCATCCCTCGATGCTCAGAGGCCACTGAAATGGTCCAGCACGCCTATCATTTTCGACGCCGAGGACCAACCTGACCGCACAACTGCGGTCGAGTGTTTGCCATTGTTGGTCTCGCCAACAATATGCAACCTCAAGGTGACGAAGATGCTGGTTGATGGCGGAGCCGGTCTGAACTTGGTCTCGCCCGTTGTGATCAAAAGGCTGCAGCTTCCTCATGGAGACCTCGAAGAGACGGGCACGTTTCAAGGGGTCAACCCAGGGAGGAGCCAGCCGAAGGGTAAGGTCACGTTGCCCGTGACGTTTGGAGGCAAGTTAAACTACAGGACAGAGAGGATTGTTTTCGATGTGGCCGAGATCCCCTTGCCCTACAACGGGATTCTCGGCCGCCCGACACTGGCCAAGTTTATGGCGGCGTCGCATTACGCCTACAACATGCTGAAGATGCCGGGGCCGATGACCATCATCACCGTCCCCTCCGACAAGAAGGATGCACTAATCTGCGATGACCAACTCTACCGGGAAGCAGTCGCAGTGACCGCCGCCAAGGCACTCGCTCCTGCCGCGGGAGCCCCAACAGGGAAGAAGACCGGCAAGACCTCTCGCACCCACTCCGGCAAGCGCACCTCTTCGGAGTGTTTTGATCCCGTCGAGGACGTGCCAGACAGCTCCACCGGCAAGAGCAAGAAATCCAGAGCAGCATCACCAGAGACCAAGAGGGTGTCCGTCGAGGAGGATGGCATGGGAGGGGCTTTCACCATAAGCTCCACCCTGGACAACAAATAGGAAAGCACGCTCGTCACCTTCCTGCGGGCGAATGTCGACGTGTTTGCGTGGCAAGCATCCGACATCCCCGGTGTTCCCAAGGAGGTGATTGAGCACCATCTTGCTGTCTGTCCTCATGCGTGACCCATCAAGCAGAAGGTCAAGAAGCAAGCTTTGGAACGGTAGGAGTTCATCACTGAAGAGATCAAGAAGTTGGAAGCGGCAGGTTTGGTGAGAGGAGTACTCCATCCGACGTGGTTGGCCAATCCGGTAATAGTGCGCAAGGCGAGTGGGAAGTGGAGGCTGTGTATTGACTAGACAAATATAAATAAGGCTTGTCCCAAGGACCCTTTCCTGTTGCCGCGCATTTACCAGATTGTTGACTCCATGGTCGGGTGTGACCTGCTATCATTCCTTGACGCCTACTCGGGGTACCACCAAATCTTCATGGGGAAAGAAGACGAAGAGAAGACATCGTTCATCACCCCATGTTGCACGTATTGCTTTTTATGGATACCTTTCGGGTTGAAGAGTGCTGGCTTGAAATTTGCAAGGGCGGTCCAGATTGGTTTTGAGCCCCAACTACATAAAAGTATAGAAGCTTATATGGATGACATAGTGGTCAAAACCAAAGACAGGGCAACACTTGTATAAGATCTGGAAGAGAAGTTTGTGAATCTGTGCAAGATCAACCTCAAGCTGAACCCTGAGAAGTGTGTCTTCGGTGTTCCATCCGGCAAGCTTCTCGGGTTCTTTGTGTCACAGTGTGGGATTGAGGCAAATCCAGACAAGATCAAGGCTATCGAGCAGATTAGGGCACCCAAGCGGATCAAGGACGTGCGTCGGCTCACTGGGTGCATTGCCGCCATGAGCAGATTCATCTCTCGGTCTACCGAGCGTGCCCTTCCCCTTTTCAAAATCTTGAAAAAGGCGGGCCCAATGGAATGGACCCCAGAGGCCGAAGCAGCGTGACAAGATTTGAAAAAATACCTCTCTTCTACACTGATACTGGTTGCGCGCAAACCCCAAGAATCGTTGATGCTGTACCTGGCGGCAACAAAACAAGTGGTCAGTGCCGCACTAGGGGCGCAGAGGGAGGTCGACGAAGAGGCAAGGCCCCCCGACAGGGTCCGAAGCTGGCGGCGCGGGGCCTCGGCAACCAGATAAAGTGATGCCGAAGAAGAAAATGATGCAGCTCCCGGTTTAGTTTGTCAGCTCCCTCTTGCAGGGGGCTAGGTCAAGTTACTCTAGCGTGCAGAAATTGCTCTTCGGCCTCCTTATGGCCTCGAGGAAGCTGCGTCATTACTTCCAAGCACACGAGATCACCTTCGTCACCCGCCTCCCGTTGCAACGGATATTGCATAACCCAGATGCAATCGAGAGGATTGTGGAGTGGGCTGTGGAGCTGTCAAGCTTTGGTTTGAAGTTTGAAAGTACTTCAACAATCTAGAGTAGAGTCTTGGCAGAGTTCATTGCCGAGTGGACCTCGACGCCAGACCAAGAGATCCAGGAGACCACCCTTCCCGGCAAGGAGGCAAGTCGCAATTGGATTATGTACTTTGATGGGGCTTTCTCGCTGCATGTCACCGGTGCTGGTGTGCTGCTCGTCGCACCCACCGGAGAGCACCTCAAGTATGTAATCTAGATGCACTTTCCCAGGGAGATGTCCACAAACAACACTGCTTAATACGAGGGGTTGCTTGCCGTTCCCAGGATCGCGGCAGACCTCGGGATCAAGAAGCTCATCGTCAAGGGTGATTCGCAGCTTGTTGTCAGACAAGTCAACAAAGATTATCAAAGCCCGTTGATGGAGGCCTATGTGGATGAGGTGAGGAAGCTGGAGGAGCGCTTTGACGGTATATAGGCGGTGCATGTTCCCCGAATGGAGAACGACATCGCCGACTACCTGTCGAAGTGCGCTGCCTTCAAACTACCTGTGGAACCAGGTACTTTTGTGCTTTGGCTGACTCAACCATCCATTGAACCATCAACAGAGCAGAACAAGCGAAGGAAATCAGGCCCCGACAAGTACTTTCCCGCCGAGCTCCCAGAAGCCGCCACTGAGGATGTTGCCGTGGGCACTGAGCCAACCGTGGGGCAACCGGCTCCGGCGGGGCGTCAAGTCCTGGCTGCAGAGAGAGCTGCTCCCATGGCCAAGGAAGTGCCTCTAGTCCTTGTCGTCGAGCCTCAGGCTCCGGCATGTGCACAACATACCGTCTGATTCCTCCAAATAGGGGAACTCCCTGAGGAGCAGGAAGAAGCGGAGAAAGTAGCCTGTAGGTATGCCATGTATCAGTTCGTTGATGACGTCCTATACAGAAGAAGACCGAACGGTGTGAAATTGAAGTGCATTCCCCCGGAGGAAAGACTGGAGTTGTTGGCAGAGATACATGGAGGCATATGTGGCTCCCACATAGGGTCAAGGGCCCTTTCCGGCAAGGCATTCTGGCAAGGTTTCTTCTAGCCCACCGCCCTCCAGGATGCAATGGCACTAGTAACCAAGTGTGAAGCGTGCTAGTTCCATTTAGAGAAGCTTCATCAACCATCTCAAGCGCTTCAAACAATCCCTCTCTCCTGGCCATTCTTGGTCTGGGGGCTCGACATACTAGGCCCTTTTCCCCGTGCTGTCGGAGGCTTTGAGTACTTGTACGTTGCAATCGACAAGTTCACAAAGTGGCCAGAAGTGGAGATACTGAGAAAGGTGACAACACAATCGGCCGCCAAATTCTTCAAGGGGCTAATTTGTCGTTTCGTTGTGCCAAACAGGATCATCACCGACAACGGCACCCAGTTCACGAGCCATGCCTTCATGCAGTACATCCAGGACCTCGGCAGCAAGGTCTGTTTTGCTTCTGTTGCACATCCATGAAGCAACGGCCATGATGAGAGGGCAAATGTTGAAGTGTTGTGAGGCCTCAAGACAAGGACCTTTGACAGGATGCGCAGATGCGGACAACGCTGGATTGATGAATTGCCGGCAGTTCTTTGGTCGATCAGAACGACGCCAAATCGAGCCACTAGTCAGACACCCTTTGTAACACCCTGGATGCAACTTTCCCAATTTGTACTCCAACTCTTGCCGTTTCCGGCGTTAAGTTATTTTATTTCCTCGGGTTCGGGTCTTTGTCTCCGTGTGTTGTTTTCTTTGTCATGCATATCATATCATGTCATCATGTGCATTGCATTTGCATACGTGTTCGTCTCTTGCATTCGAGCATTTTCCCCTTTGTCCGTTTTGCATTCCGGCGCTTCGTTCTCCTCCGGTGGTCATTTCTAGCTTTATTTCGTGTGTGGGGATTAGACATTTCCGGATTGGACTGAGACTTGCCAAGCGGCCTTGGTTTACTACCGGTAGACCGCCTGTCAAGTTTCGTACCATTTGGACTTCGTTTGATACTCCAATGGTTAACCGAGGGACCGAAAAGGCCTCGTGTGTGTGCAGCCCAACACCCCTCCAATTTGGCCCAAACCCCACCAAACTCTACTCCATGTCCTAGAGCGTTCGATCACGATCGCGTGGCCAAAAACCGCACCTCATTTGGACTCTCCTAGCTCCACTTATGCCTATAAATAGCCCCCCCCCCCCATTTTTCGGATCTCTCTCCCTCTCCGAAACCCTAAATCCCCTCGCGCCGGCCGGACATTGTCCGACCCGGCCGGACACACCGCCGCCGCCCTAT
>NC_041382.1:348272661-348297596 GCF_002162155.2 Triticum dicoccoides
GGCCGCGCCGTCCCCGCCGCCTCTCCGACCCCCGCCGGCTGGATCCGATGAGGTCCGGGCCCGGGAGACCTCGTCGTCGTTCATCTCGCTCCGGCCCCGTCGTCTCCGTCATCTCCGGCGACCTCCGTGAACAGTGCAGCGCCGCGCCTCGGTTTCCGTGCAACCCTAGATCTGGGGTTGTTTTTTTTTCTCTAAGTCTTTAAATTTCAGTTCAAGTTGCTCTGTTCGAGGCTCCGTAACTTTGCACCCGTAGCTCTGATTCATGCATATAGTATATCGAAATGTTCGCCTCGACGAGTACATAATCTCATTCCATTGAATCATTTTCGTTTGAGTTCATCTTGATGCCCGAAATGCTGTTAGAAGAGGCCTTCGTGAGTTAATTGTCAGATCTGCTAGTTCATCTTAGACTTTTGTCATTTTTGCCACGATTATTGTGTGCATGATATGCCTGTGAGTCCTTCATATGTTTTTTTAAGGATCTTGTTATCTTTCCAGAGGTGCAACCCATGCATTTTTAGGATGTGTGTGGTGACTTGTGCAAGCTTGCAAAGTGAGGCACCCGGTAAATCTGTTTTCAGGGACTTAGTAGTTTTCACTAAGTTTGGGATTATTTAGTTCATGATGCCATATGTTCAGCTTGTTTCCTAGTGATCCGTGCCTCTTTTAAGGATGATCAGTAAAGGAGTTTTGTTAATCATGTTATGCTCTATCCATCCATGTCTTTGTTTGCAATTATGGAGCAACCTATCTTGAGTCAATCGAGCTCTACTTTTGCTTCGTTGTGAATCTGGGCAGATCGTCAACTTGTTTGCGATTTTGCCGATGCTATTGTAGTTGATCCGTGCATGCTATGCCTTTGTTCTTGCCATGTCTAGCTTGTATTTTGTGCCTTCTTTATGGGTGTATGCTTGCCTTGCCATGACTTACACCGTAGTGAGTGCATCGAGCTCGTTTACATGCCTTCGTGAGTTATATTTCAGCATGTCTCAGTTTTCACTAAGTCTGAAAACTGATTGTGTTTTAGCTATGTTCGTGTGCCCGTTAATATTTTTTGTGAACCCTTTTGGCCCCAGGTCACTAAGGGAATTTTGTTAAGCCTGTTGAGTAGCTCCATGCCATGTCTTTCTTTGTCATGTTCAGGTCCTGTAGCATCTTGTTTTGTTGCTCCGAAGAGGGCTTCATTATCTGAAATTTCAGACTAGTATTAATTTCACTAAGTCTGGAATCTGTTTTGCTTTTGCGTTTTTGCCATGCTTGTTTGAACCGCATAATGGATGAATTGGCCGTGGCTCAGTGCTAGTCTTTTGTTAAGCATCTTGTGGGCATACCTGCCATGTATTTTGTTGTCATGTTTGGTGGTTGTAGCATGTTCATTTCGTTGCATTTAGATGCCTACTTGCTGTAAATCGCAGACCGGTGTCATTTTAGAAATGCTTGCCATTTCCAAACTGTAACTCCGATTCCGGTGTTCTTTATATCGTTTTCAAGCAATTTCATCCCATCTTTTCAGTGGCACACTTGGTTTTCCAAGTTAAGGCCAGCTTCATGCATTCCCTGTTGTATCTTGCATTTTGCATCCCGCGTCGCATCCCGCATAGCATATCATCATTGCATCATATCGCTTGATCCTTGCACGTGGTTGATTGTGTCCTTGTTGCTTGTTTGTCTTGTTTCGGTAGAGCCGGGAGACGAGTTCGCTACAGAGGAGCCCGCTGAGTTTGCTTGTGAGGATCCAGTCTACTCTGACAACTGTGCAGGCAAGATGATCATACTCTCGAAATCACTACTATCTTTGCTATGCTAGTTTGCTCGCTCTTTTGCTTTGCCATTGCTATGATGCCTACCACTTGCTTGCAAGCCTCCCAAATTGCCATGTCAAACCTCTAACCCACCTTGTCCTAGCAAACCGTTGATTGGCTATGTTACCGCTTTGCTAAGCCCCTCTTATAGCGTTGCTAGTTGCAGGTGAAGATTGGAGGCCGTTCCTTGTTGGAACATTTCTTTACTTGTTGGGATATCACTATATTGCTATGTTATCTTAATGCATCTATATACTTGGTGAAGGGTGGAAGGCTCGGCTTCTCGCCTAGTGTTTTGTTCCACTCTTGCCGCCCTAGTTTCCGTCATATCGGTGTTATGTTCCCGGATTTTGCGTTCCTTACGCGGTTGGGTTATAATGGGAACCCCTTGATAGTTCGCCTTGATTAAAGCTTTTCCAGCAATGCCCAACATTGGTCTTACCATTTGCCACCTAGCCTTTTCTTTCCCTTGGGTTCTGCAGACTCAAGGGTCATCTTATTTTAACCCCCCCCCCCCGGGCCAGTGCTCCTCTGAGTGTTGGTCCAAACTAGACCCCTTGCAGCGCCACCTCCGGGAAACTCGAGGGCTGGTTTTAGTTGTACGGATTGCTTATCTGAGTGTGCCCTGAGAAAGAGATATCTGCAGCTCCTATCGGGATTTGTCGGCACATTCGGGCGGTGTTGCTGGTCTTGTTTTAACCTATCGAAATGCCTTGTTGTACCAGGATACCGAGTCTGATCGGTGTGTCTCGGGTGGAGGTCTATTCTTTCGTTGACCGTGAGAGCTTGTCATGGGCTAAGTTGGGACTCCCCTGCAGGGATTGAACTTTCGAAAGCCGTGCCCGCGGTTATGGGCAGATGGGAATTTGTTAATGTCCGGTTGTAGATAACTTGAACTAAACTTAATTAAAATGAATCAACCGAGTGTGTTACCGTGATGGCCTCTTCTCGGCGGAGTCCGGGAAGTGGACACGGTGTTGGAGTTATGTTTGCCTAGGTTGCTCTCTCTAGATTCTCGCTCGCGCTTCGCCTCCTCTTCTCGCTCTCTTTTGCGATTAAGTTAGCCACCATATATGCTAGTCGCTTGCTGCAGCTCCACATATATTTGCCTTACCCCTTCCTATAAGCTTAAATAGTCTTGATCGTGAGAATGCGAGATTGCTGAGTCCCTGTGGCTCACAGATTACTATTACACCAGATGCAGGGCTTGATGATTCCGCTCCAGGAGACGACTATGAGCTCAAGTGGGAGTTCGACGAAGACTCTCAACGATACTACGTTTCCTTTCCTGATGATCAGTACTGGTGCCCAGTTGGGGGTGATTGGGACTGTGTCGCATGTTGGGTTCTCTTTTATTTTGGCGCCGGTAGTCGGGCCATGAGTGTTTGGTTGATGTAATGTTATTTATGTTCTTGATTGACATGGCGAGTGTAAGCCAACTATGTTATCTCCCCTTTTATTATTATTACATGGGATGTTGTGAAGATTGCCTAACTTGCGACATATGCCTTCATTGCGATTATGCCTCTAAGTCGTGCCTCGACACGTGGGAGATATAGTCGCATCGAGGGTGTGACAAGTTGGTATCAGAGCCTTCCCCGACCTTAGGAGCCCCATTGCTTGATCGTTTTTAGTGGCCGAGTTGTGTCTAGAAAAAATGTTTTGAGTCTTTTTGGAATTATATATCGGAGAGTTTAGGAATTCTTTTTACTTCCCTGTCTCCTCATCGCTCTGGTAAGGCATCCTGACGTAGAGTTTTGACTCTACTCTTCTCAAATTTCACTAAAAAAAATTTTAGGATCACGCGGGTATCTTGGAAACGTTCCGATGGTTTTATGATGAGAACATTGTCTTGGTGCCTCCTGTCAGGGGTTTAGTGGAAGTGTCCCGGGGAGTTGAGCTCTGAGGTGTTGTCATCATAATTTTATCGTTGCAGTTCTGGAATACCTGAGTCTAGTACGCCGACATCGAAAATCTCTTTTATGCAGTTCGTTGGTGACATAACCTCGACGCCACCCAGTACTGGGGCGGGAGTTCGGGAGTATCGCCATAACTTGTATAACGGATGCTTTTCGAAGGTTGAGGTAGATGGTTTCCGAAGTTTTTTCTCGGTTATGTGTTGAAGGATGGATACAGCTGGATATAGGAATTGCTAGTTTGGGTGAGATATTATGCTTCCCCTGTATCCCCAACACCTGATTGCATAACCGGAAAGGTTTGGGAGTTTCATAGGTGGGAATTCTAGTAGCTCTAGTTCTTCTTCCACGGATATTGGTTTGAGATTGGGATTGCCAAGAGTCAGTCCAAGTACAAGTGCTACCGCCTTGATGACAAGGACACTCTATTCTTCGAGGATCGTATTGCTGTGCCCAAAGGTGACCTCCGTAAAGTGATCATGAACGAGGCTCACAATTCTCTCCTCTCCATCCTCCCTGGGAGCACGAAGATGTATCAGGACCTCAAGCAAGCTTATTGGTGGACTCGAATGAAGTGCGAGATCGCTCAATTCGTGAATGAATGTGATGTCTGCAGAAGAGTGACGGCAGAACACCAAAGGCCAGCTGGTCTCCTCCAACCTCTTGCCATTCCAGAATGGAAGTTTGACCACATTGAGATGGACTTCGTGACTGAGTTTCCAAAGTCCAAGCATGGCAATGATGCTATATTCGTTGTCATCGACAAACTCACCAAAGTGGCTCACTTTCTGCCTATCAAAGAGTCGATCACTGCAGCTCAATTGGCGGAACTCTATACCTCTCGAATTGTCTCTCTGCACGGTATTCCTCAAGTGATCTCTTCAGACCGTGGCAGCATCTTTACCTCAAAGTTTTGGGATTCTTTCCAGAAGGCCAAGGGCACGAACATCCGCTTCAGCACAGCTTTCCATCCTCAAACAAGCGGTCAAGTCGAGCGTGTCAACCAGATTCTTGAAGATATGCTCAGGGCTTGTGTGATCTCCTTCGGCATGAAGTGGGAGGATTGTCTTCCTTATGCTGAATTCTCCTACAACAATAGTTTTCAAGCAAGTTCGGGCAAGGCCCCATTTGAAATTCTGTATGGCAGGAAGTGCCGTACCCCTCTCAACTGGTTTGAAACCGGTGAACGTCAGCTTTTGGGTAATGACTTAATCACAGAAGCAGAAGAAATGTGCAAAGTCATTCGTGATAACCTCAAAGCAGCCCAATCCTGCCAGAAGAGCTACTATGATAGTAAGCACTGTGATTTGGCTTTCGAGATCAGAGATCATGTTTACCTCCGCGTCTCTCCTATGAAAGGTACTCGTCGCTTCAGTATCAAAGGGAAGCTTGCCCCTAGATACGTGGGACCTTTCAAGATTGTCAGCAAGAGAGGCGACCTCGCCTATCAACTCGAGCTTCCTTCAAACTTTGCAAATGTTCATGACGTGTTCCACGTCTCTCAGCTTCGGAAGTGCTTCAAGACTCCTGACCGCACCGTTAACTTCGAGGACATTGAGCTCCAAGAAGATCTCTCTTATCGTGAACACCCAGTTGCTATTCTTGAAGAGACTAAATGCAAGACTCTCAATAAGTCAATCAAATTTCTCAAAGTCAAGTGGTCACACCATTCCGACCGTGAAGCTACCTGGGAACACGAGGATCACCTCCGTTCTGAGTACCCGGAGTTCTTTCAGTCCTAGATCTCGGGACGAGATCTTTTCGTAGTGGTGGAGTGTTGTAACACCCCGGATGTAACTTTCCCAATTTGTACTCCAACTCTTGTCGTTTCCGGCAATAAGTTATTTTATTTCCTCGGGTTCGGGTCTTTGTCTCCGTGTGTTGTTTTCTTTGTCATGCATCTCATATCATGTCATCATGTGCATTGCATTTGCATACGTGTTCGTCTCTTGCATTCGAGCATTTTCCCCTTTGTCCATTTTGCATTCCGGCGCTTCGTTCTCCTCCGGTGGTCATTTCTAGCTTTCTTTCGTGTGTGGGGATTATACATTTCCGGATTGGACCGAGACTTGCCAAGCGGCCTTGGTTTACTACTGGTAGACCGCCTGTCAAGTTTCGTACCATTTGGACTTCGTTTGATACTCCTACGGTTAACCGAGGGACCCAAAAGGCCTCGTGTGTGTGCAGCCCAACACCCCTCCAATTTGGCCCAAAACCCACCAAACTCTGCTCCATGTCCTAGAGCGTTCGATCACGATCGCGTGGCCAAAAACCGCACCTCATTTGGACTCTCCTAGCTCCACTTATGCCTATAAATAGACCCCCCGTTTTTCGGATCTCTCTCCCTCTCCGAAACCCTAAATCCCCTCGCGCCGGCCGGACATTGTCCGACCTGGCCGGACACACCGCCGCCGCCCTATCCCGCTGCGCCACGTGGCCTCCGCGACCTACCACCGCCGCCGGCCCGGGAGGCCCGATCCGGGCCCCCGCGAGCCCGAAGTCCCTGCCGCCAGGCCGCCTCCCTCGGCTCAGGCGGGCGCCGCCGCCGCGGGCCGCCCCGCCACCGCTCCGCCCCGAGCCGAGCCGGAGCTCGCCGCGCCACCGCCGCCTCGCCGCGCAGGCGAGCTCGGACTGCATCGCCGCCCCACGCCGCGGCCAGCCGCGCCGTCCCCGCCGCCTCTCCGACCCGCGCCGGGCGGATCCGGTGAGGTCCGGGCCCGGGAGACCTCGCCGCCGTTCGTCCCGCTCCGGCCGCCGTCGTCTCCGTCATCTCCGGCGACCTCCGTGAACAGTGCAGCGCCGCGCCTCGTTTTCCGTGCAACCCTAGATCTGGGGTTGTTTTTTTCTCTAAGTCTTTAAATTTTCAGTTCAAGTTGCTCTGTTCGAGGCTCCGTAACTTTGCACCCGTAGCTCCGATTCATGCATATAGTATATCGAAATGTTCGTTTCGACGAGTACATAATCTCATTCCATTGAATCATTTTCGTTTGAGTTCATCTTGATGCCCGAAATGCTGTTAGAAGAGGCCTTCGTGAGTTAATTGTCAGATCTGCTAGTTCATCTTAGACTTTTGTCATTTTTGCCACGATTATTGTGTGCATGATATGCCTGTGAGTCCTTCGTATGTTTTGTTAAGGATCTTGTTATCTTTCCAGAGGTGCAACCCATGCATTTTTAGGATGTGTGTGGTGACTTGTGCAAGCTTGCAAAGTGAGGCACCCGGTAAATCTGTTTTCAGGGACTTAGTAGTTTTCACTAAGTTTGGGATTATTTAGTTCATGATGCCATATGTTCAGCTTGTTTCCTAGTGATTCGTGCCTCTTTTAAGGATGATCAGTAAAGGAGTTTTGTTAATCATGTTATGCTCTATCAATCCATGTCTTTGTTTGTAATTATGGATCACCCTAGCTTGAGTCAATCGAGCTCTACTTTTGCTTCGTTGTGAATCTGGGCAGATCGTCAACTTGTTTGCGATTTTGCCGATGCTATTGTAGTTGATCCATGCATGCTATGCCTTTGTTCTTGCCATGTCTAGCTTGTATTTTGTGCCTTATTTATGGGTGTATGCTTTCCTTGCCATGACTTGCACCGTAGTGAGTGCATCGAGCTCATTTACATGCCTTCATGAGTTATATTTCAGCATGTCTCAGTTTTCACTAAGTTTGAAAACTGATTGTGTTTTAGCTATGTTCGTGTGCCCGTTAATATTTTTTG
The DNA here is from genome assembly GCF_002162155.2 of Triticum dicoccoides. Classification (NCBI taxonomy): domain Eukaryota; kingdom Viridiplantae; phylum Streptophyta; class Magnoliopsida; order Poales; family Poaceae; genus Triticum; species Triticum dicoccoides. Next base: position 348,280,094 of record NC_041382.1, read on the forward strand.
TGAACCCTTTTGGCCCCAGGTCACTAAGGGACTTTTGTTAAGCCTATTGAGTAGATCCATGACATGTCCTTCTTTGTCATGTTCAGGTCCTGTAGCATGTTGTTTTGTTGCTCCGAAGAGGGCTTCATGATCTGAAATTTCAGACTAGTGTTAATTTCACTAAGTCTGGAATCTGTTTTGCTTTTGCGTTTTTGCCATGCTTGTTTGAACCGCATAATGGATGAATTGGCCGTGGCTCAGTGCTAGTCTTTTGTTAAGCATCTTGTGGGCATCCCTGCCATGTATTTTATTGTCATGTTTGGTGGTTGTAGCATGTTCATTTCGTTGCATTTAGATGCCTACTTGCTGTAAATCGCAGACCGGTGTCATTTTTGAAACGCTTGCCATTTCCAAACCGTAACTCCGATTCCGGCGTTCTTTATATCGTTTTCAAGCGATTTCATCCCATCTTTCCAGTGGCACACTTGGTTTTCCAAGTTGAGGCCAGCTTCATGCATTTCTTGTCGTATCTTGCATTTTGCATCCCGCGTCGCATCCCGCATAACATATCATCATTGCATCATATCGCTTGATCCTTGCACGTGGTTGATTGTGTCCTTGTTGCTTGTTTGTATTGTTTGGGTAGAGCCAGGAGACGAGTTCGCTACCGAGGAGCCCGTTGAGTTTGCTTGTGAGGATCTAGTCTACTCTGACAACTGTGCAGGCAAGATGATCATACTCTCGAAATCACTACTATCTTTGCTATGCTAGTTTGCTCGCTCTTTTGCTTTGCCATTGCTACGATGCCTACCACTTGCTTGCAAGCCTCCCAAATTGCCATGTCAAACCTCTAACCCACCTTGTCCTAGCAAACCGTTGATTGGCTATGTTACCGCTTTGCTCAGCCCCTCTTATAGCGTTGCTAGTTGCAGGTGAAGATTGGAGGCCGTTCCTTGTTGGAACATTTATTTACTTGTTGGGATATCACTATATAGGTATGTTATCTTAATGCATCTATATACTTGGTGAAGGGTGGAAGGCTCGGCCTCTCGCCTAGTGTTTTGTTCCACTCTTGCCGCCCTAGTTTCCGTCATATCGGTGTTATGTTCCCGGATTTTGCGTTCCTTACGCGGTTGGGTTATAATGGGAACCCCTTGATAGTTCGCCTTGATTAAAGCTTTTCCAGCAATGCCCAACATTGGTCTTACCATTTGCCACCTAGCCTTTTCTTTCCCTTGGGTTCTGCAGACTCAAGGGTCATCTTATTTTAACCCCCCCGGGCCAGTGCTCCTCTGAGTGTTGGTCCAAACTAGAGCCCCTTGCAGCGCCACCTCGGGGAAACTCGAGGGCTGGTTTTAGTTGTATGGATTGCTTATCTAAGTGTGCCCTGAGAAAGAGATATGTGCAGCTCCTATCGGGATTTGTCGTCACATTCGGGCGGTGTTGCTGGTCTTGTTTTAACCTGTCGAAATGTCTTGTTGTACCGGGATACCAAGTCTGATCGGTGTGTCTCGGGTGGAGGTCTATTCCTTCGTTTACCGTGAGAGCTTGTCATGGGCTAAGTTGGGACTCCCCTGCAGGGATTGAACTTTCGAAAGTCGTGCCTGCGGTTATGGGCAGATGGGAATTTGTTAATGTCCAGTTGTAGATAACTTGAACTAAACTTAATTAAAATGAATCAACCAAGTGTGTTACCGTGATGGCCTCTTCTCGGCGGAGTCCGGGAAGTGGACACGGTGTTGGAGTTATGTTTGCACAGGTTGCTCTCTCTAGATTCTCGCTCGCGCTTCGCCTCCTCTTCTCGCTCTCTTTTGCGAATAAGTTAGCCACCATATATGCTAGTCGCTTGCTGCAGCTCCACATATATTTGCCTTACCCCTTCCTATAAGCTTAAATAGTCTTGATCGCGAGGGTGCGAGATTGTTGAGTCCCTGTGGCTCACATATTACTATTACACCAGATGCAGGGCTTGATGATTCCGCTCCAGGAGACGACTATGAGCTCAAGTGGGAGTTCGACGAAGACTCTCAGCGATACTACGTTTCCTTTCCCGATGATTAGTACTGGTGCCCAGTTGGGGGTGATTGGGACCGTGTCGCATGTTGGGTTCTCTTTTATTTTAGCGCCGTAGTCGGGCCATGAGTGTTTGGTTGATGTAATGTTATTTATGTTCTTGATTGACGTGGCGAGTGTAAGCTAACTATGTTATCTCCCCTTTTATTATTATTACATGGGATGTTGTGAAGATTGCCTAACTTGCGACATATGCCTTCAATGCGATTATGCCTCTAAGTCGTGCCTCGACACGTGGGAAATATAGTCGCATCGAGGGTGTGACACCCTTCTCCCTCATTTACGGAGCAGAAGCAGTTTTCCCCAGGGAACTCACATACCGGTCACCTTGAGTGCTCGCTTATGATGAGCTTGAGCAAGAGCAGTTGCGGTAAGATGACACGACACTCCTTGAGGAAGATCGTCTTCGGGCGGCTGTACGAGCAGTGTACTACATAGCCGCAAGGTTCATGCCCGAAGCTTTGAGGAAGGCGACCGTGTTCTTCGGCACGTTCAGTCGGCCAAGAGTTCCAACAAGTTGACACCCGAAGTGGGAAGGCCATTAGCGGGGTAATACGATTCACTTGGCCTGGCGCAGTCCGCCTGGAGACCGAAGATGGCGTTCCAGTGAGCAACTCCTGGAATATCAAACATCTTCGCAAGTTCTACCCATAAGGCACGGTTGTCGGGCCCTCCCGGCAAACCACCTTTCGTACGATCCTTGTCGGCAAGGCATGTAACCCTTTGTACAAAGCCAGGCACAGACCCTGAGCATAAATAAATGAAGCATTGGCGCCCTAAGTTATAGCATGCATGCTAGGTTGAGTCTCTCCCTCAGTTAGGGTTGATAGTGCTTAGCGGCGGCTAACCCCTAGCATAGAGGTCGAGTGTGCGTCATTCTGTTACGTTCCGTCATTTTTGGTTCGCAGGGTACATGGACATTTTTGCTGAGCTATTGGGAGGATAAAGAACGGGCCGGCACTCCGGCCCCGGCAAACCAAGGTTGCCGGGGGATGCGGACACGAGGATCCAACCGCGACAAGTCAAGGTTGCCGGGGGCTGCAACGTCAGATAAGTTTTTCTCCCTGCACTCCATGCGCCTGTGTGAAACTTGAACGTATAAGGCTTCACTTGCTCTCGTACCATCTTGCCCCCTCTGTTCCATGCCCGAAAACTCTACTTTGGGCCGGAACTTGGTTGTAGTGCGATGGGAAAAGGGCGAGCGAAGGCCTAATCCTACTCGGCCGCTACCTCCACCAAGAGCGTGAGCGTAGTCAGGCCGTAGAGCAGGAGGACGGCAAGGACCTGTTTTCGGGAGACCATGTTTATCTTAAGATAACAAGGACGCGTTCCTCGGTGTAGCCCTCGCCCATGCGTAAAAAAAACCCGGCAACACCCTTCCTTTCATTCATACGTTGCGAACAAGTACAATTCATACAGAATGGGTACACGGGAAAGGGGATTACAAATTTTGAAATGTAACAAGTGCCCGCAGGCTTACAAACTAGAAAATATAAGCGCCCCGTGATCCCCGTTCTTGCCCCTTTCCTCCCGGTGTGGCAGGAAAAGGCAAAAAGGAAGGGACGGGGAACGCGTCGATGGAGAGCTTGACGAGGAAGGCCCTCGGCAGAGCGCATGGCAAAGGGAGGGGCGACGCGGTCAGTCGGAGACGAGGTCGACGTGCCCCTGCTCGACACTCTCGTCGTCGCTATCGTTGTCCTCCTCATCACTCCCGCTTGAGGAGGAGGAGTCATCGTCGGAGGAGCTCTCCACGTAGCACTTCAGGCGAGTCCCTGAGTCTCCAAAGACCTTGACGGAGAGCAGGCCGTTCTCCATTAATTTGAAATGGAGAACGAGCCCCGCCGTCAAGCTATGGATGCTAGCGAAGGTCTTCCATCCGCGACGAAGATACATGACCTGAGGGGCGGGGAAGTCGACGTCGACCCGCGTGCTGCCGTTCCCGCAGCCCCTCATGTGCAGCCTCATGGTTTCGGGCGGATTGAGCTCCATCTCCCGAGCGAATGACGCAGAGCCCGACGCGGCCTGATGAAGAACTCGCGAGGCTGGTCCCCGACGTGGCTGATCAACACATTCCATATACATCTTTTGGCACTGAAATATGCGGTTTATTGAGTTATGTTCATTCATTTCTTGCTATGGATTGTTGAATTTGTGAATGATAATCATATAAAGGGGTCATTTACTACTCAGTGGTTTGTTTTGCAGAAAAGTGCGAGAAGGCACTATAAACTTGAAGATCCGGACTAAGTGGATAAGAGAACAAAGAAGAGAAGGAAGAATGGACTTGTGCGAGAAGAAACAAAGTAACCAGGAGGCCAACTTGAGAAGAGAGGGATGTTCTTGCAAAGAAATAAGGAAGCAAGAGGGCCATTGTGCAAATGGAAGATCAGATTGAGGGGTCAGAATCCCTAGTCCATCTCCAATTCTCCTCAGGCCTGACACACATCTCTCTCCCTCACACCTCCTTCTCCACCTTCGGCCGCCGCCGTGGTCAGGTCGGTGTGGCGGCGCGCCACTGCATATTCATCCACCACTCCACACCCATCCACCAATGCACCACCAGCGCCACTATCTCCAGCCACCGCCGCCATCAGCACCAGCGCCACCTCACGCGCCTGACCAGATGAGGGAAGGCACGATTGTCTGATTCACCGCGTGACTAGCACCCCTGGCCCCTGCTATTCTTCTTCTTCCCCACGTCCTTCCTGCTGCTCATCTTCCTCACCATTGCCCTGTCGGTTCCTTTCTTCTTCCCCCATCTCTGCTGCTCGCCCTCATCGCCTCTGGTGCTTCTCTCTCGCTGATCTCCCTGCTGCTATCCTCCTCCAAGCCCGCCTCCTCTCTGAATCCCTACTGTTGCTACTTCCTACATTCTCTACTTGCTGCTGCTGCTTCTTCTCAACCTCCTGCTGCTACACTCTCTCAAACCCCGCATCTGTTGTCCTTCTGTAGCTCTCTCTCTCCTCGCCCAAACTGATGCTTCTCTTCTGTACAACAAAACTGCTGCTACTATGTTGATGTCTCTTCCTCTATCACTCTTTATATGCATGCGTGTAATTCATGTAGTCACTAGTAGATCTAGTTCAACGATCTTCAATTCAATATTAGTTCTACATGTGTATGTATGTTAGCTAGTTAACTATAACAAACTCATATTACTACTTGTGATTTATTTTCTGTTGAGATTGATCTTTGTTAATTGAGACGTGTGAATTCGACAATTTCTAGTACCTGTGTTAGTTTTGTACCTGGGATATATATGTCTGCAATATAATCATTTGTGTTGTGATATAATTTTGTTCATGTCATATAATCTTGTTTACTTTATAATCTTTCATGTCCTGCTGTTTCCCTTTTGTGTTAGCATTTCAGTTTCTAAAATAATCTGATAACACCAAAAAGACAATATAGACAATCTAAACCTCCCCATTGCTTATTTTCATTTTCCTTGTTGTCGACTTTGTTTAGTTTTGGTCTATATTTCCTTGCAATCGTCATCTATATTCTGTCACCTAGCTTTAGCTAAGCATTGTTGCTGTTGCCTAGTCCCTGAGGATAACACGACACTCATAGTTTGGGCGTTAAAACCCCATTATATTTACAACCGATCAGTGGCCCTCCATCGAAGGAGGCATCGCTGGCGGAGGCAAGGCCGATGCACCGCCCCGTCCCCCTCTTCCCTGAGCGCCGCGCCGGCCTCGGCCTCGCCCCCTGCCCCTTCCTCTCGCGGTCGGTTCTGCCACCATGGGCTCTTGGGTAAGAGGGACGCGCTGTCGAGCAGAGACCCTCGCCGCCACCATCGAAGGACCGGCGCCCCCTCTCACCATGACAGATGGAAGAGTGTAGCCGAGGTGGAAGGAGAGGGATGACGAAAGATTATGGAAGGCCATCCCCCTCCCCCCTCCTTATAAAGGGGCGGGGTCGGGATTTGGCCGCCCCACTCAGCCAATCCAGTCATCAGGGGCGCAGGGAATCGAGGCCGACCCACTGCCCCAATCAACAGCGGCCCGTTTCCCCACCTCGCCATTCAAGGCCTGCACCCACCGCCTACCACCTTCAAAGCACGGAGGACACGTGGCGGGCGAGCAGAAACCGAAGGGACAAATGAGGCGACTATTCTTCACCACATGGTCGTGGCGCACGGGCGCCTCGAAGTCCACGACCCGAGCCCCTTCAGTAAATGAGCCATGCCTCTGCGTTTTCCACTTTTTACGGGGAGGCGCGAGCCACATCTTTACCATGATGTGACGCATGCGTGCGGAAACTGCCCCACGCACGACCCCCATGTCATGCATGAACCTCCACGTCACGCATTCAACATGGGTTGTGTAGAAGCGCAGTGGACGGGGAAATTACTGCGGTAAAAATCTGCCCCACCTGCCCGTGCACCGTTCTGCGCCTAGCCCAACAACGCGTTGCGCTTATGTGTGGCCCAGGACCGGGGGCTCCTGTCGATGTACAAAAGTAGGGGCTCTCCTTTTGCACCCCTTAACTTGTGCACGGGCAGTCAAAGTCACGCCCACGACCACACTAAGAAGGGCAGCGGAGGGATGCCGGAGCAATGCCAAGTCCAGAGACAGAAAGAGAGCAAGAGGGCAAGGTGGACTCCCCCGGCAAGACTCTTGCCGGGGTGGCTTCCGCAGCCTCAACAAGATCCTTGCCGAGGCAACTTGCCTGACGCCAGCAGAGCGCGCCACCCTTGAGCCTAAGGGGTTCCTACACCACATTGAAACCAAGGCTCGGGAGGCGCCTCCATGGTGGCATGCAGATCTTTGTAGACATCATAGACATGCAAGATCAGATGGAAACTAGAAGACGACGATCCTTGGCGAGATCCTTGCCATGGAAATCCACGAGCCCCCCGGCAAGGTCCTTGCCGGGGACGACCGCAGTGCCGCAGCGAGACCCTTGCTAGGCCCTCGGCAAGACCCTTGCCGAGGACGCCCGCGAGGCTGCAGCCATGCCCGCGTCCGCGTCCACCAAGACTCCACCGCCGCTCCCATACAGCTGCCAGCTCGACTAGCAGAGCAGGCATCTGTGTGGCAGCACACGGCCTCTACACCAACTCAGCAAGCACCTGGGTGGTGGCATGCAGATCTTCGTGAAGGCTCCACCACCGCACCAGCCCAACGACCAGCCAACGTGGCGCTACAACGCCTCGTCAGCTTGGACGTGCGTTGGAACTAGGCGATGCGACAATAGCTGGGACGAGCTTCCTTGCCGTCCCCAATAAAGCGAGAGGGGCACGCCGGCAGCGCCTTAAATGCATTTGTCCGACGGTGCCAGGGGATAGACTCAGCCCCTGTACACCTTTCCACCTCCTGTGTGCCACTATGGCAACTCCTTTTCATCTATAAAAGGAGGCCCGAGGCGTACTGGAGGGGGATTCAGATCTTTTGGACTAGGGAGCCACTGCAGCTAGTTCAAGAACACAAGAACACCTCAATACACATACAAGCAGGACTAGGGTTTTACGCGTCTCCGCGGCCCGAATCCGGGTAAATGATTTGTGTGCTGACGGCCAGACCTGCTCTTCGCACAACCCCGCGCCCGCCAACCATAGAAGGGATCCTAGTGACCCCATAGGTGTCATTTCCCACCGACAAAGACGCTCCAAGCAAAACACAAAGTATGTGACGAATAAAAATATAGTTTCGAGTAAAATACCGATGGCCGTTAGAAGAAAGAGGGGATGCCACTCGGGGGCATCCCCAAGATTAGTTGGTTGCTTGATTTTGGATAATAGCTTGGGATGCTGGGGCATCACCAAGCTTAGGCTATTCTACTCCTTATTCCTTCATCCATCATAAGATAACCCAAAACTTGAAAACTTCAATCACACAAAACTCAACAAAATCTTTGTGAGATCCGTTAGTATAAGAATAATAAATCACTACTATAAGTGTTGTATCAAACTAATTCATATTTTGTTCTTGTATTATATCTATTGTATTCCAACTTCTGTATGGCAAAAACTCATCAAAGAAAACCATAGAGCCATCAAAATAAGCACCCAACACAAAGAAAACAGAATCTGTCAAAACAAAATAGTCTGTAGCAATCTGACTATTTTGAACACTTCTGTAACACCAAACATTCTGAAAAATTAGGACGACCTGAGAAATTTGTATATTAATCTACTGCAAGTGGAATGGGTACTTTATTGCTCTCTGGTAAAAAATTATAATTATTTTCATGAGCGCAAAAGTTTCTATTTTTTCAGCAAGATCAAACAACTATCACCCAAGTAGATCCTAAAGGCTTTACTTGGCACAAACACTAATTAAACATAAAAACACAATCATAACAATAGCATAATTGTGCTAACACTCAAAAAAAGGAAGCAAAAAGCAAAAGCAAATTTTATTCATTGGGTTGCCTCCCAACAAGCGCTATAGTTTTACGCCCTTAGCTAGGCATAAAGCAAGGATCTAAGTTTTGTCAACATGGGGTTTTGTAAACACAACATAAAACATATTATCCATAGACACCTTAGCATTCCTAAGTTGATGTTCATCATAACCTCTTTGATTCCCCGCAACAATCCAAGAGTAATGTTGGTTAAAATTGTTGAAAACTTGTTGGATTATATCAAGAACGAGGACTTGATTTTTAAGATTATCATCAAAGATTTTATTATCCCCAAGAAAATGTCTTAAAGCATAGTCACTATTGTAAAGAATTTCATCTATCATAGGTTTTTGACGATTCATACCATAATCAAAGATTTCCCCAGCTTCCCGTATTATGTAGTCAAACTCATTCATAAGAACGAGAGTGGCCAACTTTTTAGCCCTAGGATTCTTTGTAACGGGAAGCTCAAAAAGAACAATCTTTTCAAAGTAGGATGGGTACGGATAAATTTACTTTCAAGTTTTAGAACTAGTGCTGAAATAGCATCCGCATAAGATCTAGTAGTTTTAAGTATAGGGGCGTAATCAAGACTTAGCTTCCCAATACAATTGAAAATTTCTTGGATATGTTCTTTTCCCATAACATTCCCTTGCCCCAAGATAAAAGTTTTAGCATCCAGATTGCTCGTACATCCAATTTTAGGAGTTAGGCCATCATCTGTTGCTACCATACCAAAATCACTCATGATTGCAAGAAAAGGATAGATCTGACAAGAAAACGGCGAATGAAAAAGAGAGGCGAATAAAACGGCAAATTTTTGTGAAGTGGGGGAGAGGAAAACAAGAGGCAAATGGAAAATAATGTAAATTGCAAGGAGATGAGGTTTGTGATTAGGAACCTGGTATATGTTGAAGATCCTCCCCGGCAACGGCGCCATAAATTCCTTTTGATGTTGCTTGAAGCTACGTCGGTATTTCCCCAAAGAGGAAGGGATGATGTAGCACAGCGGCGGTAGGTATTTCCCTCAGATATGAAATCAAGGTTATCGAACCAGTAGGAGAACTAGGCAACACAACGTAAACAACCCTTGCACACAGATAACAAATCCCCGCAAACCGACGTGTTAAAGGGGTTGTCAATCCCTTTCGGGTACGGTGCCAGAAATTGGTGCGTAACTGGAAAAAGTTGTAATAGATTGGATAAATAGATCACAAATAAAATAAAGTGCAACAAAGTATTTTTGGGTTTTTGGATTAATAGATCTGAAAATAAATGCAAATAAAAGTAGATCGCAAAGGGAAATAATATGAGAAAGACACCCGGGGCCCGTAGGTTTCACTAGTGGCTTCTCTCGAGAAAAATAGAAAAGCGGTGGGTGAACAAATTATTGTTGGGCAATTGATAGAACTTCAAATACTCATGACGGTATCCAGGCAAAGATCATTACATAGGCATCACGTCCAAGATTAGTAGACCGACTCGTGCCTGCATCTACTACTATTACTCCACACATCGACCGCTATCCAGCATGCATCTAGTGTATTAAGTTCATGGAGAAACAGAGTAATGCAATAAGAATGGTGACATGATGTAGACAAGATCTATCTATGTAGAGATAGACCCCATCGTTTTATCCTTAGTAGCAACGATACATACGTGTCGGTTCCCTTTCTATCACTGGGATCAAGCGCCGTAAGATCGAACCCACTATAAAGCACCCCTTCCCTTTGCAAGATAAATAGATCAAGTTGGCCAAACAAAACCCAAATATTGGAGAAGAAATACGAGGCTATAAGAGATCATGCATAAAAGAGATCAAAGAAACTCAAATACTTTCATGGATATAAAAATATAGATATGATCATAAACTCAAAGTTCATCGATCCTAACAAACACACCGCAAAAAGAGTTACATCATATGGATCTCCAAGAGACCACTGTATTGAGAATCAAGAGAGAGAGAGAGAGGAAGCCATCTAGTACTAACTACGGACCCGAAGGTCTACAAAGAACCACACACGCATCATCGGAGAGGCACCAATGGAGGTGGTGAACCCCATCTGAGATGGTGTCTAGATTGGATCTAGTGGTTCTGGACTCTGCGGTAGCTGGATCAATATTTCGTCGAATCCCCTAGGGTTTCTGGGATATTTGGGTATTTATAGAGCAAAGAGGCAGTCTAGGGGGCACCTGAGGTGGGCACAACCCACCAGGGCGCGCCTGGGCCTCCTAGTGCGCCCTGGTGGGTTGTGCCTCCCTCGGGGCACCCCCAGGGGCAGCCAGAGCCTGTTGTGTTCCTTCTGGCCCATAAAAATTCTCCGTAAAGTTTCATAGCATTTGGATTCCGTTTGATATTGATTTTCTGCGATGTAAAAAACATGGAAAAAACAGCAATTGGCACTTGGCACTATGTAAATAGGTTAGTACCCAAAAATGATATAAAATGACTAAAAAATAATTAAAAACATCCAAGATTGATAATATAACAGCATGGAACAATCAAAAATTATAGATACATTGGAGACGTATCAAGACGAGACCGTATGAACTGTGGTTTTGCAAGAAACCTAAGCTGTCGTTTCTTAAAGTTTGGGGTTGCGACACTTATGTCAAAAGACTTCAGCCTGATAAGTTCGAACCCAAATCAGGGAAGTGTGTCTTCATAGGATACCCTAAGGAAACTGTTGGATACACCTTCTACCACATATCCGAAGGCAAGATCTTTGTTACTAAGAATGGGTCCTTTCTAGAGAAGGAGTTTTCGCTCAAAAGAAGTGAGTGGGAGGAAGGTAGAACTTGCTGAGGTAATTGTACCTTCTCTCGAATTGGAAAGTAGCACATCATAGAAAACCATTCCTGTGATGCCTACACCAACTAGAGAGGAATAAAATGATAATGATCATGAAACTTTAGATCAAGTTACTACTGAACCTTGTAGGTCGACCAGAGCACGATCCACACTAGAGTGGTACGGTAATCTTGTCCTGGAAGTCATTGTCAGATTACGGGTTCCGGCAAACACTTGAGGTTCGAACACTGGGGTGCGCATGCAGATCTTTCTCTCCCTAGCTCGCTCTCACAATGATCTCAAGGCCTAGCTCGCCGAACCCAAGGAACAAGAGCATGAGAGTTTATACTGGTTCGGGCCACCGTCGTGGTGTAATACCCTACTCTCGTGTGGTGTGGTGGATTGCCTCATGGGCTAAGGATGAACTAGTACAGTGGATGAACAGCCTCCTGAGGAGAGGTGTTCTTGAGCTCGATGAGCTGGTGCGTTTGAGGATGGTCTCAATGATCCGTCTTGCTATGGTGGTGGCTAGCCCTATTTATAGAGGCCATGTTCCTCCTCCAAAATGTTAAGCGGGAAGGGATCCCACAACGGCCAATTTCGGAGGGGGACAACTAGTACAAGTTATCCTGACAAAAGGTGGTCTTTGCCTGCCAAAGGCTCCGGTGGTGACGCCGCCGTGGGCTCCGCAGTGACCTCCATCCTGTTGGTCTTGATCTTGTTGCGCCGATATGGAAACCTTTGCTTGATGCCTCGGGATTCCTCGCCTCCTCCTGCTTCCTTAGCACCAAAGAGGAAACTGGCACTCTGCGCCCGCTGGCGCCCGCCTGTCTTCAGTCGTCATGGCTCACGTCACGCGGGCCTCGCGAGGTGCCCCTTGCATAGATATCTCCACTCAACTATGCTTGGTTGACAAAAGGCTGGCACGCGCTGTAGATCCTTCATTGCCTTCCTTCACCTTCCTCCATATCCTCTTTCTCTTTCTCGCTCCGAGAGATTCTAGATCCACACGAACCCCTCTCCAAGCGTGGAGCTAATGGCGTCCGACAAGGCGAAGGTCGCGAACTCACCTTCCTGGTACGAGCTGGCCTTGAGCGCGCCTAGTGTCTCGGAGAAGAACCTCGCCGCCACCCTCCTGATGACGGCGGTCAGCACCAACAAGGGGGGAAAGACCATGCTTCGGGATGGCTCCGACGAGGCAGAGCCCTCAGGCAGTAACTTCTACCCCTTCTTCATGAATAGTGTTGGCGCGGGACTGGTCCCCCTTTCTCCGACTTCTTCTACGCCATCCTTAGCCACTACATGTTGTATGCCCTTCAGCTCCATCCCAACTCTGTTCTCCTCCTGTCGATTTTCGCCTTTTATTGTGAGGCGTTTGTGGGGGTAATGCCGTCCGTGGCGTTGCTTCGCCACTTCTTCTACCTCCGGCTCAAGGAGGGCCATTGCTCAGGGTGCGCCAACTTCGTTGCGGCTAATGGGACCAACGCGATCTTGAAGGCCGGGAAGACGGTCGAGGGCTTCAGGAGCAAGTGGGTCATGATGGATGCCAAGTGCGTCCACCCTCGTTTGGTGCTGCCAACGGAGATGCCCTCGCCTCACGACAGTTGGCTCCGTGTAAAGCTTATCGACCCCCGGGCGAAACAGGTGCTGGAGAAGATGTCCGCCGACCTGAAGCCTAATGACCTGAGGGCAGAGAAGCTGATGGGGGCCATGCTCATGAAGGAGTTCCTGGCGCACGCGTAGCCCCTCTATAGGCGTGCTTACCGAGGAGGACGAGGGGGACAACCTCCGTCTGTGGCCGGATGCCCTGTCCGAGGAGGAGCTGGGCGTGGCCATCCGTCTCCTGGTTGGGAACGATTTGGGGTACCCGCCAGACTCCCATCTTCCTCTGTACCACCGCCCAGACGGGGCGAAGGTAGCTGCCACCATGCCTGTCTTTCATGGACGCGGGCTCGTGCCGCTAGCGCCTTATGAGGCCACAAAGGAGGTGACCCCAATACTCGTGTCTTCTGGTGATTCTATCGAGGAGGAGAGACCTGACTCGGTGGCGAGCTTAGCGGTGGAAGGGGAGACTTCTCCCCTTGTGTCGGACCTCCTCCGAGCCCTACCTGACGACGACGAGGTCGGTGACCATCCGGTGAGGGAGTCCTAGGCCCCCGCCGGAGTCACTACAAGGTCTAGGAGCACCCCCCGAAGAAGCCGTCGGCCGGGGTCCCGACGAAGAGCAGGTCGGCGCTGGTCTCCCGAGGTGGCACCCCTGTTCTGACGTCGATCGGTGCTACCGCAGGGCCAGCTGCCGCGACCTCATCTGCTCTTGGGACTCACGGGCCGGTGGTCCAGGCTGTGAGGCCTCCGGGCTCCGTGCTTCTGAAGAGGCCGCGGGACTACGCTGCCGTGGACTAGTAAGCACCTCGTCCTAATCTTGTTCTTGCTCTTGCTCCTATCGCTGCTTCCTGACGTTCTCCTCTTGCACCGCCAGGACGACGCTGGCGGCGAAGAAGAAGAGGGAGGGAGCGGCCGCTCCCTTGTGGACACAACGACCTGGACTAGCCACACCTCCTTTGGCGCAGAAGGGCGGCAACAGGCTCCGCGCTTCTCCGGCCCGATCATCCTCACGAGCCCCGAAGGACCAACCCTAGGAGAAGACGACCTCCACAGCCAAGCCGGCTCCGGAGGCGCCCGCTCTCAGCTCGCCGGCTGAGGTCCCATTGTTGGGGAACGTAGTAATTTCAAAAAAAATTCCTACGCACACGCAAGATCATGGTGATGATATAGCAACGAGGGGAGAGTGTTGTCTACGTACCCTCGTAGACCGAAGCGGAAGCATTGACGCAACGTAGAGGAAGTAGTCGTACGTCCTCCGGTTCAACCGATCCAAGTACCGTTACTCCGGCACCTCCGAGTTCTTGACACGCGTACAGCTCGATGACGCACCCTCGATCTCCGATCCAGCAGAGGCGCCGAGGGGGAGTTCCGTCAGCACGACGGCGTGGTGACGATCTTGATGTTCTCCTGTTGCAGGGCTTCGCCTAAGCACCGCTACAATATGACCGAGGTGTAATATCGTTGAGGGGGGCACCGCACACGGCTAAGGAACGATCAATGATCAACTTGTGTGTTCTAGGGTGCCCCCCTACCTCCGTATATAAAGGAGGGAGGGAGGAGGTGGCCGGCCCTAGGGGGGCGCGCCATGAGGAGGGGGAAACCTACTCCAAGTAGGTTTCCCTCTCTTTTCCTTATCTTATTTGGAGGGGGAAGGAAAGAATACTAGTATTAGGAAGTAGTACTAGTAGTAGTAATAGGAAGAGGGGGAAGGAGAAAGGAAAGGGGGGGCCGGCCCCCCTCCCCAATTTGGATTGGGCTTGGGGGGGCGCGCCCCCCTCCCTTGCTCCTTCTCTCTTCTTCCTACATGGGCCCAATAAGGCCCATATACCTCCCGGGGGGTTCCGGTAACCTCCCGGGGCTCCAAACTTCTCCGGAACCTTTTCCGGTGTCCAAATATATCCGTCCAATATATCAATCTTTATGTCTCGACCATTTCGAGACTCCTCGTCATGTCCGCAATCATATCCGGGACTCCGAACAACCTTCGGTACATCAAAATACATAAACTCATAATATAACTGTCATCGAAACCTTAAGCGTACGGACCCTACGGTTCGAGAACGATGTAGACATGACTGAGACACATCTCTGGTCAATAACCAATAGCGGGACCTGGATGCCCATATTGGTTCCTACATATTCTACGAAGATCTTTATCGGTCAAACCGCATAACAACATACGTTGTTCCCTTTGTCATCGGTATGTTACTTGTCCGAGATTCGATCGTCGGTATCCAATACCTAGTTCAATCTCGGTATCGACAAGTCTCTTTACTCGTACTATAATACTTCATCTTATAACTAACTCATTAGTTACATGCTTGCAAGGCTTAGGTGATGAGCATTGCCGAGAGGGCCCAGAGATACCTCTCCGACAATCGGAGTGACAAAACCTAATCTCGAATTATGCTAACTCAACATGTACCTTCGGAGACACCTGTAGTACTCCTTTATAATCACCCAGTTACGTTGTGATGTTTGGTAGTACCAAAAATGTTCCTCCGGTAAACGGGAGTTACACAATTCTCATAGTTACAGGAACATGTATAAGTCATGAAGGAAGCAATAGCAGAATACTAAACGATCAAGTGCTAATCTAATGGAATGGGTCATGTCAATCACCTCATTCTCCTAATGATGTGATCCCATTAATCAAATGACAACCCATGTCAATGGTTAGGAAACATAACCATCTTTGATTAATGATCTAGTCAAGTAGAGGCATACTAGTGACTATATGTTTGTCTATGTATTCACACATGTATCATGTTTCCGGTTAATACAATTCTAGCATGAATAATAAACATTTATCATGAAATGAGGAAATAAATAATAACTTTATTATTGCCTCTAGGGCATATTTCCTTCAGTCTCCCACTTGCACTAGAGTCAATAATCTAGATTACATAGTAATGATTCTAACACCCATGGAGTCTTGGTGCTGATCATGTTTTGCTCGTGAGAGAGGCTTAGTCAACGGGTCTGCAACATTCAGATCCGTATGTATCTTGCAAATCTCTATGTCTCCCACTTGGACTTGATCCCGAATGGAATTGAAGCGTCTCTTGATGTGCTTGGTCCTCTTGTGAAATCTGGATTCTTTTGCCAAGGCAATTGCACCAGTATTGTCACAGAAGATCTTCATTGGTCCCGATGCACTAGGTATGACACCTAGATCGGAAATGAACTCCTTCATCCAGACTCCTTCATTTGCTGCTTCAGAAGCAGCTATGTACTCCGCTTCACATGTAGATCCCGCCACGACGCTTTGTTTAGAACTGCACCAACTTACAGCTCCACCGTTTAATAAAAACACGTATCCGGTCTGCGATTTAGAATCGTCCAGATCAGTGTCAAAGCTTGCATCGATGTAACCATTTACGACTAGCTCTTTGTCACCTCCATATACGAGAAACATATCCTTAGTCCTTTTCAGGTATTTCAGGATGTTCTTGACCGCTGTCCAGTGATCCACTCCTGGATTACTTTGGTGCCTACCTGCCAAGCTTATTGCTAAGCATACGTCAGGTCTGGTACACAGCATTGCATACATGATAGAGCCTATGGCTGAAGCATAGGGAACATCTTTCATTTTCTCTCTATCTTCTGCTGTGGTCGGGCATTGAGTTTGACTCAACTTTACACCTTGTAGCACAGGCAAGAATCCTTTCTTTGCCTGATCCATTTTTGAACTTTTTCAAAATTTTGTCAAGGTATGTACTTTGTGAAAGTCCTATTAAGCGTCTTGATCTATCTCTATAGATCTTGATGCCCAATATGTAAGCAGCTTCACCGAGGTCTTTCATAGAAAAACTTTTATTCAAGTATCCCTTTATGCTATCCAGAAATTCTATATCATTTCCAATTAATAATATGTCATCAACATATAAAACTAGAAATGCTACAGAGCTCCCACTCACTTTCTTGTAAATACAGGCTTCTCCAAAAGTCTGTATAAAACCATATGCTTTGATCACACTATCAAAACGTTTATTCCAACTCCGAGATGCTTGCACCAGTCCATAAATGGAACGTTGGAGCTTGCACACTTTGTCAGCACTTTTTGGATCAACAAAACCTTCAGGTTGCATCATATACAACTCTTCTTCTAGAAATCCATTCAAGAATGTAGTCTTGACATCCATTTGCCAAATTTCATAATCATGAAATGCAGCAATAGCCAACATGATTCGGACAGACTTAAGCATCACTACGGGTGAGAAAGTCTCATCGTAGTCAACCCCTTGAACTTGTCGAAAACCTTTTGCAACAAGTCGAGCTTTGTAGACAGTAACATTACCATCAGCGTCAGTCTTCTTCTTAAAGATCCATTTATTCTCAATGGCTTGCCGATCATCGGGCAAGTCAACCAAAGTCCATACTTTGTTTTCATACATGGATCCTATCTCAGATTTCATGGCCTCTAGCCATTTTGCGGAATCTGGGCTCATCATCGCTTCCTCATAGTTCGTAGGTTCATCATGGTCTAGTAACATGACTTCCAGAATAGGATTTCCGTACCACTCTGGTGCGGATCTTACTCTGGTAGACCTACGAGGTTCAGTAGAAACTTGATCTGAAGTTTCATGATCAATATCATTAGCTTCCTCACTAATTGGTGTAGTTGTCACAGGAACCGATTCTTGTGATGAACTACTTTCCAATAAGGGAGTAGATACAGTTATCTCATCAAGTTCTACTTTC
>NC_041382.1:348297800-348319342 GCF_002162155.2 Triticum dicoccoides
GTCGTCTCAACGGATTTTGATGGTGCCCTATTTAACGTGAATGCGGCCGTCTCTAAAGCATAACCCCAAAACGATAGCGGTAAATCGGTAAGAGACATCATAGATCGCACCATATCAAGTAAAGTACGATTACGACGTTCGGACACACCATTTCACTGTGGTGTTCCAGGTGGCGTGAGTTGCGAAACTATTCCACATTGTTTCAAATGTAAACCAAACTCGTAACTCAAATATTCTCCTCCACGATCAGATCGTAGAAACTTTATTTTCTTGTTACGATGATTTTCTACTTCACTCTGAAATTCTTTGAACTTTTCAAATGTTTCAGACTTGTGCTTCATCAAGTAGATATACCCATATCTGCTCAAATCATCTGTGAAGGTGAGGAAATAACGATATCCGCCACGAGCCTTAACATTCATCGGACCACATACATCTGTATGTATGATTTCCAACAAATCTGTTGCTCTCTCCATAGATCCGGAGAATGGTGTTTTGGTCATCTTGCCCATGAGGCACGGTTCGCAAGTACCAAGTGATTCACAATCAAGTGATTCCAGAAGTCCATCAGTATGGAGTTTCTTCATGCGTTTTACACCGATATGACCTAAACGGCAGTGCCACAAATATGTTGCACTATCATTATCAACTCTGCATCTTTTGGCTTCAACATTATGAATATGTGTATCACTACTATCGAGATTTAATAAAAATAGACCACTCTTCAAGGGTGCATTACCATAAAAGATATTACTCATATAAATAGAACAACCATTATTCTCTGATTTAAATGAATAACCGTCTCGCATCAAACAAGATCCAGATATAATGTTCATGCTCAACATAGGCACCAAATAACAATTATTCAGGTCTAAAACTAATCCCGATGGTAGATGTAGAGGTAGCGTGCCAACCGCGATCACATCGACTTTGGAACCATTTCCCACGCGCATCGTCACCTTGTTCTTAGCTAATCTTCGCTTAATCTGTAGTCCCTGTTTCGAGTTGCAAATGTTAGCAACAGAACCAGTATCAAATACCCAGGTGCTACTGCGAGCATTAGTAAGGTACACATCAATAACATGTATATCACATATACCTTTGTTCACTTTGCCATCCTTCTTATCCGCCAAATACTTGGGGCAGTTCCGCTTCCAGTGTCCAGTCTGCTTGCAGTAGAAGCACTCAGTTTCAGGCTTAGGTCCAGACTTGGGTTTCTTCACTTGAGCAGCAACTTGTTTGCCGTTCCTTTTGAAGTTCCCCTTCTTCTTCCCTTTGCCCCTTTTCTTGAAACCAGTGGTCTTGTTGACCATCAACACTTGATGCTCCTTTTTGATTTCTACCTCCGCGGCTTTCAGCATCGCGAAGAGCTCGGGAATAGTCTTGTTCATCCCTTGCATATTATAGTTCATCACAAAGCTCTTGTAGCTTGGTGGCAGTGATTGGAGAATTCTGTCAATGACGCTATCATCCGGAAGATTAACTCCCAGTTGAATCAAGTGATTATTATACCCAGACATTTTGAGTATATGCTCACTGAAAGAACTATTCTCCTCCATCTTGCAGCTGTAGAACTTATTGGAGACTTCATATCTCTCAATCCGGGCATTTGCTTGAAATATTAACTTCAACTCCTGGAACATCTCATATGCCCCATGACGTTCAAAACGTCGTTGAAGACCCGGTTCTAAGCCGTAAAGCATGGCACACTGAACAATAGAGTAGTCATCAGCTTTGCTCTGCCAGACGTTCTTAACGTCGTCAGTTGCATCAGCAACAGGCCTGGCACCCAGCGGTGCTTCCAGGACGTAACTCTTCTGTGCAGCAATGAGGATAATCCTCAGGTTACGGACCCAGTCCGTGTAATTGCTACCATCATCTTTCAACTTTGCTTTCTCAAGGAACACATTAAAATTCAACGGAACAATAGCACGAGCCATCTATCTACATACAAACATAGACAAGCAAAATACTATCACGTACTAAGTTCATGATAAATTTAAGTTCAATTAATCATATTACTAAAGAACTCCCACTTAGACAGACATCTCTCTAGTCATCTAAGTGATTACGTGATCCAAATCAACTAAACCATGTCCGATCATCACGTGAGATGGAGTAGTTTCAATGGTGAACATCTCTATGTTGATCATATCTACTATATGATTCACGCTCGACCTTTCGGTCCCCGTGTTCCGAGGCCATATCTGTATATGCTAGGCTCGTCAAGTATAACCTAAGTATTCCGCGTGTGCAACTGTTTTGCACCCGTTGTATTTGAACGTAGAGCCTATCACACCCGATCATCACGTGGTGTCTCAGCACGAAGAAGTTTTGCAACGGTGCATACTCAGGGAGAACACTTCTTGATAATTAGTGAGAGATCATCTTAAAATGCTACCGTCAAACAAAGCAAGATAAGATGCAAACAGGATAAACATCACATGCAATCAATATAAGTGATATGATATGGCCATCATCATCTTGTGCTTGTGATCTCCATCTTCGAAGCACCGTCGTGATCACCATCGTCACCGGTGCGACACCTTGATCTCCATCGTAGCATCGTTGTCGTTACGCCATCTATTGCTTCTACGACTATCGCTACCGCTTAGAGATAAAGTAAAGCAATTACAGGGCGTTTGCATTTCATACAATAAAGCGACAACCATATGGCTCCTGCCAGTTGCCGATAACTTCGGTTACAAAACATGATCATCTTATACAATAAAATATAGCATCATGTCTTGGCCATATCACATCACAACATGCCCTGCAAAAACAAGTTAGACGTCCTCTACTTTGTTGTTGCAAATTTCACGTGGCTGCTACGGGCTTAAGCAAGAACCAATCTCACCTACGCATCAAAACCACAACGATAGTTTGTCAAATAGACTCCGTTTTAACCTTCACAAGGACCAGGCGTAGCCACACTCGGTTCAACTAAAGTGAGAGAGACAGACACCCGCCAGCCACCTTTAAGCACGAGTGCTCGTAACGGTGAAACCAGTCTCGCGTAAGCGTACGCGTAATGTCGGTCCGGGCCGCTTCATCTCACAATACCGCTGAGCCAAAGTATGACATGCTGGTAGGCAGTATGACTTATATCGTCCACAACTCACTTGTGTTCTACTCGTGCATATAACATCAACACATAAAACCTAGGCTCGGATGCCACTGTTGGGGAACGTAGTAATTTCAAAAAAAATTCCTACGCACACGCAAGATCATGGCGATGATATAGCAACGAGGGGAGAGTGTTATCTACGTACCCTCGTAGACTGAAGCAGAAGCGTTGACGCAACATAGAGGAAGTAGTCGTACGTCCTCCTGTTCAACCGATCCAAGTACCGTTACTCCGGCACCTCCGAGTTCTTGACACGCGTACAGCTCGATGACGCACCCTCGATCTCCGATCCAGCAGAGGCGCCGAGGGGGAGTTCCGTCAGCACGACGGCGTGGTGACGATCTTGATGTTCTCCTGTTGCAGGGCTTCGCCTAAGCACCGCTACAATATGACCGAGGTGTAATATCGTGGAGGGGGGCACCGCACACGGCTAAGGAACGATCAATGATCAACTTGTGTGTTCTAGGGTGCCCCCCTACCTCCGTATATAAAGGAGGGAGGGAGGAGGTGGCCGGCCCTAGGGGGGGCGCGCCATGAGGAGGGGGAAACCTACTCCAAGTAGGTTTCCCTCTCTTTTCCTTATCTTATTTGGAGGGGGAAGGAAAGAGTACTAGTATTAGGAAGTAGTACTAGTAGTAGTAATAGGAAGAGGGGGAAGGAGAAAGGAAAGGGGGGGCCGGCCCCCCTCCCCAATTCGGATTGGGCTTGGGGGGGCGCGCCCCCCTCCCTTGCTCCTTCTCTCTTCTTCCTACATGGGCCCAATAAGGCCCATATACCTCCCGGGGGGTTCCGGTAACCTCCCGGGGCTCCAAACTTCTCCGGAACATTTTCCGGTGTCCAAATATATCCGTCCAATATATCAATCTTTATGTCTCGACCATTTCGAGACTCCTCGTCATGTCCGCAATCATATCCGGGACTCCGAACAACCTTCGGTACATCAAAATACATAAACTCATAATATAACTGTCATCGAAACCTTAAGCGTGCGGACCCTACGGTTCGAGAACGATGTAGACATGACTGAGACACATCTCTGGTCAATAACCAATAGCGGGACCTGGATGCCCATATTGGTTCCTACATATTCTACGAAGATCTTTATCGGTCAAACCGCATAACAACATACGTTGTTCCCTTTGTCATCGGTATGTTACTTGTCCGAGATTCGATCGTCGGTATCCAATACCTAGTTCAATCTCATTATCGACAAGTCTCTTTACTCGTTCTGTAATACTTCATCTTATAACTAACTCATTAGTTACATGCTTGCAAGGCTTAGGTGATGAGCATTGCCGAGAGGGCCCAGAGATACCTCTCCGACAATCGGAGTGACAAAACCTAATCTCGAATTATGCTAACTCAACATGTACCTTCGGAGACACCTGTAGTACTCCTTTATAATCACCCAGTTACGTTGTGACGTTTGGTAGTACCCAAAATGTTCCTCCGGTAAACAGGAGTTACACAATTCTCATAGTTACAGGAACATGTATAAGTCATGAAGGAAGCAATAGCAGAATACTAAACGATCAAGTGCTAATCTAACGGGATGGGTCATGTCAATCACCTCATTCTCCTAATGATGTGATCCCATTAATCAAATGACAACACATGTCAATGGTTAGGAAACATAACCATCTTTGATTAATGAGCTAGTCAAGTAGAGGCATACTAGTGACTATATGTTTGTCTATGTATTCACACATGTATCATGTTTCCGGTTAATACAATTCTAGCATGAATAATAAACATTTATCATGAAATGAGGAAATAAATAATAACTTTATTATTGCCTCTAGGGCATATTTCCTTCACCCATAGGCCTAGGGGTTCCTGGACTCTTCTTTTGGTGCCATCAATTCACAGATCTTGGTGACGATGTTGTCTCCTCCCCCTGCCGCACCGCTAGCTCGTGATTCTTCTGCTTCTCCCGACGCCCTGGAGGGGGCTCTTTCTACGCTGACACGGCTCCGAGGGTGACCTTCAAGGCGCTGACCATCGCCTCGTGGCGGGGCACCTGGAGCTGATCTCAGGTTGGCGGCACTCCGACGAGTCTGCCAGGGCGGCGCTGGGCCAGGCCGTGGCAGCTTCTAAGAAGGACAAGCAGGCCGCCTACCAGGCTGCGGCCGCCCACGAGGTGGCGCTGAAGGATGCCAAGGCCACCAAGGAGCGCTACCGGGCAGTGGAGGTCGAGCTGGAGAACCTGCACAAGGAACGGGCTGCCGCGGATCACCGGTTCGAGGTGCGGGAGGAGAGGCTGAAGGCTCAAGAAGAAGCGCTGGCCAGTCATGACGCTGAGCTGGAGTAGCTGGCGCGGGCTCAGGCTGCGAAACGCGACCGCCTAAAGAAGCTGGAGAAGGAGGTGGAAGCGGAGAGGGCCCAACTGGAAATTAAGGCGAAGGTTCTTGCTGACGATCACGAGGCCTTCAAGTCTATTGAGGAGAGGTATCGCAAGCCGCTGTAGGGGCTCTACGAGAAGGGTATGGAGAAGCCTTTGGTGACTGATGATGACAGCCCCACCCAACTGCTTCCTCAGCTCATCACGGCACTCGAGGATGTCGTTGATGGAATTGGCCCCATGGTGGAGGGGGAAGCGCGCGCGCTTTCCTTGTCATCCCTAACGCGCGTCCTCAACCACCTTCACCTTCACGACCCCAACACCGACCTTGGTGTCCTGCTCGAGCCCGTGGATGAGAAGCACCGCGAAGCTGCTACAAAAGCCGTGAAGGGCCAGGTGGAGGCCTTGCTGAAGAAGTTCCTTGCCATCAACCCCGAGCCTCTAGCTGATGGTGCCGCCGATCCCTCGACCAAGACTGACGGGACGGGTGACGGCAATGCTGCCGATGAGCGGGCGCATTCGGACGACGGCGCCCAAGGCTGAAGAGGAGGCTTGTTGGTGAACGATGGTGCTCCTTCCTGCTTATACTTTCCTATGACACGCGACCTGCCTCGTGGAGGCGTTAAAACTCTTGTTTGGTGTTGAAGGAACAACATGTTTGGTAATATCTTGTTAAGATTCTGTGACCTCCTTCCCGTTTGCTTGATGTTCGGGCCCGAGTGCGCGCATACCTTAGCCGCCGTTCGACCGTCTGAATCACTAGGACGGGACCAATGGGTGAGGGGCTACGCGGCCAGTTAGGCTCCTAAGTCGCGATGCTCAGGAGTCCCCCTTGACGCGCAAATAGCCTGCGAGGAGATGCAAAAGTAGGCCTTAGTGTTCAATGTCGGCAGAGCCCGACCCCACGCATACCTCAGGCACCGTTGGACTGTCCAGATCACCAGGACGGGACCAAGGGGTGAGGGGCTACGTGGCTAGTTAGGCTCCTGAGTCGCGATGCTCAGGAGTCCCCCTTGACGCACAAACAGACCTTCATACATGTCCTCGCCGAGGTCCCGCTCAGGAGGGGCACACGACGACCAGGTCCGAGGGACCTGGCAGGGCGGTGGACTCTAGGCGTGACCTGAGCGTAGCCCCCGTGCCCAGCCCCCTCGCGCAACTCTCTTGGGGGAAAGCGTTTCCGTGAGGCCGGACACTGAGCTGGGTGGCTCCCTGAGGTTGATGCGGCCACGGGGTAGCCCTCAATTGTTTATCACCAGCGCGGAGCATAGCGCTTCCACACTTGCATGGGCATATCCGCTCCTCGACTGTGTCGACTGCTAGCACGGATCATGGTGCTTCCACTGGTGCGTGGGTGAGGGCTCCCTCTGAGTGAAGCCCCCGGGGCGGGTACAGCCCCGCCCTAACACGTGGATTGCACGGCAGGGCTAGACGAGTTGTGTCTGGGCACTCGTGAGCCGGCGCGGGACTCACGAGGCCCTACCTCAAGGCGGGTTGCCTGGTCTTGATTCTCGATGGCTGCGGTGGTGAAAGTGCAACTATCCCTAGGTGGTTTTGGTAATTCCTAACAGCATATAGCTCATTGAGCTAATGCCATTTCAAGATTAATATCTCAGGAAAGCTTAGTGTTTGGCATGGCATGGATGAGAAAAGTGGACCCCTCAAAATGCTAGGGACAAAGGATTGGCTCAAGCTCAAAGATCAAGACTCTGCATTTTTCTATTTTAGTGATCCAAGATCACATTGAGTCTATAGGAAAAGCCAATACTATCAAGGAGGGATGAGGTGTTGCTTAATGAGGCTCTTGCTAAAAATGCTTAGTGATATGCTCCAAGGCCCTCAACTACTTTCTCACATACACATATGACCTAAACCAAAAGTCAAACTCGGCCCCACCGATTCATTCTATCCGGCGCCACCGAGTTCAGATGTCATAGCCACTGCCACAAACCCTAGGCAAATCGATCTCACCGATAGGGATCTCGGTCTCACCGAGATGGGATTATAATCTCTCCGTTTCCCTTCGTGACGTTTCGGTCCCACCGAGATGAGCGATCGGTCCCACCGAGATTGCAACGTAAACTCTTTGTTTCCCTTTTGTAACATTTCGGTCTCACCGAAATGAGCGAATCGGTCCCACCGAGTTTACCTAACCAACTCTCTGGTTAGCTTATTACCAAAATCGGTCTCACCAAGTTTGTGTAATCGGTCTCACCGAGATTACGTTATGCCCTAACCATAACCATATCGGTCCCATCGAAAACCCTAACGGTCACTAGCTTTGCCGAATCGGTCCGGTCGAGTTTATCAATTCGGTCCCACCGAGATTGGCAAGTTGTGTGTAACGGTTAGATTTTGCGTGGAGGCTATATATACCCCTCCACCACCTCTTCATTCGTAGAGAGAGCCATCAGAATGAACCTACACTTCCAACTTACCTTTTGCTGAGAGAGAACCACCTACACTTGTGTTGAGGCCAAGATATTCCATTCTTACCATATGAATCTTGATCTCTAGCCTTCTCCAAGTTGCTTTCCACTCAAATCCTCTTTCCACCAAATACATATCCTATGAGAGAGAGTTGAGTGTTGGGGAGACTATCATTTGAAGCACAAGAGCAAGGAGTTCATCATCAACACACCATTTGTTACTTCTTGGAGAGTGGTGTCTCCTAGATTGGCTAGGTGTCACTTGGGAGCCTCTGACAAGATTGTGGAGTTGAACCAAGGATTTTGTAAGGGCAAGGAGATTGCCTACTTCGTGAAGATCTACCACTAGTGAGGCAAGTCCTTCGTGGGCGACGGCCAAGGTGGGATAGACAAGGTTGCTTCTTCGTGGACCCTTCGTGGGTGGAGCCCTCCGTGGACTCGCGCAGCCGTTAACCTTCGTGGGTTGAAGTCTCCATCAACGTGGATGTATGATAGCACCACCTATCGGAACCACGACAAAAACATCCGTGTCTCCTATTGCGTTTGAATCCTCCAAACCCTTCCCTTTACATTCTTGCAAGTTGCATGCTTTACTTTCCTCTGCTCATATACTCTTTGCATGCTTGCTTGTATTGTGTTAAGATTGCTTGACTTGTCCAAAGTTGCTAAAATCTGCCAAGAACTAAAATTGGGAAAAGGATAAGTTTTTATTGGGTCAAGTAGTCTAATCACCCCCCCCCTCTAGACATACTTTCGATCCTACAAGTGGTATCAGAGCTTTTGTCTCCATTTGCTTTTATTTCCATAGCTTTTGGTTGTCATAGCCTTGGTTTCACAACCTAGGAGAGTATGGCGTCTAGCGAGGGAAATTACCACCGTAGAGGTCCTTACTTTGATGGTACTAGTTTTGCTAGTTGGAAGCATAAGATGAAAATGCATATTCTTGGACATAACCCCGCCGTATGGGCTATTGTGTGTATTGATTTGCAAGGTGAATTCTTTGATGGGAGAGAACCGAACCGTGAAGCTACCACGGAAGAGTTGAAGATGCTGCAATACAATGCTCAAGCTTGTGATATCCTATTCAACGGATTGTGCCCCGAAGAATTCAACAAAATCAGCCGTCTTGAGAATGCAAAGGAAATTTGGGATACTTTGATTGATATGCACGAAGGTACCGACTCCGTCAAGGAATCCAAGTTGGATGTGCTTCAAAGTCAGCTTGACAAGTTCAAAATGAAGGATGGTGAAGGTCTCGCTGAAATGTACTCTAGGCTTGCTCTTATCACAAATGAGATCGCCGGCTTAGGAAGTGAAGAGATGACCGCCAAATACATCATCAAGAAGATCCGAAGATCTTTGGACGGAAAATATGATACCATATGCACATTGATCCAAATGATGCCCAATTACAAAGATCTCAAGCCAACGGAAGTCATTGGAAGAATTGTTGCTCATGAGATGTCACTCAAGGATAAGCAAGACTCCATAACAAGTCAAGTGGTGCTTACAAAGCCTCATGTGAAGCTCCCACATCATCAAGTGAGAAACAAACCTTCAATGAAGAATTGAGCCTAATGGTGAAGAACTTCAACAAGTTCTACAAGAGTAGAAGCAAAGAGAGAAGTTCCAAGTCAAGATCCTACAATGACAAAAGATCTTCTAGTCGAGAGCGAAATTTCTACAATTGTGGAAGACCCAGACACTATTCCAATGAGTGTACGACACCCTACAAGAGAAGAGAAGATTCTCCAAAAAGAATAAGTAGAAGAGAAGAATCGCCATCAAGAGAGAGAAGGAGTAGAGATGATCGTTATGAATGAAGAACATCCCAGAGAAGCAAGGATTCGGAAAGGAAGGACAAGTCATCAAGGAGATACACAAAACGAAGACATCAAGCTCATGTTGGTGAATGGGTATCTGGTTCCGACTCCGACAATCACTCCGAGAGAAGCTATCACTCTGACTCCGAATATACTCAAGATGAAGGTGTTGCCGTTCTAGCACTTGTGTCAACCAACTCCTACGACATATTTGATTCACCAAATGAAGGACTTGGAAGATGCTTCATGGCTAAAGGCCCAAAGGTTTCACACCTCGAGTATGTTGATTTCAATAGTGATGAAGATGACTTGTTAGGTGATGATGATTTACTTGTTGACAACTCTAGTGATGAATACTATGATGAAACGTCAATTAATCATGCTAATCAAGATAAAACGAATGACAATGATAAGGAGAAGATTGAGTTTCTAACTAAAGAACTAAACACTCTTAAGTTAGCTCATGAAACTATCTTAGGACATCATCAAGAACTTTGAAGGACTCATGAGAAATTACACTTTGAAAAGCTCAACCTTGAGCAAGAGCATGAGTTCTTAAAGGCAATCAATGATGATCTTCCCAAGAAAAGTTCTTCTTACATTGCCAAGCGTTTACTCTTATACACTTACCTGCCTCAAGTCAAGTCTAGTAACAAGAACAAGAAACATTCTTCCTCTAGTAGTAACAATAATCATGCTAAATCCAATGATGTTTCTTCTAGTAGTTCTCTTGATTCCACTAATGATTCTCTTAGCCAAGTTACACTTGAGCAAGAAAATAGCTTATTGAAGGGAATTATAGAGAAAGGTGTTTACAAGAGCCTTGCCGGGAGTAAGCAATTCGAGGAAATTGTACGCAAGCAAGGAAGACACCGGAAGAACCGAGGTGTTGGTTTTGAACGAAAGTTCAATGCCAATGGAGTTGAGTGGGAAGAAGAACAATACCCCAAGACGAAGTTTGTTCCTAAAAAAGAGAAGTATGATCCTACTTCCTTCAAGGGGACACAAGCTCAAGATGATCTTCCACCACAAGACCACAAGCAAAAAGGCAAGGATAAGCTTCAAGAGGAAATTGATGCATTTGAAGAAGCACCTAAAGCCTTGGTCAAGTGGGTTCCCAAGACTACATCAAGTTCTTCTTCATCAAGTACGACTACAACTCCAAGGATTCCCATCAAGATGATGTGGATACCGAAGAAGAAGAAGAACTAGAGAGTTCTTGAGGGTGACTCCGCCAACATACTTCACTCTTATCATTTTGGCAAGAACAAGTGCAATCAACTTCCACATCTTGCACTAGTTCAAGGAGTCACAAACCCTCTTGTTGGTAAGACAAGGGACAAGGTAACCTAATGCTTCCATAGACATCATCTCATGTGTGCATCACTCTATGTCTATGGATATCCTTGTTTGTTCCTTGTGGGACTAACCCGTGTAGGTATTGAAAGTGCAACTCACTCCAAAGGATTGCTCCAAATGATCTATATCAACATTGACCATCCACATCTTAAACACCTACATGAAGTCATCATCGACAAAACCCAAGGTTGACTGGATTCTCACAACTGCGCACCCCCTACCTGGCGCGCCAGAGATGTCGGTGGGAAACGACACCTATGGGGTCACTGGGATCCCTTCTACGGTTGGCGGGCGTGGGGTTGTGCGAAGAGCGGGTCTAGCCGTCACCACACAAATCATTTACCCAGGTTCGGGCCGCGGAGACGCATAAAACCCTAGTCTTGCTTGTATGTGTATTGAGGTGTTCTTGTGTTCTTGAACTAGCTGCAGTGGCTCCCTAGTCCAAAATATCCGAATCCCCCTCAAGTACGCCTCGGGCTTCCTCTTATAGATGAAAGGGGTTGCCACAGTGGCACACAGGAGGTGGAAAGGTGTGCAGGGGCTGAGTCTATCACCTGGCACCTTCGGACAAACGCATTTAATGCGCTGCCGACATGCCCCTCTCGCTTTATTGGGGACGGCAAGGAAGCTCATCCCAGCTGTCGTCGCCTCACCTGGTTCTGACGCGCGTCCAAGCTGATGAGGCATTGTAGCGCCAGGTTGGTTGGTTGCTGGGCTGGCGCGATGGTGGAGCCTTCACGAAGATCTGCATGCCACCACGCGGGTGCTTGCTGAGTTGGTGTAGAGCCCGCGTGCTGCCACGCAGATGCCTGCTATGCTGGTCGAGCTGGCAGCTATATGGGAGCGGCGGCGGAGACTTGGCGGACGAGGGCATGGATGCGGCTCGCGAGCGTCCTCGGCAAGGGTCTTGCCGATGGCCCAGCAAGGGTCTCGCTGCGGCACCAAGGTCATCCCCAGCAAGGACCTTGCCGGGGGGCTCGTGGATTTCCATGGCAAGGATCTCGCCAAGAATCGTCGTCTTCTAGTTTCCATCTGATCTTGCGTGTCTATGATCTCTACAAAGATCTACATGCCACCACGGAGGCACCTCACGAGCCTTGGTTCCAATATGGCGTAGGAACCCCTTAGGATCAAGGGTGACACGCTCTACTGGCGTCAGGCAAGTTGCCTCAGCAAGGATCTTGTCGAGGCTGCGGAAGCCACCCCGGCAAGAGTCTTGCCGGGGGAGTCCACCTCGCCCTCTTGCTCTCTTTGCGTCTCTGGCCTTGGCGTTGCTCCGGCATCCCTCCCTTGCCCTGCTTAGTGTGGCCGTGGGCGCGGCTCTAACTGCCCGTGCACAAGTTAAGGGGTGCAAAAGGAGAGCCCCTACTTCTGTACACCGACAGTCTTGTATGATTTTTGTTTGATTTTGTGTAAGTCTTGATCCCTTGCTGGACACACCTTTTTGAGAGAGCCAAAATTATGGCATGACTTTTTAGAATTGCTCTCTATGCTTCACTTAATTTTTATGAGCTATGGACTTGCTCTAGTGCTTCACTTATATATTTTTGAGCACGGTGTGCTTAGTATTTTTGAAGAAATGCTCTCTTGCTTCACTTAGATTTATTTGAGAGTCAGTAAAAATTTTCAACAAATTCTCTCTTGTTTCACTTAAATTATTTGAGAGAAAGAAATATTATGCTCATGATCTTCACTTATATTTGTTTCAGCTTGTCAAAAGCAACATATGAAAATTAGTCCCAAAGTGATAGATATCCAAGAAGGATATACTAAAAACGTTCATGAAGATCATTGGACAAAACAAACTTGATTCTTAGTAATATTTTTGAGATATGATGATGTGATATGTGAGTCATCTTGATGAGTAATTATGCTTTAGTAAGAATATAGGTGTTCAGGTTTGTGATTCCCTATGCAAGCACGAAAGTCAATAGTGATGCAATGAAATTATATCCTACTTATGGTGCATTATTTGGTGTTAGTTATGCTTAATGCTCGCTTATGAGATTATTTGTTTCTTGGTTGGCCGCTTCCAATCTTTTGCTAGCCTTCATTTTGCACTAAGTATGATCTCTACTTGTGCATCCAAAAACCTTTAACCCAGTTTTGCCACATGGGTCCACTATATCTACCTATATGCAGTATTCTTTTTTCCAAGGAAATTTGCATGTGCCATCTCTAATTTTCAAAAAACAAACTTCTCTTTTGTGTGTTTGTTTCGCTCACGGAGCGGTGAGGGGTGGCTAATATTTTCCATGCTAGATGTGTTATTCTCAAGATGAGTGTTTATTCACTTGTCATTGCACGAGAGTAAGGCAAAGGTATTAGGAAGTGTTATTCCCAGTCCCGAAATGCAAAAAAATGAATTTACTTTATGTTTTCAAATAATAAATTCCTTGGGGAGTGTTGGTATGGAGGGCACCCGTGGATACGGTTATCCATGGAAAGTGAAAGTATGGTGGGAAAAGGAATAAACTTTATTTTCTGTTTGGGAACCGCTTATGATAAATCTAAGCATGGAAAGTATTGGGAACTCTAAGTCGTTTTTGTTGTTGGGATGGATACACCTCCAAAAATGTTTTTATCTCTAAGTTTTTCGCTTTGAGCTCTGGTACCTCTACAAATCCCTACTTCCCTCTGTGAAGGGCCTATATTTTACTTTATGCAATTTTTATTTTGAATTTGAGTCTCCATCTTCTCTTATAAAAGCACCAACTAGCACTACAAAAAAAGACACTTTCGTGATGATATATGTTTGTCACAGTAGGTCACATTTTCTGTCATGCATGTACATCCATGACGATTTTATGGCAGAATCAAGATAGTCATACATGTGCTGTCATAGAAGTGTTCCATGACATTACCAAAATTATCATCGCAGAAGTGTCCACTTCCATGATGATAAATCACGCGTCATAGAAGTTCTTTCGTCAAGGGTGACCGACATGTGGCATCCACCGTAACGGGTCGCCGTTAAGCTATCGGGTCCGGTTTTGGATCCGATAACCCATTAACAGCCTGGACCAATGAGGATTTTCCACGTGTAAAATTGTCATTGGCCGGAGGAAACATGTGTTGGCTCACTGTTGGGACATATGTCATCCATTCATTGGACAGGAGGCGCCTATGATGCGTAGACACATGGCACGATCCAACAGAGGCCCATTCCGGTGAAAAGGCCGGCCCGTTTGACTTAGTCAAAAGGTAACGGGTCAGCCCACGGAAAGCCCGTTAACGGCCTGTTAGTGTATAGCCCATTTACGCCCGCTAACTCGCGGCCCGTTACGGCCTATCGAAATTAAGCCCAGTAGTTTCATCTGGGCCATGCAATATGATTCTAGCCCATTGTAACTTTTGGCCCATGTATGGTGCATGATGTCTTTCGTCCCATACGAGGCCATTTGTAACTCTTGGCCCATTAACGGCTCGGGGTGAATCTGGCCCGCAATGAACAATGTACAGCTTCATACCCATTAACGGCCCATTATTCCATTGGGCCATTTCCAACCCGTGTTATCTTTTGGCCTTCTCAGGGCCCATTTATTCTTGGGATTATTTCCAGCATTCGGTTACTTATGGCCCATTACTAGCCTTTTCTGCTTGTGGGCCAAATTCAGCCGGTGGTTACAATCAGCCCATTTGCGGCCCATTAATCCGTTGGGCCATTTTCATAGCGTCATCAAATACGGCTGATTAACGACGGCTCGTTATGATCGGCCCATGAACGGACGATTCCAAATCTAGCCCATTTATGGCCCATAATGCGGTCTGTTATTGGCCCACGCTTGGCCTATCGATCATACGGCCCGTAGAAGGCCCATTGATGCTACAGCCTATAGAAGGCCCATTGTTTCTATGACCCTTAGAAGGCCCATTGTTTCTACGGCCCGTAGGAGGCCCATGGTAACTACAGTAAATATGTAGCCCATGGTTATTGTGGCCTAGTTCTAAAAAATAGGTTATTGCGACCACTAGCAAACCGTGGAAAAAGAACTACACTGACTACAAGCAAACGAATAAACAAGAAAACAAGGAAATAAATAAGCAAGCAACTTATGCTAGGCTATCATGGCTATTACACATATTACATCCATTGGGCATCAAAGTTCGCCACCAGTGCAAATATAGCGAACAAAGCCACATATCATATACACTGGTTGTCAAAGTTAGCGACCAGTGCAAATAAACGTCGCAGCAAAACAAGTACAGAACTGAAACCACTTCAAAAGAGCTCATGAAACAATATCCTGGGTACCCATAATGCTAGCAAGATGCTTAGCAAGCTTATTAACTTTCTCTTGTTTCGCGCTTAAATCCTCCAGCACTTGTTGTTGCACAAGAAAGTATGCATCTGAATTTTGCAGGGAATTCCTCAGTCCTTCGGCTTCCTGTCGCATAACATCTTTTTGATGTCTTTCAACTTGAAGTTCAGACTCAAGAAGCCAAACTGATTCAGGCAGCGAGTTCAAAGAGCTGGTGCCAGCAGTAGTAGCCAGTAACTCGAACACTACATCAAGACAGGACTTTGGGGTTGTCTCAGTGTCTTCAATATAGTTTTTATCAGCTTTCTTGGAGACCAACAGTGATGTCTCACTATCTTGAACCTTATCTGCATTACTTCCTTTACCATTGCATAACGAGGTACTCTAAAAGAGAAACAAACAAACACATGAGAGGTTTACCATGTTGTATATGAAACTCATTTTGGTAAACCAGTTCAGTAGTAAGGTGGACAGGATAATAGCATGAAACAAACATATATCTATGTAGTATGGTCATTGTATGGTCTATATCATTCTAGTTTATGTTGCCAAATCAAGATAGAGACAATTCAAATCACATATATTTTAAGACAAAGCATCATAGACAGAGTATAAGTGTGGGAAACTACACAACAATAACAACACTTGTAATGTGCATGACATGAGAACATAAATGTTTATTCAATTGAAACTGAAATCAACATAGAGCAAGTTACAATAGCAAACACGTTGAAGAAACAGGTTTAAAACATACATGTTTTGCCATTGGAGTTTCAATTTCATCCTTCAAATTTGAAATTAGTTGGTATGAGTAAATACAGTGATGCAAGAGCAAAGTAGTATGAACCACTTCTATGGAGCCTGACCTGAGAACAATTCTTCTTCTGCTTTAAGCATTGACTTGGGGTTCCGAGTGGTGGTCCTTGTGCTTTGGGCACTGCAGTTGCCTTACTAACTGCTCGTGTTTGGGTGCTCTGTGGTGGAGACGGTGTTGTGTCAACTAGAACTGGGTTACTATCTACTGGGGTTGGGGTTAGAAGGGGTGTAGCTGGTTCTCTGTCCAACTGGGTAGGGGTACAACTTGCATGAGTCTGGGTTATGTGTGGTGGGGCTGGTTCTTGGGCAAGTACAACCGTGGTTCTATCTGCATCGACAGGTAGCACGATCTTTTCTGAAGACCATGTTTTTACTCCCACAGATACTGCCATCACCCCCTCCAATTGAAATGGCTGCTAAACAAGAAAAGTAATTGAATGTACAGACATTGTAAGATAGACAGGTGCAATGGATAGTAGGGAAGAAAACAGGGCATGAAATAATTCACATTTATGTTGTCTAACCAAACAGAATAGCAGGACATAATTTCACATATATCATGGCTAATTAAATAGGATAGCATTACACAATTTCACATGTATGATGGCTAACTAAACAGGATAGAATGACATACTTCAAAATATGATGACTATGTAAACGGGATGACATGATATAACTATACGATGTGTCTATTAAAGTGGTTGGCATGCCATAAATCACAAACATGCCGTCGATAGAAACATGATGGCATGATATAATTCAAGGATAGAATGACATAATTCAAAATATGATGACTATGTAAACATGATGAGATGATATAACTATATTATGTCTTTAGAAAATTGTTTGGCATGCCATAATTCAGATACATGCTGTCTATGTAAACATCATGGCATGATATAATTCAAATATATGATTTATATACTAAGCAAGTGAGCAGAGGGCAGTCGCATATATGATGTGTCAACTAAGGTGATGACATTTAATATTGTGTATATGATGTAAATCTTTACCTAATATTAAAGGAAGGATTGTTTCTCCAGTTTGTTTTGGTTTATGGTGCGACCTAGGTAATTTTCGTACGTCCGAGGTGTTTTCTCGTTCTCCTAATTCTTTTCTGTCGAAGAAAAATCACTGGACGCACAGAGCCGTATTGGGCCGACCCATTAATGTACCAACAACCTACGCCAGTAAAAAAATTCCAAGAAAAAATACTGCGTTGCAAGGAATCGAACCGAGTCACTCTCGCAACAGCACTCAGAATGCTATCCACTAGACTAAACAAGTGTTATGTTTAATTAGCAGCACAAATTTTAAATTAAGGTTACAGTCATGCGAAATACCGAGAGGAAAAGATTTGTTTTTTTAAGTGAATGTATTTGACAACGCAAATTTTTTGCAAAGTTTTTAATAAAAAAATTAAACTCGAACATTTTTATTAAATAACAATATTTCTCTTTTTATTTTTTCTGAAACCTGAGTACTTTTTAAAACAGAAACAATTTTAAAAAGTTAGGAGGTACTCTTATGATTATTTTTCGAAATTGCAAACATTTAAAAACACAAATATTTTTTGAACTTTAAATTTGAAAAGGCAAACATTTTTTCAAAACATGATTTTTTAAACAGGGTGGTAATGTAGCTAAATTGCTTTAATCTATACCTATTAATGAAACTTGGTGAATTGTTGAAATATGCCCACCTGATGCATTGTTTTAGTTCAATTTATTAAACTAGGGATATGGAAGGAATCTTTTTCTCTATCACGTCTTCACGTACGACCAGTCTCACTTGGCCCAGTGACTCCCGTCAAAATGCATGAGGACTCCAAATAAGGTTTCATGGTCTATTGGCGCAAACTAATCGATTTACATGATGACACAGACATATATTATTTGTAGTGCTTTTCCCTATTATATTAGCCCGATGATAAAAAAACTTTGTCAACACTCTTGCTCTTCGGGGGATACGAAGGCGGCTGAACAATCCAACTATTGGACCTAGCCAACCTTGGTTAGGGTCAACTAGTATCGTGACCACCGGCGACGAGGACGGCAAAGACGACAGGCGGAAACATGTGTCTGATGTTATATTGAAATGGAGGATGTTTACCTCGAGGATGAGGTATTAGTCATGTTTATTATGTTATGGGCATGAGGGTGATGTCTTTAGCCATGCTTAGTGGATAAAGGGCGCGTGAGGGTTGTTTTCTCCCGTTGCAACGCACGGGCATGTTTGCTAGTGATGTAAAAACTAAGCATTGCAATACAACATATGCATGATATGAGTAATATAACCCTACCAAGTTTGAGCATACACCTCAGGGGGATAATAGGACTGATCATCTGCCTCTGAATCCTCCTCTAAAGAGCTATCTATAACTAGCAAGATATTTGCTTCAGCAGGTAGCATTGTCTGCTCTGAAGACCTTGTTTTCACTCCAGATTTCTCCATCACCAATTCAGATGGCTGATGCACAGGAAGAGCAGTTGAATATACAAACATTATCGACAAATGCAACAAGAAATACAAAAAAAGGACGGCATGATATAATTCACATATATGACGCTTGGCTCAACAGCATGGCATTGCATAATTCAAATATATAATGCCTTGCAACAAGATAGCATTGCGTAATTCACATATATGATGTCTTGCAATAAGATGGCATTGCATAATTCACATATATGGTAATTAGATACTAAACAGGTGGCATTCACACAAAGCATGTCTAAACTAAGCAAATGACATAGCAATGCAAGATACCATACGCACGATATGAGCAACATAACCCTGCCAAGTTAGAGCATGCACCTCGGAGGGGAATAGGACTGGTCATCTGTCTTTGAATCCTCCTCTGAGGAGCTATCCGTAACCACCAAGACATGCACTTCGTCAGACATCACTGTCTGCTCTGAAGACCTTGTTTCCACTCCAGATTATTCCATGACCGTGTCGAATGGCTGATGCACAGGAAGAGTAATTAAATGTACTAAATTGTTGACAAATTTAACACATAATAAAAAAATGATGGCATGATATAATTCACATATAAGATGACTGCCTAACCAGGGTGGCATTGCAAAATTCACATATATGATGCCTGGCTAAACAAGATGGCATTGCATGATTCACATATACTATAAAGAAACTAAACAGATGGCATTCACACAAAGCATGTCTAAACTAAGCAGATGACATATTTGATGTATAAAGTAAGCAATGCAAGGCACCGTATGCATGATATTACCAACATCAGCATGCCAAGTTAGAGTGAAGACCTCAGGGGGTAAATAGGAGTGGTCTTCTCCTTCTGAATCCCCCTGAGAACAGTTATCTTCCTCTTGATTACAATCCAAAATGGGTGGAGGGGGCTGCCTTTGCGACCACCATGGAGCGACGCCTGCATGAAATTTTATTGCCACGCAAGGCTCGTCTCTTTTGCTCTACATGTTTAGTTCCATTGTGTACAATAACTGATATGCATAGGAATAAAACATAGTGAGATTATGTAAGGAATGCATGCACAAATCCAGAGTGATGGTAGCAAAATGTGGATAGGCCCAAAACCAATGATAGCAGGAAGATAATAGCTTTAGTTAAAAAATACAGATAATGGCTCCTTTAATGTTTGTTTGCACCCAACATGAAACTCATAGTAGACACCCGAGGTTAACCAGATAGTAGACAAATAGTACTGATTGCTACCCCAATATGTACCCCACAACCATTTAAAAACTCAAGTTTCAACATTAGTTTGGACTTGACTCGGAGTCTAATAGGTGAACACGATGATAAAGTAGGATCTCATCATATTAAGAGATGCATAACGTAAGCAGACACGGAAGAGTGCGACCTCTCTTGTGGACCCGTGTAGTCCTCAAGGTCATCTGCTTAGTTGATGCTGGTAATGTAATTGTTGTGGCTGCTGGCGGCGGGGAACAAGATCTAAGGCGGTGAAAGATAGTCTAGAGAGCGGATCCTTGCTGTGGTGAACCCTTCTGTCGTTGGAGCAGCTAAGCTGGGGTGGAACACAGCGTAGCAGGAGCAGGACAAACCACACAAGGTTTTCTTTGACACATATCTGTAACAGAAGTAATTGTGTAAGGGCTTGTTTGAATTTGAGGATTCTAACAATGCATGGATAGGAAATAGACAGGAATAGGATAGGAATGTACGTGCAAAACAAAGAATTTAAAAACACAGGATTTCTGCCAATCTGGATGTTTGGTTCACAAGAATTGGAAGATCACAGGATGCAAAGAAGCATGGTGAGATTAAGTCAAACCACAAGAAAATGTACAGTTATAATGCTATTATGCTACTATCTCTTAGTCTTGTGCTTCATGAATAGGAATTTGAAAAGGAGGACAAGTGAAAATTAAAATTCCTACGGTTTTTCTTTCAAGGAGACACTAAAGGAACAAATCCTATAGTTTTCCTTTGCTCCATTCCTTTGAACCAAATGCATGAATAGTACTACCATAGGAAACTTTCCAATTCCTATGTTTTTCCTTCACTTTTCCTTTCAAGCACTGGCGATTCTAGTAGGCAGCCTTGAGCAAGGAAAAGCCCGCACTCAGAAAATGTTTTTGTGCTACTTCTACTACTTTAGACCCAGGCCACTTCCCTACTAGCTCAACTCCCAGGCCCATCGACAAATGCACAACTCAAATGCGCAGAGATAAATAATGATGGCGTTCAAGAGACTCCATCATGGATAGCTAAGTTGCCTGGTACCTCACTGCTTGTCATATAGTAGGAGAAACTAATCATATTTCACGTTACTACGTGTGCTCAGTGGACAATATATATAACATGTAGAGTAAAAAAGAGATGCAACAAGTGTACAACCTCTTTGGTGAAGCCATGTCGATCTCAGCGTGATTGGGTTGGTCGGTGAGGATGCTCCAGCTGACTTGGCTATCGGAGCAGGGGAAGAAGATCTTAGGCATCTGGAGATGGAGCCTGGGGTACTGCTCCGCTGTGATGGAGGGTTTCGTCATTGGAGCAGCTCCGGTGAGTTGTACGATGCCGAGGCTGAAGCAGGACAAGAGAGGCAATGTTAACCTGGGTGGAATTGTAATAGCATCTCCAATAGATGACGTAAAATACATAACCACAAAGTGCTAGATGTAAAATACATCAGCCGCTCATCTTCGAACTGAACTGCCAAAACTGTATTTAACTATCGAAACTGAACTTAACTATCGAAACTAAATTTTGCTATTGAAACCGAACACACTAGTAGCAGAAAAGCAGTAGCAGCAGCGCGTGCGAGAGCCGGGGCAGCTGGTCGTGTAGCAGCATTAGTCGGCTGACACCACCGGCCAAACCGCCGCCCCCCGCCGCCCGCGGCCGGCGGTGCGCTGCCCCACCCGCCCC
>NC_041382.1:348319638-348352148 GCF_002162155.2 Triticum dicoccoides
GACTGACCGAAAAGTCGATTCAGTCGACTGAAGTGTAGCCAAATCGGAGTAGCATCGCAAGGAAGAGCAAGAGAGAGAGCAGCAGCGCGAGCAAGAGCAAGAGCAAGAACAGGCCAGGCAGGGGACCGAGAGCAAGACTAGAGCAGTAGCATGAGCGAGAGCTAAAGCAGTAGCATCTCCTACTGATGTGGACGTTGCCGCCGAGGGAGCGACACCATGGAGGAAGTGGTCGGCAATGCCGTCGTGGATGGAGCCGCGCCATGTCGGCTCGGGACCAAGCGTCGGCAGCACCGTACGATCGAATCAAGAAGAAAATATGGCAATTAGTGTACAACCTCTTTGGTGGTGATGATTAGGCCTCGGCTTCATCCGAGGAAACGATGATGATGCTGCTCTTTCGGTGGTGCAGGTGAAGATGGTGGTGTGGGAATGGAGGCGGCGCGAAAGACGAGTGGAACGTCGGGGCAGCTCCTTGGAGGTGGAGGACGGGGTGGCTGAACCGGCGGGACGACGAGGTCAATGATGGATCCTCATCCGGCACGGTGGATGAGAGACATTGAGGTGTTGCTATGGATGATGTCATCGGGGAAGAGGCTCCGGCTGTGTGGCAGACGGAGGAGGGTGTGTGGCTTCATGGGTTTTCGCAGCCTCGATGTTCGAATGGGTCGGCTGATGGGATGGGAGTGGGGAACCATGGCTTAGGGACGCGGTTGTACGAAATGTGGGGTTAGTTATGAAAGTACTCCCACCGATTTGTGCGAGGCGGTTCTTTCGGTTCACGGGTATCACGGGCATTTCGCGTGTCGGGATTTCATAGGAGGTGGGAGTTTTCACGTGTGTTGTAATTTTGGGATAGCAAGGCGCGGGTTGAGATGGAAGGAGTTTTAGGAGAACAATGAGACAAAAATATATCTTAAATATTTCTGGGTAACAAGGTGCGGGTTGAAGAGGCGGGAGTTTCGCAGCACAATAGACAGAGATGCTAGCTTG
The DNA here is from genome assembly GCF_002162155.2 of Triticum dicoccoides. Taxonomy (NCBI): domain Eukaryota; kingdom Viridiplantae; phylum Streptophyta; class Magnoliopsida; order Poales; family Poaceae; genus Triticum; species Triticum dicoccoides. The sequence goes on from NC_041382.1 coordinate 348,320,629, forward strand.
AAATTTCGGCATAACAAGGTGCGACTTGAAATTTCGGGAGAACAAGCTTAACGTGTACCCAAAAAAAGACAATTCGCACCTCATCACTAGAGAGAGCCATGTCCTGTTTTACTATATTACTAGAAGTGGATTCAAATACAACAGAAAAAGTAAAAGAATCGGGACAACAAACATAATGTGTACAGTACCAAAACAATTTGCACTTCCCTCAACAATAAAAAAACAATGTGTGTTGTCTAGCATATGGACTAAATTTGAGTACATTTTTCCTGTTTGAATGGGATTGTACTCGGATTAGTTATACAACCATCTAAATATTATCTTCACAACACATGACATGAATATAGGAGAAGTAAATTCCTATGTAAATACGAACTACATGTACATACGATCTCAAATTCAAATATATGTATCCATTTTATGTTGAATTCAAATCATAGCATGTATGCTCTAGATGTTCGGAATCTAAACCATGTATGATACTACGTACAATGTGTTTAACATGCACAACACACACACAAACACTATTTAGACTAGTAAGGTACACGAGCATTGCACGCATGAGATTTGGCAACCAAATTATGAATAAATACCACATTATAGCATGTGAGCTTTGAGTCATATATGCATGATGTAGATGTTCGTTTAATTCTTATAGTTCATTTCATTCAAAATCATCTAGTTTTTATAAGAAAGCTAATCTATTTTAAGATTCATGGAATTGTGCGTTGTAAACCATAAAGTAAAAACAAATAATGGCAAATCATGTAGAAAAACGTTTGGGCAATTCTGATATGGAAGATTCTAGAACAAAGAAGAAGTGCTTCTGTTTTGAGGTTTGTGCATTATGCTTAAGTTCAACCATGGAGTCTTCTAGATTTTACATGTGGCAAAATCTGGTAGAATCTAGATGATATCCAACAGATAGTAGTGCTCAAATTTGCCATCTCTGCACCATCGGATTGGCTTCATCCAACGGCCATCTTTAAAAGTTAAAGTTATTCGCACACTATATAAGAAATATAAAATATAATATATAGGGGTATAGATATAGATATGTGATGCGAAAGCCACTCATCATCTCCAATTAGAATAGTGTGTCCATGCGCGGATGCAATGTGGCCAAACGATGTTTGCCATCGGTATCTCAAATTCAAATCAGTGTGACCTTGTTCAATGTGTATACAGTACAACATGCTCGTTTCCAAACCACACCGCGCATATCTCAGTTATATTCATGCATGCATGGGTTTCAAACATCATGATCTCTTATTCAAATATTTGAATTCACCTTCACATTGATTATGACCTCACCTAGTCTTTTACACCCACACAATCGTCTTCTCTTTATAATTGTACCACTAACTTTCTCTCGTGCATGCATGCACACAGACTATCAATCGGCATTATCCATCACACACATGCAATCTTTTTCTTCACGTCGGTCTCCCATGCATGCACACACACACACCTCCCCCTCTCCATCATATCGGGCATTCTTTATCTCTCACATTCATGCGGAACGATCGATGTTCCTCTATGTGTGTGTGTATATAGCTAGGTCTTTCACAGTTTTCCACACAAACCGTTCAATCTATATATCTAGTGAGGTCTCACCCTCCTTCCCACATCCACGTCGATCAATCTATACCTCTCTATATAGGATTACATAGTTAATACACCCACATTAATTATATATCCAACATCCCCCTCTCATCATCCATGCCTTCTGCTTCATCTCTCAGAAGCGCGCACAGTGGCGAAGACAGGGGGCAGCAAGGGCCCTGCCCCCCCCCCTAACATCACTATATATCAAGGCTAATATGAAAGTGATCATTAGACAAATGCTGGTAAAATGGTTTAAGTTAATGAATTGGCCCTCCTCGTAAAGGATTAGCATTCCTTGGCCCCCTAGCTCATTTATTTTTCATGGCTCCGCCACTATGCGCAACAGCGCACGTTTTTGCCCCCTCTCTTTAAATATCGATCTCGCACTTGTGCACTCCTTTATAGTCTCCCTCCACTTGGCCCATCGCACCATCTTCTAGCCCCCACCGGATTTTGCCACATGTACAATCTAGCAGATTCCATGTCTGAACTTAAGCGTAATGCACAAACCTCAAAACACAAGTGCTTCTCCTTTGTTCTAGAATCTTCCGTATCATAACTTCCCAAACTTTTTTTCTAGTTGAATTGCCATTATTTGTTTTTTACTTTATGCTTTACAACACACAATTCCATGAATCATAAAATAGATTAAGGGCTTCTTTGATTCAAAGGATTCTCAAAGGAATTTTGGAGGATTGTAATCCTTAGGAATTTTTCCTATCTTGGTTGTTTGATTCGAAGGATTGTAAACCATAGGAATTTTTCCATAGGATTCATTTGCACTAGATTTCATAGGAAACATCCCATCCACTCAAACCTGTTTGAAAGAATCCTGCGTTTTTTCTATGCAAAATCAAACACTCGTACAATCCTATAGGATTCAAGACGACATTCCACTCTAATCCCATGTTTTTCCTATTCCCGCATTTTGGAAATCCTATGAATCAAAGAGGCCCTAGATTTTTTATAAAAACTAATTGATTTTGAATGAGTTGAACTATAAGAATTAAACGAATGTCTACATCAGGCATATATGACTCAAAGCTTACATGCTATAGTGTGGTATTTATTCATAATTTGGTTGCCAAATCTAATGCGTGCAATGCACGTGTACCTTACTAGTACTTCGAGTATGTGCAAAACACGTAAATTAGAATTCCAATGGCACGCTACATAGTGTCTCTCTTACAGTTCATGAAGCCATGTGGCACAGGTGGAGGCGTTGTCGCGACCTCCTTGTGTGGATTGATCACAGTGACATGCTGCTGGTTCCAGAAGAATGTACTCATCCTCTCTGAGGCACACTAGCGGTACATGCATGAAGCGAAGATGTGCACCTATGCCACGCACGCACTCATTCCCTCGCATGCACACGCGGGTACACGGGGAGACGCAATTTGGTACGTAGATCCACCCCATGTAATACTTTGACGGGTGTAAATTCGTTCACTCCATTGATGGTCAATTAATACAGCGCATGCAAATTGAGTGGACGTGAGGGAGGAAGAAAGACATTACTACTCCACTGCGTGCATGCGAGTAGCTAAATCATGGGTTGCTACTTCCATTGGTCTCCTTCGTATTTTGTGCCAATTTTTGACCATATTTTTAAGTAACATAATATTTATGTATGTCATAAAAAGTGGCAAAAAAAGGGGGCCAATAAACCAGGACGCAGGCAGCATGATCAATTTTTGCCACGGCTACTATTGGTGGCCTTTGTATTTAAATATGGACGGAGTGGAGTAGTACTATCTTATCTTAGCATGGTAGGGCTCTCCCAGCGCCTAGGCTCACCTCCCCGCCTCGCCCACCGGATCCCGCAATGGAGGATCCCACCATGGATAATCCCTTATATCCCAGGATCCCGCGGGCTGCCCTCTTGCTGCGGCCCGCGGCACTGTTTCCTTTGAGGGAAACCCACATGTGTTTTAGAGGGGATCCATTGTTCTGGAATCACAGATCGGTGGCGCTGGAGGACATGCTACGGCTGCATTTCAGGTGGTGGCAGCAAGGGCAAATCGGATCGAGGAAGCGTCGCATCGATTGGAGAGAAGTTCCAAGGAGCTGCGCCTGGCGCAACACAAGGCAGAGGCGCAAGTCGATCTCAGGGGAGAGATGCTGAGGGATGTCAGCATCTGGCAGCGTCGCGTTGATTTCGAGGTAGGGCTAATGGCAGAGATCATATTCACGGAGTCGACTGCGGAGGAAAGAACGCGCATGTCTACGCAATGGCATGAGCAGCCAGTGCAACTATTCAAATGGGCGGTAGGAGAAGCCAAATCCTGGGACCAGTTGCGGCGGCGCCACTGGGCATGCATCATAGGTGAGGTGAGCTGCCCTCCTTCCCCGCCAGCGATGCAGTGACCTAGTCAGTTGCTGCTGCAGTGAACTTGCAATGCTATGTCGGTTTGCAACCTTGACAATCACTCCATCTATATGTATTGTATTCCTGTGAAAATACTTAGTCGTTTGGAAAAAGTTGGTAATTGATTTATCACTAGTTTTAGAATGCTTGGTCGTGACAATCAACAGAAGCCACAACCAGAAGTCTCCATCAAGTAATACTTTAGGGTCGGTCGCACCAATAGATGGTCGGTCGGACCCTCTCTCACCGAAGGGACACGTATCGGCTTGGTCTGACATGTACGACCAGTTACATCACTGACTTGTGCGACCACATTTGAGCAGTGTAGTACTCCCTCTATCTCAGTTTACAAGTCTTGCATGTGTACCTAGGTCGTTAATTTGACCAACTTAATAAGAGGCATACATTACAAAAAATCATTACAAACTTCAAATATTCAGAGTATGTTTTATGTTAAACAATTTATTTTATATAAGTTACATTGACGACCTAGATACACATGCAAGCCTTGTAAACTGAGATGGAGGGAGTACTTGAAATTTATGTTCCACTAAACTCATCGGGAGCCATTTCGCGCCTCGAAACCAAAACCATCAATTAATATTTAGCTTGTTCCCATCACATTCCAAAAGTGCATACAAATGCTCCCACCTCGTTTCTTGTTTCTTAACATATCGACCAATAAGAGATGTGGGGCATGCATGTTTTCAATGACTCAAGACTACCAAACACGACATGAAGTGGTTAGTTCATTGCCTGCAATGCTATTAATTATCAAATAAACATTAAGTCTTGTCGTTCTCCCCTCCTTCTTGGTCACCGTGCACAACCTAAGATGACTTATTCACCTAGACGGAGGGAGTAGTATAATTAAGTGCAAACTTCCTCACACCTAGTATGTATCAAACTTGAACGTGTTCCCACTATGCATGTTTTAGTACTAGTGTTAGTACTAGGTTATAAAAAGGGGAACTAGTGCCTAACCGAAAATCACTCAACCTCTTCCTCCTCATAAGTATTTCTTCTTTGTCCGTCCTTGCTATGGCCGGTGTGCAGAGCTCTAGGTTGAGAACTATCCGAACTACTCGTAACAAGGGAGTGGCCACCAAGACCGCGGAAAAAATGAGAGGGCTCGCTGCCTCGTAGAGACCTCGAAAGATCTCTCACGGGCAGGCGATGGCTCCCAGGAGTGCCCTAGCCACGGAGGCGAACATGCCGGCATGCCCGATCAGCTCAATAAGCACCTCAATAAGCAGAAGGAGTTCTTCCACGTCTTTGTGGAGCTACTAAAGGAGAGCCTCGATGACATGCCCGCTGAGCTCAATGAGCAGGGGGAGTTGACCGCCGGCTTGGTGATGCTGCTGAAGAAGAGCATTGCCTCGGAGAAGAAGGCGACTGGCAAAATCCTGCAACTTCAGGAGGACAAGGTGAAGCTCTGCGATGAGCTCGACTTCCTGAAGTAGGAGAACGCCAGCTGGAAGAAGCTACATGAGAATAGTAGTTCCTCGATGAAGATGCTACAAGCCCTCGTCATGGAATAGAAGGAGGAGTTGGCGAAGCTCCGCATCGAGCACCCGGCTGCTGTCAAGGTATGTAATGTGGCCGTGGAACAGATGATGAAGGCTCGCGTCGAGAAATCTCGCATCATGGACACAATGAAGAAGATGGCATAGGAGACGCGCAAAGAGATGGAGGTCGTGGAGGCGATGAAGAAGCAGTTACGACTCCACAGCCAGCAACCCTTCATGTAGTAGAGAGCAGCGCCCCAGACATGTGTGTGCGTCTTCCTTCTTTTTTTGGGGTGATAATCTTCCTTCTTCTTTTGCTCCTGTGTTTCTTATTTTTCTTCGGGTGTTTCGCTGCATGTGTAACGTTCTCTGCGAGGCATGAAAAGAACAATGCTAACAATGAGATGACTAGCAAATTAGATCATTTTTATCGCCATATGGCACTGGGCTGCCATGTTTCGTGCTCCTCTGTCGTACTACTCCAGTGGAAAACTTGAGTATACCGCACAGTTCTTTGCTCCTCCTCAGGTCGTCGGCACATTTATACGAGCAGTCAAATCACAAGGCCCCACCTTCCAGCAGTAATGAGCCATCAAATCACAAAGGCACTCGCCTCTCTTGAAACCGACCAAGCTAGACTGCCTCGCCCTCTAGCCTTTTAAAAAATGTATACTTTTGTACAGTAGTAGTATCGATGGATTGCATCATGGAGCAAAACTAACAAGATGACATTAAAGAAAATAGGTGGTACATATAGAGAGCGCTCGTCGCCAAATTATGCATATAGTACTATTAAAAAAGCTAGTACGTGCTTAAATGGGGTGCAAAATTATATTAAAGATATTAGCATACCTATTTAATTCTTGGGTTCTTATTATTTATGCCACTAGTTGTGTATCACTACTCAGTTTTGCCATTAGAAGTTACGACTACTCAAAAATGCCATCGATCTGTGAGGTGCCTGCTCAAAATGCAATTAGATATCTCAAAAATGCCATCGTTAAGTTAGATTTTTGCTCGAAATGCCATTGGACATTGTTATTTTCACGTCAAACCCGTTGACCATGTTATATGACAAAAATAAGCCGATTCTCACAATGATAAGTGTGGCCCCGCTTGTCAGGAGTATCCAAGCGAATAATTTTATAGGAAAATATGTTTACTGTCATGAGATAGAGGGAGAGCTAGCATGTTGGTGCATCGGTATTTATGTCATTATCACATGGCCAAAGAGATTTGAGTCACAATAATGGTGTCCAGCACAACACACCCCTCAAATAAAACTAAGCACCCTGAAATTCTTTCACAACTAAACTTCTCGCTATATGATGTTGGCCATATATATTGTACGTATATAATGTGAAGAAACGAGTGGTAGTACTATACCAACAAAAAAATGAACTGTAAGAAATACTAGTATGTACGTACAGAAGAGTTAAAGTAACGAGAAGGAACATAACATAGTTCTGCTGGGGGCTCGACACAACATGCCCCTGAAATAAAACTAAGCACACCTGAAATTAAACTAAGCAACTAATCCAGTAGACACTGCATTAGAACCACCATGAGCAACGACACTGCCACCTTACTCGGACTCCTCGTCCACGTGCTCGACTTCGTCCTTGTCCCTCTTCCTCTTGGGCGATACTTCTTTGCTTGAATTGCGCACTTGGCTCTTGCTCTTCATCCAACCCTTGTAGATATTGAAACAAAGGTAGCCATCCATTGTAGCGTAGTGGATGTGGTCTATATCTAGTACATTCCACTCCCATGCATGATGAAACTTGAACAGAGGTTTCTTCAGTGTACTGTATGAAGGATGAACCATGGCTCCTGCTAGGGTCAGCATTGAAGGCTGATCACGGGAAGGCACCAGCCCATTCTTCTGGAGGTCGAAGGGGTTGCCTACAACAAGGCCTATCCGATTCAGGACATCCCTATCGTTCCTAAAGTCTACAGTAAAGAATTTGACTCAGCCACCCTTGAGGAAGTTCTTAAATTCCTCGCACTCAATGTCGGCATGGCATATGTGGTAGACCAAGCATAAGTCATGCATGCAAACCTGGATCACGGCGGGCTTCTTCTTCTCTGCCTCCTTTAGATTCTTCTTGCTTTCCAGGACTGTGGTGTACTCAACATCTAGCCCAATGACCCACTCATCCATTGAGTTTTAGAACATGCGTCTGAAGCAAGCAAGGCTCCTTTCACCGTCGCGGAAGAACGGGTGTAGATGACATTGAACACATCGTCGGTGATAGTTCTAACCATGTAATCACCGCAGATCATGGAGATTTGGGATGCCATGGATTTGGGAGCAGGGTTAGGATTAGTGGAACTACCGTAATGTGAAATGACGGACGACTAGGAGCGAACTGTCGTAATGTTAAAGGACGTCTGGGGACAAGTAGGAGCGAACTGCCAGCGGTTTTTCGATTGTAAAAATGTTGAGTGGGGCGTGCGAATGGCAGGGTAGTGGCTTTCCTAGTGGATAAATGGATTCATGCATAGTACTATGGGGGCCCAATTAGATGTCATGTCTACTCGATGCCCAATTAAATGGCTTTCGATGTCATGTCAAGTGTCGGGAAAATTGCAGGTGATACGAAGCTTTCCATTCTCCCATGATATGGGCTTCCGAGAGCCCTTGGATCTGAGATCAAACGGTTGCATGGCGTGATTCTAGACCTATGGGTGAATATCCTATCCTGGAGGGTTATTCTGCAAATTTTCAGCAACTTAGCATGCGACCGTTCGATATCAGATCCAAGGGCTTCCGGCAGCCTGTATCATGGTCGCGCCTACCACGACCGTCGCCTCGCCTAGATGGAGGGAGTAATTAACTTTCCACATCAGACCTTATGCCTATGTGGCAGGCTTAGCACCTGTACGAGCAAGTACAATAGTGGGCTATAAGCCCGCTTACATGGCATTTTTGCATAGTGGGGAAAGAGGCAAGGAAAAAATGGAGGAGCGGCTCTCATGCAAGAGCCAACCTCTACATTGTGGAGCATCGGGAGAGGCACCTGTATAACATGGAGGTGGTCAGGAATTGGGAGACTAACGCTGGTCGTAGCGCTGCAGTTAAAATGATAAAATGGCAAGTCAAATCACGGGGCCCCACCTGTCCAGCAACAACTTGCTGTCAAATCACACAGCCCTACGTTTGCAGCAGCCTACTCCCTCATCTTCTCGCATCTCTGTCGAACCGACTAGGCATAACTGCCCCGCCTACCGCGTGGAAAAAGCCCCGCCCTCGACTTTTAAATAGTACATTATACTAATTTTGTATCCATGTATTGCGCCATGGAGCAAAGCCAGAAAACGGCAGTACACATGTATGGATTATATAGCACGCCCATCGCGTTCGTGTCGCACCCCATACAGTCAGTCGATCTGGCATGCCGCTCTCTGAATGGAACGCGCATCATATTGCATTTGCATACACATGTGGGACCGCAATCAAGAACCAACCATAGGCACACTCCCCGGCCTCGCAAGTTTGGTCAGTTAACAGAAGAGAGAGACGAGCGATAATACTAGAGAAGTGTTGTATAGACATTGGTGCCTGGACGATCCCTGCATGACACGGAAGATCAGTCCGCCCATGCATGTGACCAGACTCCAGCAGACACGCCTGGATTGGCTATCGTCTACATATCGTGCAGGCTGTGTTGTACATGACTGTAGTTCTAATGAGAAATCTAAAAAAAGGTTTCTTGTCATCTCGCAATATTAGGTGTCATGTGCTTCGGATCACTGCGAGGGTTAAACAGCGACAACTGAGTTCCTCCAAGGCGCTGGTCATTGGGGGCACATGCACAAAGACTACTCGGCTGCCATCTAGGTCAAGCCGGCTATGTTAATTAGGACATCTATCGATGGACCCCTTTTATACGAGTTTATCTTTAATTTGAGCTTTGATCCTCATCTAGTTTGTTCGTCGGGATTCATGTTGTCTCCTTTGGGCAGTGAGGTTATGGTTTCTTGTCATGTGGCATTTTTTCGTGTTATATGTTATAATCTGGTGCTTGAGATCAAAATGATGACAACTCCGCCTCCGAGGCATGTGCATGAAGACTTCTCAACACCCATTGACGAGGTCAAGCCGGCTCCGGTAGACAAAAGAAGCCTCCGCGCTTGCTTGCTAATGTTGCTCTCTTCACACTATCTCGTCCTCTCCAGATCTAAACACGACAGTGGTGGCCACACTCTCTCTCTGCTCACGCTGGTCATAGATCCAGTCGGATCCTCTCCGACGGGGGTGAGAAGGTGCAACATTCACACGGTCGTCCTCGACTACGGCTCTTACCCACTGTCGGCGCGTCCCGATCAGTGTGCCTTACCGTTCTCTTCCAAGCACCGCTGGCTAGGAAGGGCCTCCGACCCCTTCTTCCTCGTCATCATAGTGTCGGCAGATCCGGCCTTCCGCTGCCCACCTAGCGACATCCCGGCGACCCTCAGGTATAACTTCCTTCGAAACCGGCCTTGCTCTATTTCCCGAGCTCCCGACGTCGCTGAATTTGTATCTTTTATTATTTTCCAGGCCCCCTCGTAGATAGGATCAATCGGCTATTCGAAAGCCACCTAAATTTTGACTGTTAAGAGGTAAAACTAGTTCATGCACTCGAATCTAGTACTACTTGGTTCAAACAAGGAAGAAAGGGGGTGGGGTGGGGGAAGATCTGTTACCTGAATCTAGGACTTGGTCGAAAGAGGAAATAATGGGGGCGAAAAGTAGCAGAGACTGGCTATCCAACTAGTCTCTTGGTCTAATAGGGAAATAAAGGGAAACACAATACAAACTCAATATAAACCCGATCTATTGGTTGAAAAAGGAAAGAAAGTGGGGATTGGGGACAAGTCAAAAGAGTAACTCCAGCAATAGATTTGCTAGCCTCACACAGTATAAGGTGGCTATACCGAACAAAAATGGGACCAACCTAGATATCCTATTCTGATGTTTGTTGCCCCGAGCCACTCTTATGTAATGCCACTGGTAAAATGTAGCAGTCGCACTGTTAAAAGTAAGGACACGTTAAACCAATGTTGTTTTCAGTGTAATGCCTCCATTAATATGAATCAATGGCACTTTTTTCAGGTCCTGCTAAATTTCCCATTAAGATAAGTTGCTTCTTTTCGTTAGAAATGCAACTGTCCTGGTCCGCCTACTCTCCCGTGCCCAAATACCAACTCTGTAGCAGCTGTTAATGTAATGTTGCTGGTAAAATGAAGCAATGACACCATTCAAGTAATGTTGTATTTAACGGTTGTCATAGTTAATCCTAATGCCCACACTAATATCTAGCAATGCTGCTACTTTAGAAATTGCTACTGTCCTTGTAGGATTGCCATTCAAATGAGGAACATGCTTCTTTTCACTTGATGTATGTTTCACCACTTCTTAGTCACCCTCCTTGACACCTTTTTTGTGCAAATAGAGATATACATTTCGTGCTTGATCTTAGTTGAACTGCACAAATGATATCCAAATTATAGTTGAACATTCCAGGAGCTTCACAGCCAACCTTGATGTTGCTCAATTTTATTGCAACTAATGAAGAAGAAGCTCTGTGGGTTTCGTTTTATGATGGAAATGGAACCGGGGCTGGAGCCATTTTCTTAAAAAATGAAGAAGAAGCTGCTAGCTCATGGGACATTGCTTCATTTTAGGTGAACTTCACCAAAAGGTCCCATGAATTGAATCATCCATGTTGGTGACTGGTGTCATCCCTTCTACAATGGTGTTGACTGCAGATATGGTCCCCATCACGAGGTATGTTCCTTTTTGTTCTGACCATTTTCCTAAGATCCTGCATGTTGAGTCTGCTCTTGTGCTACTATTTTGGCACTGCCATGATAAAGTGGTAATGTTATTATTTTGCACCTTAATCTAGTGGCACTATTAATTTGAGGCAATGTTTTGGCACCGCTAGTGCCACTGATTATATATATATAAAGAGGGGGTTTCCTCCAATTTCATTAAAGAAACCCTACCATAGAGAACCATTATTCGACAACATCTCAGTGTAAACGGGCAGTTATGCAACTACTACTAGACCGGACTGAGTACTAGCAGGAGACAAGTTTGCCATATAAGCTAGGGAGGTAGGGGGATGCAGCACCAACTCGACCAAGTTTGGATTACAACCCAAATGCTACCACAGAAACATAAGGGGGGAATATAGAGCCAGCTTCAGCATCCCAGTCTAAGCACCCCTGGACTCCATCCTTGCGACGCACGGTACACCTTGTTTGCCACCTGCTCGACCCTAGTGCCTCTGATAAAATGAAGTAATAATACAGTTAAAATAGAGCGAGTGTCCTCTCTATCATTTCATTTCCAATGTAGATAAAGAAAGTGCTTCTCTTCGTTAGTATATGTTTGATCAACTAGTCCCATTGCTAATGTTTAAGCGTTTCTGCAACTAGGATGCTTAATTTTAGTTGATCTGCACAAAAAAAGATATTGGAATGTCTCAAGGCCCCTCCTTGTACTACCATTGTACACATATGTTCATCACTGGCAGAAGGTGTATCGAGGAGACTTGGGTCGATTCCATTATGAGGCGTCGCAGGGCCCATCTCGCCCTCGCAACATGGCATACTATGATACTATCGCAATATTTTCTTCTATTTATTAGTGTATGTTTCATCAACTAGTGCCACTATAATGTAATCATGATTTTTCATTATCTTTTCAAACAGGGATATTCAGCTACATTTTGGTGGAACTAGACAAATGTACGGATGGAACCGGCATATATGCAGAGTGCAAGGTGTGCCATGTAAAAATTATGGATACCAACCATGCTCCATGCACGCATTGGCATCCATCAGTGGGTTGTGTGGCGCTCTCTGTGGACGGATCTTTCTCGACAGCAAATCCTCTAAGACCTCTTCCAATGCAAAGATGCTTAGATGAGGTGCTAAGTGCATTAAATACCTTAGAAACTGAACTCCCCAATGTATAGGTGCTTAACTTGTTGTTGCTAAGCACACTTATTTAATGAGTTAGCATCTAAAGTCTTTCATGCATTGGTCAAATTGTTTCATTTAAGTGGTTTGCCTAGGTTCTAGCATTTGGCATTGGTTCTTCCGAAAGTTATGAAAGTGCTCTCTCTCCTCTTTAAATGTTGTGCCATGTCATATTTTTGCTTATGTGGCGTGCTTAGCACCTGTCCACGGTGGAGCACTGGGAAAGGCCTAACCGAATACTAGTAGCTTATATTGGCAGTTTTCTAGGGAGTACTCTTTTCTGAAAGAAGCACCAATCTATTTTTCTTTATTTGTACAGTGTCACAACTTTGACCCAAAGGTCCAGAGCTATTTTAGGGTGATTGGCGTAGTACTCGGAGACTGATTGTAAATATGATTTTCATTAGCTGTCACACTGATTGTAAGCATGAGCATATGGAATATTAGGTTAGTGCGAAGCATACCTTAAACCACCGCCGTTGAAATGCGGCGAGTGATGACCCACAAGTATAGGGGATCTATCATAGTCCTTTCGATAAGTAAGAGTGTCGAACCCAACGAGGAGCAGAAGGAAAAGATAAGCGGTTTTCAGCAAGGTATTCTCTGCAAGTACTGAAATAAGTGGTAACAAATAGTTTTGTGATAAGATAATTTGTAACGAGCAACAAGTAACAAAAGTAAATAAAGTGCAGCAAGGTGGCCTAATCCTTTTTGTAGCAAAGGACAAGCCTGGACAAACTCTTATATAAGGAAAAGCGCTCCCAAGGACACATGGGAATATGGTTGAGCTAGTTTTCATCACGTTCATATGATTCGCGTTCGGTACTTTGGTAATTTGACATGTGGGTGGACCGGTGCTTGGGTGTTGTTCTTACTTGAACAAGCATCCCACTTATGATTAACCTCTATTGCAAGCATCTGCAACTACAACAAAAGTATTAAGGTAAACCTAACCATAGCATGAAACATATGGATCCAAATCAGCCCCTTACGAAGCAACGCATAAACTAGGGTTTAAGCTTCTGTCACTCTAGCAACCCATCATCTACTTATTACTTCCCAATGCCTTCCTCTAGGCTCAAATAATGGTGAAGTGTTATGCAACCGACGTTCACATAACACAACTAGAGGCTAGACAACATACATCTCATCAAAATATCGAACGAATACCAAATTCACATGACTACTAATAGCAAGACTTCTCCCTTGTCCTCAGGAACAAATGTAACTACTCACAAAGCATATTCATGTTCATAATCAGAGGGGTAATAATATGCATAAAGGATCGGAACATATGATCTTCCACCAATTAAACCAACTAGCATCAACTACAAAGAGTAATTAACACTACTAGCACCAATCCCGGACTTGGAGACAAGAATTGGATACAAGAGATGAACTAGGGTTTTGAGATGAGATGGTGCTGATGAAGATGTTGATGGAGATTGCCCTCTCCCGATGATAGGAGTGTTGGTGATGACGATGGCGATAATTTCCCCCTCCGGGAGGGAGGTTTCCCCGGCGGAACAGCTCTGCCGGAGCCTTAGATTGGTTTCGCCTCATGGCGGCGGAGTTTCGTCCCGAAAGGTTGCTTCTCATTTTTTATCAATGAAAGACTTCATATAGTAGAAGATGGTTATTGGAGAGCCACCAGGGGGGCCACGAGGTAGGGGGCGCGCCCTGGGGGGCGCGCCCCACACCCTCGTGGACAGGGTGTGGGCCCCCTGGTCTTCATCTTTGGCGAGGGTTTTGATTATTTATTATAAGGTATTCCATGGAGTTTCAGGACTTTTGGAGTTGTGCAGAATAGGTCTCTAATATTTGCTCCTTTTCCAGCCCAGAATTCCAGCTGCCGGCATTCTCCCTCCTTATATAAACCTTGTAAAATAAGAGAGAATAGCCATAAGTATTATTACATAATGTGAAATAACAGCCCATAATGCAATAAATATCGATATAAAAGCATGATGCAAAATGGACGTATCAACTCCCCCAAGCTTAGACCTCGCTTGTCCTCAAGCGAAGCCGATAACAATAAATATGTCCCCATGTTTAGAGGTAGAGGCATCGATAAAAATAAAATACAGACATGAGGGCATCATGATTATTCTCATAACAGCAACATATATAGATATTTTCATATGATTACTTATGTTTAAGTGATGATCTATTCAGAATGCAAAAGTATGAATCAGAAACCTTATTGAGAACCAACAAACTATAACCTCAGTCATTGAAGTAATTGCAATTTATCACAACATCGGAAAGAGTCTATGTCAGAGCTAAAAAGCAAGTCCACATACTCAACTATCATCTAGTCCTTCATAGTTGCTAACACTCACGCAATACTTGTGGTTACGGAGTTTTAATCGGACACAGAGAAAGATAGGGGCTTATAGTTTTGCCCCACAACCTTTTACCTCGAGGGTAATGTCAACAATAATAACTCATGCCCCCCTACATCCAATTAGATATATATATCAGGTTCTTTCCAACATGCTGGGCTTGCCAAAGGATAAAATGAAAAAGGGAGAGGTGAAGATCACCATGACACTTGCATAAGGTAGAAGATAATAATAAAAGATAGGCCCTTCGCAGAGGGAAGCAGAGGTTGCCATGCGCTTTTATGGTTGGATGCACAAAATCTTAATGCGAACACTTTATATTGCCCCTTGTGATATGAACCTTTATTATGCAGTCCGTCGCTTTTATTATTTCCACATCACAAGATCGTACAAAGCTTATTTCTCCCACACTAATCATACATATTTAGAGCAATTTATATTTCTTTGCACCGATGACAACTTACTTGAGGGATCTTACTCAATCCATAGGTAGATATGGTGGACTCTCATGGCAACGCTGGTTTTAAAGGTATTTGGAAGCACAAGTAGTATCTCTACTTGGTGCTAAGAATTTGGCTAGCATGAGGGGGAAAGGCAAGCTCAACATGTTGGATGATCCATGACAACATACTTTATCTCATATATAAGAAAACATAACCCATTATGTTGTCTTCCTTGTCCAACATCAACTCTTTAGCATGTCATATTTTGATGAGTGCTCCCAATCATAAAAGATGTCAATAATAGTATATTTATATGTGAAACCTCTCTTTCCTTATTACTTCCTATTAATTGCAACGATGACCAAAGCTATGTCTGCCAACTCCCAACAACTTTTAATCGTCACACTCTTTCTATGTGAAGTCATTACTATCAATAAGATCAATATGAAATTTTGTTTGTTCTTATTCTTTTTCTCTTTTCTTTTATTCACCCAAGATCATAGCAAGAAAATCAAGCCCTTGACTCAACACTAATCTTTATTATATAGCTCACGGACTCGATTACATAGAGAGATCATAAGGCAAAACTCAAAACTAGATCATGCCATAAACTTTATTCTACTAGATCAAAATACTACTAATAGGATCGGACTAAGGAAAATAGTAAAGATAGGAGTTGTGATTGTGATACGATACCGGGGCACCTCCCCCAAGCTTGGTTGTTGCCAAGGGGAGTGCCCATTCCCATGTGATTATGTCTCCTTCTTTGTTGTTGGTGTGGAAGGTGGAGGTGTTGTTGACTTAGTTGATGTTATAGACTTCTCCCTTAATTTATGCTTGAGGACGACATTTTGATCCCTCAAATCATCAATCTCCCAACTCCAGGGTTAATATCTTTTTGCATAGGTCCAGCTTATTTTCCTACAAGAGACGAAAAGGGATAAACTCGAATTTTGGTTTCTTTACCATATCAGGGAGACTTGACTTTTTGAACTCCACGTGCATATCCCCATGTTGAGGTAATGGGGCTTCATCTTCATCTGAGCTCGTCTCCTCCTTCCCATTGGGTTCATAGTCCTCTTCTTCCTCTGTGGTCCAACCATCATGCCCCACATCTCCATAGACCTTAGGATTAGCTAAGTAATCATCCACATAGCTTTCTCCTTCCGAATCCTGGGAAGACATGTTGATCTAATCTGCAGCGGGACAGCTCGAAACAAAAACAAAGGATAATTGCGTGATACGGGAGTCAAAACCTTTGGGAGAATATACAGTGAATTTTACCGACCAAAATACGTATCGTGCAAGAAAACAGAGTCTGGAAGGCACACGAGGTGCTCACGAGGTAGGGGGGCACGCCCTCCACCCTCGTGGGGCCCTCGTGTCCTTCCCGGACTGCTACTTAATTTTCTATTTTTCTAAATATTCCAAAACGGAGAAATATTGCCTTAAAACTGTTTTGGAATCAGTTTACTTACCGTACCACATACCTATTCCTTTTTGGAGTCTGAAACGTTCTAGAAAGTGTCCCTTATGTATTCCTCCGGGGTTACGGTTTCAATAATATTGGTTTCAATATTTATGGGATTACCTGAAATATAATGTTTAATTCTCTGACTGTTTACCACCTTCGGATTTGTGCCTTCGAAGTTGTTGATTTTTATGGCACCGGAACGATAGACCTCCTCGATAACATAAGGGCCTTCCCATTTAGAGAGAAGGTTTCCTGCAAAAAATCTTAAACGAGAGTTGGATAGCAATACATAATCACCTACATTAAACTCACGCTTTTGTATCCTTTTGTCATGCCATCGTTTAACCTTTTCTTTAAACAACTTGGCATTTTCATAAACTTGAGTTCTACATTCATCAAGTGAGCTAATATCAAATAACCTATTTTCACCGGCAAGTTTGAAATCATAGTTGAGCTCTTTAATAGCCCAATATGCCTTATGTTCTAGTTTGAGAGGTAAGTGACATGCTTTTCCATATACCATTTTATACGGAGACATACCCATAGGATTTTTATATGCAGTTCTATAGGCCCATAATGCATCATCAAGTTTCTTGGACCAATTCTTTCTAGACCTATTGACAGTCTTTTGCAAAATTAATTTGAGTTCTCTATTACTCAATTCTACTTGACCACTAGACTGTGGGTTATACGGAGATACAATTCTATGATTGACGTCATATTTAGCAAGCATTTTACGGAAAGCACCATGAATAAAATGTGAACCACCATCAGTCATTAAATATCTAGGGACTCCAAACCTCGGAAAAATAACTTATTTAAGCATTTTAATAGAAGTGTTATGATCATCACTACTAGTTGGAATAGCTTCTACCCACTTAGTAACGTAATCAACAGCAACTAAAATATGTGTATATCCATTAGAGGCAGGAAAAGGTCGCATATAATTAAAGCCCCGAACATCAAACAGTTCAATAACAAGTGAATAATTCATAGGCATTTCTTGACGTCTACTAATATTACCAATTCTTTGACATTCATCACAAGATAGGACAAACTTACGGGCATCCTTGAAGATAGTAGGCCAATAAAAACCGGATTGCAATACGTTATGTGCAGTTCTATCTCCCGCGTGGTGTCCTCCATAAGTTTCGGAGTGGCACTTGCGTAGGATCTGTTCCTGTTCATGCTCAGGTACACAACGTCTAATAACACCATCTACTCCTTATTTATAAAGATGTGGGTCATCCCAAAAGTAATGTCTCAAATCATAGAAGAACTTTTTCTTTTGTTGGTATGTGAAGCTAGGTGGTATAAATTTAGCAACTATGTAATTGGCATAATTAGCATACCAAGGGGTACTACGAGAAGTACTTATGACATTTAATTGTTCATCAGGAAAGCTATCATCAATAGGTAGTGGGTCATCAAGAACATTCTCTAACCTAGATAAGTTGTCTGCAACGGGGTTCTCAGCTCCTCTTCTATCAACAATATGTAAATCAAATTCTTGTAGCAAGAGAACCCATCTAATAAGTCTAGGTTTAGCATCTTTCTTCTCCATAAGATATTTAATAGCAGCATGATCAGTGTGGATAGTTACTTTAGAATCAACAATATAAGGTCTGAACTTATCACAAGCAAATACAACTGCTAAAAGTTCTTTTTCAGTAGTAGCATAATTTCTTTGAGCATTGTCTAGAGTCTTACTAGCATAATGGATAACATTTAATTTCTTATCAACTCTTTGCCCTAGAACAGCACCTACAGCATAATCACTAGCATCACACATAATTTCAAAGTGTAAATTCCAATCAGGTGGCTGAACAATAGGTGCAGAGACTAATGCTTTCTTAAGTATTTCAAATGCTTCTACACAATCATCATCAAAGACAAATGGTATATCTTTTTGTAATAAATTAGTCAGAGGCCAAGAATTTTTTGA
Organism: Triticum dicoccoides; assembly: GCF_002162155.2. NCBI lineage: Eukaryota > Viridiplantae > Streptophyta > Magnoliopsida > Poales > Poaceae > Triticum > Triticum dicoccoides. Next base: position 348,339,295 of record NC_041382.1, read on the forward strand.
GAAGTCCTTAATGAACCTCCTATAAAATCCGGCGTGACCAAGGAAACTTCTTATACCTTTGATGTCCTTGGGACACGGCATCTTCTCAATAGCATCAACCTTGGCTTTATCAACTTCAATACCTCTTTTAGAAACTTTATGCCCCAAGACAATACCTTCATTAACCATAAAGTGGCACTTTTCCCAATTCAAGACAAGATTAGTTTCTTCACATCTCTACAAAACTCGATCAAGATTGCTCAAGCAATCATCAAAAGAAGATCCATAGACGGAAAAGTCGTCCATGAAAACCTCACAAATCTTTTCACAAAAGTCAGAGAATATAGCCATCATGCATCTTTGAAAGGTAGCAGGTGCATTACATAAACCAAAAGGCATATGTCTATAAGCAAAAGTACCAAAAGGGCATGTAAAAGTAGTCTTTGATTGATCTTTAGCCGACACAGGTATTTGAGAGAAACCAGAATAACCATCTAGAGAGAAGTAATGTGTATGTTTGCATAATCTTTCTAGCATTTGATTGATAAAAGGTAAGGGGTAATGATCTTTCTTAGTAGCCTTATTTAATTTGCGGAAATCAATTACCATCCTATAACCTGTAATAATTCCTTGTGGAATCAATTCATCTTTATCATTAGGAACAACAGTAATACCTCCCTTCTTAGGGCACAATGAACAGGACTTACCCACTGACTATCAGCAACGGGATAAATTATACCTGCCTCCAGAAGCTTTAGTATTTCTTTTCTTATGACTTCTTTCATTTTAGGATTCAGACGTCGTTGAGGATCACGAACTGGTTTGGCATCTGCTTCCAAATTTATTTTATTTTGACATAGAGTGGGACTAATTCCCTTAAGATCATCAAGAGTATATCCAATAGCAGCACGGTGCTTCTTCAGTGTTTTCAATAATCTTTCTTCTTCACGCCCTGAAAGGTTAGCACTAATAAGCATATTTAAGATTATCAGGCAACGGTTTAAGCTCAAACATGGGATCATCCTTAGGTGGAGGGGATCCCCTAGGATTTCAACAGGCAAATTGTGTTTCAGAATAGATTCCTGTTTAAAGAATACTTCATCTATTTCCCTTCTTTCATTCATAAACATATCATTCTCATGGTCTAGCAAATATTGTTCTAAAGGATCACTCAGAGGTACGGCAATAGAAGCAAGACCAATAATTTCATCCTTACTAGGCAATTCTTCTTCGCGGTGTTGTTTACTAAATTTAGAGAAATTGAACTCATGAGTCATATCATCTAAGCCGACAGTAACAAAATCCCTTGTGCAATCTATGGTAGCATTAACAGTATTCAAGAAGGGTCTACCAAATATAATGGGACAAAAGCTATCTTGTGGGGAACCAAGAACAAGAAAATCAGTAGGATATTTAGTTTTCCCACACAAGACTTCAACATCTCTAACAATTCCCATTGGTGAAATGGTATCTTTATTAGCAAGTTTAATAGTGACATCAATTTTTCTAACTCAACAGGTGCAATGTCATGCATAATTTCTTTGTATAAGTCAATAGGTATTGCACTAGCACTAGCACCCATATCACATAAGCCATGATAACAATGATCTCCTATTTTAACAGAAATAACAGGGATGTTGTAACGCCCCGAGACTGATGTGCCAGGTGTCCTCCAATTATTCGTTGTTGTTGCCTTGTCATTTGCTTGCGTGTTGCATCCTGCCATGTCATCATTCGCATTGCATCATCATGTTTTCAAAACTTGCATCCATATGGGTTCCCCAGTTCCATCCGTTGTCCGTTCCGAGCCCAGCCACACTTGCACGCGCCCGTGGCACGTCTGAAATATTATTTTATAAGTGGCCGGAAAATGTTCTAGGAATGGGTTGAAAGTTGGCATGTTGTGTTGTTATGTTGTAGGTAGGCCGCCTACAAAGTTTCATCGCATTCGGAGTTCGTGTGACGCCCCAATGGATAACTATAGCGACAATATAGTCGGTCTAAACGTCGAACGTTTTCGGTCTCCGGAAACAGTCGCCGGGTCTCTCTCTTCTCTTCTCTTCTCTTCTCTCAGCCCAAGGCTTTCTGCACGGCCCACTACCTAACCGCCAGGACCTACCTAACCTCTCTCCTCAGTCCGCGGAACCCCTCGCGTGTGTCCGGAAGTTGTCCCGAACCCGACCCAGGGAGTTGTCGCCGTTGGACTCAGAACATCCCCAAACATCTACAAAACATCACCGTTTTCTCATTTGGTTTTCCTAACCCATTTATTCTCGACCATCGATTTTCAATCAGATGATCCAGACTCCCCTCTTTCCCTATATATATAGACTCCCTAGTCTAATTTAGGACCTAACCCTAAATTTTAGGCCTCATGTCCCATCCACCCACCGCCGCCGCCGCCACTACACCAAATCCCCCTTGGGATCTCCCCTGCTAGTTCCCCCCCCCCAACCAGCCTCCACCTTCCCCTCGATCCATTCCACGCCCGAGCTCCTCCCTCCTCACGCGCCTGAGATCAGCATCTCTCCTTGAGCCGGCCGCAGCAGCAACTCCAGTGCAGCCCCCTGCCTCAACCTTCGCCTCCCTGTCGTTCCTGCGTCGCCGTCACCCCGCGTCCCTGAGCACCTAGTCGCCATTGACAAACGGCTGCGCCATTCAGCAACACCAGCTCCTCGTGCCCTACTTCCCTCCCGTCTGCTGATGTTCGTTTTCCCCTACTCGTTCTCATATCTCTCTCTATTCACGGGCACAGGAGAAGTGGAGTGTCGCGCCACCGTCCTCGGACGATGCCGGTCGCCGTTGTTCTTCACCGGATACTGCATCCCCGGCCACGGGTCCGGTCCTCATCCGCCCTCCCGTGAAGCCCTGATGCGCCAAGTTCCTCCTCCAGCCGGTCCTGCTGTGGCAAGTCCCGCCGGCCTCCCTGTTGCCGCGCCTGCGTCGCCCTATTGCCGTGAGTGCAGACGCCGGTGAATCCCGCAGGTCGCTCCTCGCCAAGTCCCTCGCCTCGTCGTCCTGCGCCTGGAGTCGCGCCCCTCCGTCATCCCTTCCTCGATCCACCGCAGCAGGCGGACCTCCGCTTCCGGCCACGCCGCCGGCAAGCCCTGCCTCCTCCGCCTCCCCAAGTCCCTGAACCAGTCGCTGCGTTTTCCTTCAGAACGAGCAGAGCAGCTCGCGCGCCCCGCGTTGGCTTCTCGCGTGGACCTTGCCAGCCCGATTCCAGGCCAGCGCCTCGCCTCCGATGCCTGTTCCCCGCAGGCCCAGCTTCCCTGCCGGCCCCTCCTCTGCTCGCACGCACGTGGGCCGGTGCCGCGCAAGGCCTAGTCGTGCCAGATCCGGCCTGCCTGGCGTCCCCCCTCTCTAGCTGGGCTAAAGCCCATGGTGAGCCACCCAAAGCCCAGCGCCCAGCATTTTCAGCCTGCATAGGTTTTTTTCCCTTAGCTGCGATTTTATCAATTTCCAGGGATTTGCACTTTTGCACATTAGCCCCTAAACTTCATGCATTTCATTACTCACAAATGGTGCATCATATGTAAAAACTTAATATATGAAACTTGCTTAGAATTTTGTGTAGATTAATAATTTGCCACTTTCATCTATGTTTAAAATGTTTAAAATGTTGTTTGTTTAAATTTGCTCCTATGCCATGTTAAAATGTTTAATTTTCATAACTAATTAACCGTAGCTCGGTTTTAATTAATCTTTATATGTAAATGGGGTAGAATTTTGCCTAGTTTAACACGGTGGCTTTACTTTGCATGTTTAATAACTCTAAAATTGTGTTTAGGGAAGATCAGTACCACAACCAAAAATATGCACATGAGGATTTTTCCGGACTTGTTACTTGTTGTTCCGGCCTCATTTAAACTTGCCTAGATAGGTAGTTTTCTTTTGCTTCACCCTCTTGCCATGTCTAACAACATTTAATATTGTAGGGTACATAAACGAGATCGAACTAAATAAGTCATGTGGTGTTCCGTCAATATGCAACTCGTTGCATATTGAGCTCTACTTAATTTGTAGAATTGCTTGTGCATTTTGCCATGCCATGCTTCATTAAACCGGACATGTATCATACTCGATTGTGCATCATGCCATGTTGATGTGCTGGTTGTTTACTATCTTGTATGCTTCTTTTCCAGTGTTGCTTCTTCGGGTTGGTTCCGATAACGTCGCGTTTGTGAGGACCCGTTCGACTACGTCCGTTTGTCTTCTTCATGGACTCGTTTCTTCTTCCTTGCGGGATTTCAGGCAAGATGACCATACCCTCGAAATCACTTCTATCTTTGCTTGCTAGTTGCTCGCTCTTTTGCTACGCCTATGCTGCGATACCTATCACTTGCTTATCATGCCTCCCATATTGTTTAGCCAAGCCTCTAACCCACCTTGTCCTAGCAAACCGTTGTTTGGCTATGTTACCACTTTGCTCAGCCCCTCTTATAGCGTTGTTAGCTGCAGGTGAAGATTGGAGCTTGTTCCATGTTTGGAACATGGATATTTGTTGGGATATCACAATATCTCTTATTTAATTAATGCATCTATATACTTGGTAAAGGGTGGAAGGCTTGGCCTTATGCCTGGTGTTTTGTTCCACTCTTGCCGCCCTAGTTTCCGTCATATCGGTGTTATGTTCCCGGATTTTGCGTTCCTTACGCGGTTGGGTTATAATGGGAACCCCTTGACAGTTCGCCTTGAATAAAACTCCTCCAGCAAGGCCCAACCTTGGTTTTACCATTCGCCACCTAGCCTTTTTCCCTTGGGAGTCGCGCATCCCGAGGGTCATCTTTATTTTAACCCCCCCGGGCCAGTGGTTGTCTAAGTGTTGGTCCGAACTAGAGTCCTTTGCAGCGCCACCTCGGGGAAACTTGAGGGCTAGTTTTAGTTGTACGGAGCGCTCATCCGGTGTTGCCCTCAGAACGAGATATGTGTAGCTCCTGTCAGGATGTCGGCGCATCGGGCGGTCTTGCTGGTCTTGTTTTACCTGTCAAAATGTCTTGTAACCGGGATTCCGAGCCTGGTCGGGTCTTCCCGCTAGAAGGAATATCCTTCGTTGACCGTGAGAGCTTGTGATGGGCTAAGTTGGGACACCCCTGCAGGGTTTTGAACTTTCGAAAGCCGTGCCCGTGGTTATGGGCAGATGGGAATTTGTTAACGTTCGGTTGTAGAAAACCTGAAGTTGACCTTAATTAAAATACATCAACCACGTGTGTTACCGTGATGGTCTCTTCTTGGCGGAGTCTGGGAAGTGAACACGGTGTTGGAGTTATGCTTGACGCAGGTTGTTCTAGGATCACTTCTTGATCATAGTTTCTCGATCGTGCCTTGCCTTCTCTTCTCGCTCTCTTTTGCGTATGTTAGCCACCATATATGCTAGTCGCTTGCTGCAGCTCCACCTCATACCTTTGCCTTACCCATAAGCTTAAATAGTCTTGATCGCGAGGGTGTGAGATTGCTGAGTCCCCGTGACTCACAGATACTTCCAAAACCAGCTTGCAGGTGCCGTTGAACCGTGCAGATGACGCAACCAAGCTCAAGGAGGAGCTCAATGAAGATCTTGCCCTTTGTGTTGTTTCGTTCTAGTTGATCAGTAGTGGAGCCCAGTTGGGGTCGATCGGGGATCTGTGTAGCATTTGGGGTAGTCTTCTTTTATTTTGGCTCCGTAGTTGAGCCATGATTGTATTTGTGTGAAGTGGCGATTGTAAGACAACTATGTATCTTTTCCCTTATTGTATTACATGGGTTGTTTGCGAAGATTACCTCACTTGCGACATTGCTTTCAATGCGGTTATGCCTCTAAGTCGTGCTTCGACACGTGGGAGATATAGCCGCATCAAGGGCGTTACAAGTTGGTATCAGAGCCTTCCCCGACCTTAGGAGCCCCCCTGCTTGATCGAATAGCTGGCGTTGTTGAGTCTAGAAAAATGTTTTGAGTCATTTAGGATTATATATATCGGAGAGTTTAGGAATTCTTTTTACTCCCCAGTCCCTTCATCGCTCTGGTAAGGCATCCTGACGTAGAGTTTTGACTCTTCTCTTCTCAAATTTCACTAAAAAAATTTAGGATCACGCGGGTATCTTGGAATCGTTCCGATGGTTTTGTGACGAGAACATTGTTCTTGGTGCCTCCTGACATTTAGGGGTTGTGGCAGTGTCCCGGGGAGTTGAGCTCCGAGGTGTTGTCGTCACAATTTTATCGTTGCAGTTCTGGAATACCTGAGATTAGTTTTGCCGACACCGAAAATCTTTTTTATGCAGTTGTTGGTGAGATAACCTCGACGCCACCCAGTACTGGGGCGGGAGTTCGGGAGTATTGCCATAACTTGTATAACGGATGCTTTTCGAAGGTTGAGGTAGACAAGTTACAAAGGTTTCTTGGTTATGTGTTGAAGGATGGATACAGCTGGATGTAGGATTTGTTAGTTTTGGGTGAGATATTATGCTTCCCCTGTATCCCCAACACCTGATTGCATAACCGGGAAAATTTCGGGAGTTTATAAGTGGGAATTCAAGTAGCTCCTAGGATATCTTTCCGATGGATATATGATATGAAATTGGGGTTCGATGGCTAGTGGTCCACCTATTCACCGTTGGTTTTACAGTAGTCTCGTTGTGTCTTAAAGAGTCCTTGGCTATGCCGACTCAGGGACACTTCGTATGTCATGTGCACTGCCTTGTACATGATGGTGTTGTATGATCGAGCCCGTGTAGGCCCCACCACGAAAACTTCAGACAAAATCTCTATCATATGTTTGTTCCGGCTTATTTGGCAAGCCAATCCTTTGTTTTTTTTTGAATTGTGGTATTCGAGTTGCTTCGAAGTCGAATGTTGATTCCATACCTTTCCTAAGCGGTGTTCTCATACTTCTATGTGAGTACCAATCCCTCATGATAATCGAGATTGTCTCGTCAATCCTTTTCATCCGGGGTGTTTCTCTTCAAGTGGATCCGATCATTTAAATATCAGCAAGATCAATTATCAGTTCTTCTCAATGGTGTTCGTTTCATCCATCCCAAGTTGTCTTTGTTTTTCCCGCCCTCCCTCCCTTGTTTTTTCTTCAAGGACTCAGATTTCTTTTTCGAGTATCCACTTTATTGATGGAAGTCTCTCCATTCTTTTTCCTTCATGTTCTTATCCGGTGATTCTCATGAAGATCCTAACGGAGCCTCAAGTTCATCATTATTCATTCTCTTTCTTCTCCGGTGGAACCAATTCAAGCTTTGTTGATCATATCCTTTTCCTCGTTTCAAATACCATCTCATACCGGTGCACCTCTTAATCATTCACCTCTTGCTATTCTATTGTTCCGGAGTGCTGAAGATACCTCAGAAGATGTTGGAGTTTATTCTCATTCTTTCAAGATCTTTCGGGAATGCTATCTTATTCAAGCCATTTAATTCAACCGGTGCTTTCTCTCTTGTAGATCATTCAACGGTGTTTTCTTTTGAGTGGGCCCTAACCCACAGGTCTTATTCTAGGATCTTACCTGACTCTTCTAATTCTTTTCCGGAGTTACTGCCAAATTCTTTTCGAAGTTTGACGTAAGAATGATTCATCATCGGTCATATGTATTTCTCCAAGATCTGTCAAATTATTTTCATCGTCGGCTCAACCTTTCTAATTTTCATTCCGGAGTGTCTCCACAATTCTTGGTGGTGTTTCTCGTCGTAATTCTCAGATTTTGAAGACCGAAGAAGAGTTTTTCCTCCATATCTTATCCGTTCTCTCATAGATGCGTGATTCTAGCTTGTTGCCATCCTCTCATAATTGTTTCAATTGTGACAATTCTTTTCACCCATCCGAAGCAATTCAGGAGTATTTTCAGTTTGATTCTCCGGAGCCCATCATTCTCAGCGTTCAACTCTCGTTCTCCAAATATTATCGGTGCTTCATTCAAATATCCTCTAATCAGTTCATGATCTCTTCGTTCTTTTGTATCTAAACTCTCTCATGTATCTTCGTTCATTTGCTAATTCTTACCAGTGATTCATCATTTTACTTCGTTCATTTTCAATCCTTATGGTGGGTCATTCTAGATCTCTCTTCCTTGGTTATCATATCAATTCATTCGTTCTTTCAAATCCTACCGGCGGTTCATCGAAGACCTTCTCAAGTTTATGCTATATCTATCTTAATCCTTTCTACAAGAATAAGTAGTATGCCAAATCCGCTGCTTGTCATCAATTTAAATTGGTGAAGGATAAGCATAATGTAATTCTTATTCTTGTTTCATCGAGTAAATTCAGTTATTCCGGAGGTTCATCAAATTCTCGGTTTCAATTGGTTCATCTTTTCTTTTTCCCGGAGTTCCAAGCTTTCATCATCATGAAGATCCATCTTATCATTGCAAGGCTTCAACCTTATTCTTTTCATCCTTCATTTCGTTTGATCATTCTTTTATTACCGGAGTTCTTCATGGAGGCTCTACATGATGGTTCATCAAGGATTTAATTCCTTCTCGAAGGATTCATCGAGATTCTTTTCAAAGGAGCTCAAGTATTCTTCATCTTGCATAATGAAGTGCAATTATTTCTACATTATCTTTTGAGGTGGTGTTATGCCATTCGTGATAATTTCCCTTCGTGTTTCATGACTCACAACTTATCAAGGAGGTATTTTAAATCCATCAATCTCTTCATTCGAGTTATCTTGGGTTATATTTCACCTAAAACCTTCCCTAAGGAATGTTGCTATTTATGGTATTTATCGATGATCCAAGTTTCCTCCTATTCTCACGATGAAAGATGTTTTCATCTCTCCGTCGCTCCCAAGCAAGCAATTGTTTTTGTTTGTGGCAGGTTTTCACCTCAAGTTCTCGAGATGTTTTCCTTAAGCCCACAACAAGCTTACTCTTTTGTTGTTGGTTTTCCCAACAACTCCGTTCAATCCTTCTTTTTAAGGATGCTCTCTCAAATTCATTTGAGGTAGAACATGTTGTTTTCTTATCCGTTCTTTTCATTGCATTCTTTCATTCCTTCCAGAGGCATTGAATGATGCTCTCTTCACTCATCATCTCGTATTGTGAAGATCATGTTCTTTCCTTTTGCTTATCCATTCAACCGGAGTATCGTGTTTTCATTCGAGCTCTCTCATCTTATCAAGTTTTACCTCCATTCCCAACCGGAGTGCTGTTTGAAATCTTTCTTACCCCTTCTGCTGTTCTCTCAATAGTTCCGAAGACAGTGTGTTGTTGATTTCATCAAGCATACTCTCATCTTGTCAAGTTCTTATTCAATTCCTTTTCTTTTCAGTCCGAATGCTGCCCAAATTATATCATTCTTTTTCCTTCTCTATCTTGTTTTAACCGGAGTGTCATTTTTATCATTCCTCTTCTAACCGGAGTCTCATCCAAGTGATTTTGTTTGGCAAAGGTTATATTCCTTACCTTCCATGTCGAACCGAAGTGTTGTCGTAATTGATCCTTATCGTTCCTTGTGCATCTCGTCCTACCGGAGTGTTTGCATGTACTTCTTGTCCATTGCAATCCTTGTCTTTTGTCTTTCGACCTACAAGGTTCTCATAATGTTCCTTGTTATTTTTTTTTCTGACGGAGTGTTTTCAACTTCGATCATCTCCGTTGTTTTTCTTTTAGAAAAATGGTTTAACCTCTCAAGGTTCCTTGGTTCCACTCGTTTGTCAAAGAAGCAACTTAGTTTTACCTCTTCTCTTTCTCTTCCGTTGTCCCTCCGGTGCCATTCTAGATCTCGGGACGAGATCCTCTCGTAGTGGTGGAGTGTTGTAACGCCGCGAGACTGATGTGCCAGGTGTCCTCCTGTTATTCGCTGTTGTTTCCTTGTCATTTGCTTGCATGTTGCAACTTGCCATGTCATCATCTGCATTGCATCATCATGTTTTCAAAACTTGCATCCGTCTGGGTTCCCCAGTTCCATCTGTTGTCCGTTCCGAGCCCAGCCACACTTGCACGCGCCCACGACACGTCCGAAATATGATTTTATAAGTGGCCGGAAAATGTTCTCGGAATGGGTTGAAAGTTTTCATGTGGTGTTGTTATGTTGTAGGTAGGCCGCCTGCCAAGTTTCATTGCATTCGGAGTTCGTTTGACGCCCCAATGGATAACTATAGCGACAATATAGTCGGTCTAAACGTCGGACGTTTTCGGTCTCCGGAAACAGTCGCCGGGTTTCTCTCTTCTCTTCTCTCAGCCCAAGGCTTTCTGCACGGCCCACTACCTAACCGCCAGGACCTACCTAACCTCTCTCGTCAGTCCGCGGAACCCCTCGCGCGCGTCCGGAAGTTGTCCCAAACCCGACCCGGGGAGTTGTCGCCATTCGACTCAGAACATCCCCAAACATCTACAAAACATCACCGTTTTCTCATTTGGTTTTCCTAACCCATTTATTCTCGACCGTCGATTTTCAATCAGATGATCCAAACTCCCCTCTTTCCCTATATATATGGACTCCCTAGTCTAATTTAGGACCTAACCCTAAATTTTATGCCTCATGTCCCATCCACCCATCGCCGCCGCCACTACACCAAATCCCCCTTGGGATCTCCCCTGCCAGTTCCCCCCCAACCAGCCTCCACCTTCCCCTCGATCCATTCCACGCCCGAGCTCCTCCCTCCTCACTCGCCTGAGATCAGCATCTCTCCTTGAGCCGGCCGCAGCAGCAACTCCAGCGCAGCCCCCTGCCTCAACCTTCGCCTCCACATTGTTCCTGCGGCGCTGTCACCCCGCGTCCCTAAGCACCTAGTCGCCATTTCCAAACACCTGCGCCATACAGCAACACCAGCTCCTCGCGCCCTGCTTCCCTCCCATCTGCTGATGTTCGTTTTCCCCTACTCTTTCTCATATCTCTCTCTCTCTGTTCACGAGCACATGAGAAGTGGAGCGTCGCGCCACCGTCCTCGGACGATGCCTGTCGCCGTTGTTCTTCACCGGATACTGCATCCCGGGCCACGGGTCCCATCCTCCTCCGCCCTCCCGTGAAGCCCTGATGTGCCAAGTTCCTCCTCCGGCTGGTCCTGCTGCGGCAAGTCCTGCCGGCCTCCCTGTTGCCGCGCATGTGTCGCCCTGTTGCCGTGAGTGCAGATGCCGGTGAATCTCGCAGGTCGCCGCCTCGCCAAGTCCCTTGCCTCGCGGTCCTGCGCCTGGAGCCGCGCCCCTCCGTCGTCCCTTCCTCGATCCACCGTAGCAGGCGGACCTCCGCTTTCGGCCACGCCGCCGGCAAGCCCTGCCTCCTCCGCCTCGCCAAGTCCCTGAACCTGTCGCTGCGTTTTCCTTCAGAACGAGCAGAGCAGCTCGCGCGCCCTCCGTTGGCTTCTCGCGTGGACCTTGCCGGCCCGATTCCAGGCCAGCGCCTCACCTCCGATGCCTATGCCCCGCACGCCCAGCTTCCCTATCGGCCCCTCCTCTGCTCGCATGCACATGGGCCAGTGCCGTGCAAGGCCCAGTCGCGCCAGATCCGGCTTGCCTGGCCTCCCCCTCTCTAGCTGGGCTAAAGCCCATGGTGAGCCACCCAAAGCCCAACACCCAATGTTTTCAGCCTGCATAGGTTTTTTTCCCTTAGCTTCGATTTTATCAATTTCCAGGGATTTGCACTTTTGTAGATCAGCCCCTAAACTTCATGCATTTCATTACTCACAAATGGTGCATCATATGTAAAAACTTAATATATGAAACTTGCTTAGAATTTTGTGTAGATTAATAATTTGCCACTTTCATCTATGTTTAAAATGTTTAAAATGCTGTTTGTTTAAATTTGCTCCTATGCCATGTTAATATGTTTTATTTTCATAACTAATTAACCGTAGCTCGGTTTTAATTAATCTTTATATGTAAATGGGGTAGAATTTTGCCTAGTTTAACATGGTGGCTTTAGTTTGCATGTTTAATAACTCTAAAATTGTGTTTAGGTCAGATCAGTACCACAACCAAAAATATGCACATGAGGATTTTTCCGGACTTGTTGCTTGTTGTTCCGGCCTCATTTAAACTTGCCTAGATAGGTAGTTTTCTTTTGCTTCACCCTCTTGCCATGTTTAACAACATTTAATATTGTTGGGTACATAAATGAGATCGAACTAAATAAGTCATGTGGTGTTCCATCAATATGCAACTCGTTGCATATTGAGCTCTACTTAATTTGTAGAATTGCTTGTGCATTTTGCCATGCCATGCTTAATTAAACCGGACATGCATCATACTCGATTGTGCATCATGCCATGTTGATGGGTTGGTTGTTTACTATGTTGTATGCTTCTTTTTCGGTGTTGCTTCTTTGGGTTGGTTCCGATAACGTCGCGTTTGTGAGGACCCGTTCGACTACGTCCGTTTGTCTTCTTCATGGACTTGTTTCTTCTTCCTTGCAGGATTTCAGGCAAGATGACCATACCCTCGAAATCACTTCTATCTTTGCTTGCTAGTTGCTTGCTCTTTTGCTACGCCTATGCTGTGATACCTACCACTTGCTTATCATGCCTCCCATATTGTTAAGCCAAGCCTCTAACCCACCTTGTCCTAGCAAACCGTTGTTTGGCTATGTTACCGCTTTGCTCAGCCCCTCTTATAGCGTTGTTAACTGCAGGTGAAGATTGGAGCTTGTTCCATGTTTGGAACATGGATATTTGTTGGGATATCACAATATCTCTTATTTAATTAATGCATATATATACTTGGTAAAGGGTGGAAGGCTCGGCCTTATGCCTGGTGTTTTGTTCCACTCTTGCCGCCCTAGTTTCCGTCATATCGGTGTTATGTTCCCGGATTTTGAGTTCCTTACGCGGTTGGGTTATAATGGGAACCCCTTGACAGTTCGCCTTGAATAAAACTCCTCCAGCAAGGCCCAACATTGGTTTTACCATTCGCCACCTAGCCTTTTTCCCTTGGGAGTTGCGCATCCCGAGGGTCATC
>NC_041382.1:348352335-348380006 GCF_002162155.2 Triticum dicoccoides
TGTCTAAGTGTTGGTCCGAACTAGAGTCCTTTGCAGCGCCACCTCGGGGAAACTTGAGGGCTGGTTTTAGTTGTACGGAGCGCTCATCCGGTGTTGCCCTGAGAACGAGATATGTGTAGCTGCTATCAGGATGTCGGCGCATCGGGCGGTCTTGCTGGTCTTGTTTTACCTGTCGAAATGTCTTGTAACCAGGATTCCGAGCCTAATCGGGTCTTCCCGCTAGAAGGAATATCCTTCGTTGACCGTGAAAGCTTGTGATGGGCTAAGTTGGGACACCCCTGCAGGGTTTTGAACTTTCGAAAGTCATGCCAGCGGTTATGGGCAGATGGGAATTTGTTAACGTCCGGTTGTAGAAAACCTGAAGTTGACCTTAATTAAAATACATCAACCGCGTGTGTTACCGTGATGGTCTCTTCTCGGCGGAGTCCAGGAAGTGAACACGGTGTTGGAGTTATGCTTGACACAGGTTGTTCTAGGATCACTTCTTGATCATAGTTTCTCGATCGTGTCTTGCCTTCTCTTCTCGCTCTCTTTTGTGTATGTTAGCCACCATATCTGCTAGTCGCTTGCTGCAGCTCCACCTCATACTTTTGCCTTACCCATAAGCTCAAATAGTCTTGATCGCGAGGGTGTGAGATTGCTGAGTCCCCGTGACTCACAGATACTTCCAAAACCAGCTTGCAGGTGCCGTTGAACCGTGCAGATGACGCAACCAAGCTCAAGGAGGAGCTCGATGAAGATCTTGCCCTTTGTTTTGTTTCGTTCTAGTTGATCAGTAGTGGAGCCCAGTTGGGGTCGATCGGGGATCTGTGTAGCATTTGGGGTAGTCTTCTTTTATTTTGGCTCCATAGTTGGGCCCTGATTGTATTTGGATGATGTAATGCTTTATTCATGTATTTGTGTGAAGTGGCGATTGTAAGCCAACTATGTATCTTTTCCCTTATTGTATTACATGGGTTGTTTGCGAAGATTACCTCACTTGCGACATTGCTTTCAATGCGGTTATACCTCTAAGTCGTGCTTCGACACGTGGGAGATATAGCCGCATTGAGGGCGTTACACATGCCTACCACTGGTCTAGGTTTATCTGTATCACGGGGTTTAGCAATTCTAGCAGTTTCATTACAGAAGTAAATAACATGCCCATCTATATTATCAGACAAGAGATCTTTAACAATAGCAATATTAGGTTCAACTTTAACTTGCTCAGGAGGTGTATATGTTTTAATATTGCTTTTACGAACCACATTTGAAGCTTTAGCATGATCCTTTATCTTAACAAGGAAAGGTGGTTTCTCAACATAACAAGTAGGAACAATAGGATCATTATAAGTGACAGACTTTTCTTCAACTTTAATAGGTGCAGCTACTTTTACTTCTATGGGAGGATGATATTTAAACCACTTCTCCTTAGGGAGATCAACATAAGTAGCAAAAGATTCACAGGAAGAAGCTACTATCTCAGAATCAAGTCCATATTTAGTGCTAAACTTACGGAAAATATCGGTATCCATAAAAGATTTAACACAATCAAACTTAGGTGTCATACCTGACTCCTTACCTTTGTCGAGATCCCAATATTTAGAGTTGCGTTTAATTCTATCCAATAAATCCAATAGTCTTCATCATAAAAGAGCCAGCACAAGAAGTATCAAGCATGGTGCGATTATTTTCAGAAAGCCGAGCATAAATTTTTTTAAGGATTGTTTCTCTTGGGAGCTCATGATTGGGGCATGAATATAAAATTGATTTAAGCCTCCCCCAAGCTTGAGCGATGCTTTCTCCTTCGCGAGGCCAAAAATTATATATATAATTGCAGTCACGATGAACAAGATGCATAGGGTAATACTTTTGATGAAATTCCAATTTCAATCTTCTATAGTTCCATGATCTCGTATCATCACATAGCCTATACCATGTCAATGCGTATCCCTTCAAAGATAAAGGGAATACCTTCTTCTTAGCAACATCATCGGGTATACCTGCAAGCTTAAATAATCCACAAACTTCATCCACATATATTAGGTGTTCATTAGGATGCTTTCTTCCATCTCCTGTAAAAGGATTAGCTAGCAGTTTTTCTATCATACCCGAAGGATACTCATAAGGAATTTCATTTTCTATAGGTTCAGTAGGTTCAGGAGCAACTCTTTGCTCTACTGGTCGGGGTGAAGATACCCCGAACAAGCCCCTCAAAGGATTACTTTCCATAGTAACAAGTGACAGTAAATTTCAGCACACTATATAAAATTTTCCTTACCAAATTCCACCTACCAAAGGAGCTTCACTCCCCGGCAACGGCGCCAGAAAAGAGTCTTGATGACCCACAAGTATAGGGGATCTATCGTAGTCCTTTCGATAAGTAAGAGTGTCAAACCCAACGAGGGGCAGAAGGAAATGATAAGCGGTTTTTAGCAAGGTATTCTCTGCAAGTACTGAAATAAGTGGTAACAGAT
The DNA here is from genome assembly GCF_002162155.2 of Triticum dicoccoides. Taxonomy (NCBI): domain Eukaryota; kingdom Viridiplantae; phylum Streptophyta; class Magnoliopsida; order Poales; family Poaceae; genus Triticum; species Triticum dicoccoides. The sequence continues at coordinate 348,354,792 of NC_041382.1, forward strand.
AGTTTTGTGATAAGATAATTTGTAACGAGCAACAAGTAACAAAAGTAAATAAAGTGCAGCAAGGTGGCCCAATCCTTTTTGTAGCAAAGGACAATCCTGGACAAACTCTTATATAAGGAAAAGCGCTCCCGAGGACACATGGGAATATCGTCGAGCTAGTTTTCATCACGTTCATATGATTCGCGTTCGGTACTTTGATAATTTGACATGTTGGTGGACCGGTGCTTGCGTGTTGTTCTTACTTGAACAAGCATCCCACTTATGATTGACCTCTATTGCAAGCATCCGCAACTACAACAAAAGTATTAAGGTAAACCTAACCATAGCATGAAACATATGGATCCAAATCAGCCCCTTACGAAGCAATGCATAAACTAGGGTTTAAGCTTCTGTCACTCTAGCAACCCATCATCTACTTATTACTTCCCAATGCCTTCCTCTAGGCCCAAATAATGGTGAAGTGTTATGTAGTCGACGTTCACATAACACCACTAGAGGCTAGACAACATACATCTCATCAAAATATCGAACGAATACCAAATTCACATGGCTACTAATAGTAAGACTTCTCCCTTGTCCTCAGGAACAAACGTAACTACTCACAAAGCATATTCATGTTCATAATCAGAGGGGTAATAATACGCATAAAGGATCTGAACATATGATCTTCCACCAATTAAACCAACTAGCATCAACTACAAAGAGTAATTAACACTACTAGCAACCTACTAGCACCAATTCCGGACTTGGAGACAAGAATTGGAAACAAGATATGAACTAGGGTTTTGAGATGAGATGGTGCTGATGAAGATGTTGATGGAGATTGCCCTCTCCCGATGAGAGGAGCGTTGGTGATGACGATGGCGATGATTTCCCCCTCCGGGAGGGAAGTTTCCCCGACGGAACAGCTCTGCCGGAGCCCTAGATTGGTTCCGCCGAGGTTCCGCCTCATGGCAGCGGAGTTTCGTCCCGAAAGGTTGCTTTTCATTTTTTTCTCGAAGAAAGACTTCATATAGCAGAAGATAGTCATCGGAGAGCCACCAGGGGGCTCACGAGGTAGGGGGCGCGCCCTAGGGGGGCGCCCCCCACCCTCGTGGACAGGGTGTGGGCCCCCTGGTCTTCATCTTTGGCAAGGATTTTTCATTATTTATTATAAGGTATTCCGTGGAGTTTCAGGACTTTTGGAGTTGTGTAGAATAGGTCTCTAATATTTGCTCCTTTTCCAGCCCAGAATTCCAGCTGCCGGCTTTCTCCCTCCTTATGTAAACCTTGTAAAATAAGAGAGAATAGCCATAAGTATTATGACATAATGTGAAATAATAGCCCATAATGCAATAAATATCGATATAAAAGCATGATGCAAAATGGACGTATCAGCGAGCGTCAAGGAAACCGTGGAGAATGGCGGGGAAGTGACGTCGCGCCATCCAGCCTCCTCTTACTATGGGAGAACAAATACTCCTGTGGCTCCGGCTGGCTCTGCACCCTCACGAACGGCACACCATACTCGATCGATTCGTTGTCCTCTAGGTGCTCGACTTTCGACCTGTACACCCACCACCTCCGCCTGACTTTCGCCTTGGGAGAATCTGTCTGCTCCATCTCCCAGAGGAGATACTGGATGAACTTGAAGGATTGCGGCATGACTGCCACCGAGGAGTACATCATCACCCTCATTGCCGCCGTCTCGCTCTTTCGCATACATTGCCACATGGCCCTCGCCGTTCTCGAAATCTCCCACTCATTATCAAACCAAGTAAGGTTCTCATTCAACCTGGCTAACTTTGCCTGGTTGCCGCCAGCGATCTTCCTGATTCACTGATGCATCCTCTCCATAGATGTCCTTCTAAGTGGTCTGGTGCTAGCTTTGGAAGATGGGAGGAGAGATGGTGGTCTTGCAATAGAGGAGGAAGAGGTGAGACGGCGGTTTTCGAATGGAGATGATGGAGAGGAGAGGGGTGGTTTTGCAATGGAGAGGAGGGAGAGGCGAGACGGTGGTTTTGGAATGGAGATGATGGAGAGGAGAGGAGGTGGTTTTGCAATGGAGAAGAGGGAGAGGAGCGTGCGGCAGCGATTTAGGATTGGACGAGAGGGTCAGCACGCTGTGACTGGATCAAAATCAAAATCAATTTACCCTTTAATTAAGAAAGCGTCCCCAAATTAACTAGTCTCCCTTTTATTCTGGGACATAATTGACCATGATTTTCACAAATAAAATATATGTTATATGTTGCAAAAATAATATAATTTGAAAGTACATTCAGATACGAACCAGACGATACAATTTTTGGTCACATGCATTCACATTTTGCTTGTCAAATACAGTATGTGGTCAAACTTTGACCCAAAATATGCAAAACAAAAAAAATACTTCCAAGACCAGCGCCGCTCCTCTCCTCTTAAACCACCATCGCTCCTCTCCTGTTCCAATCTAAATCTAGCGCCGCTCCTCTCCTCTTCAATTTCAAAACCACCGCCCCTCCTCTCTTGTTCCAATCCAAAACCAGCATCGCTCCTCTCCTGTTCTAATCCAAAACCAGCGTTGCTCCTCTCCTCTTCCTTTCAAAAACCACCGCCAGTGAGTGAAGGTGCTATGGAGAAGTAGATCGATGGAGGAGTACAACCGGTACATGAGGATCGTAGACGGCGACCCTGTGAAGCTAGCTAGGATGTTGGAGATACAATCTTGGTTTGACAACAAGGACCAACTAGCAGCGACGGCGACATCCACGGCCAAATATCTGCAACAGAGCGAAAAGGCGGCAATACTCCCGAAGGGAGTCGCCCGGGAGTACATAGAGTTGCTCCTCTGGGCCATGGAGCAAATAGATTCACCGAATCCGATCGTGGGGGAGCGGTGGTGGGAGTATCGATCCTAGATGGAGCATCCACCAGAGATTGAAGGATCGAGCATCTACAGGGTGCCGTTTGTGAGGGTGTCATGTTGGAAATATGCCCTAGAGGCAATAATAAAATGGTTATTATTATATTTCCTTATTCATGATAATTGTCTATTGTTCATGCTATAATTGTATTAACCAGAAACCGTAATACATGTGTGAATACATAGACCACAACATGTCCCTAGTAAGCCTCTAGTTGACTAGCTCGTTGATCAATAGATGGTTGTGGTTTCTTGACCATGGACATTGGATGTCATTGATAACGGGATCACATCATTAGGAGAATGATGTGATGGACAAGACCCAATCTTATGCGTAGCAGAAGATCGTGAAGTTCATTTGCTAAAGCTTTTCTAATGTCAAGTATCATTTCCTTAGACCATGAGATTGTGCAACTCCCGGATACCGTAGGAATGTTTTGGGTGTACCAAACATCACAATGTAACTGGGTGGCTATAAAGGTCCATTACAGGTATCTCTGAAAGTGTCTATTGGGTTGGCACGAATCAAGACTGGGATTTGTCACTCCGTATGACGGAGAGGTATCTCTGGGCCCACTCGGTAATGCATCATCATAATGAGCTCAATCTGACTAAGGAGTTGGTCACGGGATCATGCGTTATGGAACGAGTAAAGAGACTTGCCGGTAACGAGATTGAATGAGGTATGGGGATACCGGCGATCGAATCTCGGGCAAGTAACATACCGATAGACAAAGGGAATTGTATACGGGATTGATAGAATCCCCGACATCGTGGTTCATCCGATGAGATCATCCTGGAACATGTGGGAGCCAATATGGGTATCCAGATCCCGCTATTGGTTATTGGCCGGAGAGATGTCTCGGTCAGGTCTGCATGGTTCCCAAACCCGTAGGGCCTACACACTTAAGGTTCGGTGATGCTAGAGTTGTTATGGGAAATAGTATGTGGTTACCGAAGGTTGTTCGGAGTCCCAGATGAGATCCTGTCGTGACGAGGAGTTCCGGAATGGTCCGGAGGTGAAGATCGATATATTGTACGAAGGGTATTGGAGTCCGGAATTGTTCCGGGGGTACCGGGTCACGACCAGCATGTCCGAAAGGGGTTTCGGAGGCCCTGGCAAGCGTTGGGGGAGGCTTATGGGCCAAGGGGAGGGGGCACATCAGCCCACTAAGGGGCTGAGCGCCCCTCCCACCCCATCTCACGTAACTTGGAGAGGTGGGGGCGCCTCACCTAGGGCAGCCACCCTTCCCGGCTTGGGGGGCAAGATTCCTAGGGGTGGGGGCGCCCAAACCCATCTAGGGTTTCCCCTATGGCCGCAGCCCCTCCCCTAGGGAAGCCTAGGGCGTCTTCTCCACCCCCTTCCCCTATATATAGTGAGGGAGAGAGAGGGCAGCTGCACCCTTCCCCTGGCGCAGCCCGTCCCACTCTCCTACACATCCTCCTTCTCCGTAGCGCTTGGCGAAGCCCTGCCGAAGAACCACGAGTTCTATCACCACCACGACGTCGTGCTGTCGGAGTTCTCCCTCAACTTCTCCTCTCCCCTTGCTGGATGAAGAAGGAGGATACGTCCCCGGGCTGTACGTGTGTTGAACGCGGAGGCGCCGTTGTTCGGTGCTTAGATCGGAATCGACCGCGATCTGAATCGCTGCGTGTACGACACCACCAACCGCGTTCTTGTAACGCTTCCGCTTAGCGATCTTCAAGGGTATGAAGATGCACTCCCTCTCTCTCGTTGCTAGTATCTCCTAGATTGATCTTGGTGACACGTACGAATTTTTTTGGATTATTGCTATGTTCCCCAATAGTGGGATCAGAGCTAGGTCTATGCGTAGATTCTATGCACGAGTAGAACACAAAGCAGTTGTGGGCGATGATTTGTTCAATTTGCTTACCGTTACTAGTCTTATCTTGATCCGGTGGCATTGTGGAATGAAGCGGCCCGGACCGACCTTACACGTACGCTTATGTGAGACTGGTTCCACCGACTGACATGCACTTGATGCATAAGGTGGCTGGCGGGTGTCTGTCTCTCCCACTTCAGTCGGATCGGATTCGATGAAAGGGTCCTTATGAAGGGTAAATAGCAATTGGCATATCACCGTTGTGGTTTTGCATAGGTAAGAAACATTCTTGCTAGAAACCCATAGCAGCCACGTAAAACATGCAACAACAATTAGAGGACGTCTAACTTGTTTTTGCAGGGTATGCTATGTGATGTGATATGGCCAAAAGGATGTGATGAATGATATATGTGATGTATGAGATTGATCATGTTCTTGTAAGGAATCACGACTTGCATGTCGATGAGTATGACAACCGGCAGGAGCCATAGGAGTTGTCTTAATTTATTTATGTTCTGTGTGTCAATGAAAACGCCAGGTAATTACTTTACTTTATTGCTAACCATTAGCCATAGTTGTAGAAGTAATAGTTGGCGAGGCAACTTCATGAAGACACAATGATGGAGATCATGGTGTCATGCCGGTGACGATGGTGTTCATGCCGCGCCTCGAAGATGGAGATCAAAGGCGCAAGATGATATTGGCCATATCATGTCACTTTATGATTTGCTTGTGATGTTTTTCATGTTTACATCTTATTTGCTTAGAATGACGGTAGCATAAATAAGATGGTCCCTCACTAAAATTTCAAGAAAGTGTTCCCCTTAACTATGCACCATTGTGAATGCTCGTTGTTTCGAAGCACCACGTGATGATCGGGTGTGATAGATTCTAACGTTCGAATACAACAGGTGTAAGCCAGATTTACACATGCAAACACTTAGGTTGACTTGACGAGCCAAGCATGTACAGACATGTCCTCGGAACACGAGAGACCGAAAGGTCGAACATGAGTCGTATAGTAGATACGATCAACATGGAGATGTTCATCGTTGATGACTAGTCCATCTCACGTGATGATCGGACACGGCCTAGTCGATTCGGATCTTGTATCACTTAGATGACTAGAGGGATGTCTATCTGAGTGGGAGTTCATTGAATAATTTGATTAGATGAACTTAATTATCATGAACATAGTCTAAATTGTCTTTGCAAATTATGTTGTGGATTAATAGCTTGCGCTTTAGCTCTTTGTTTTAATACGTTCCTAGAGAAAGACTAAGTTGAAAGATATTGTAACCAATTGTGCGGAATAGGGCTGTAGTTTGAGGATTGTCCTCACTGCTTCACAGAAGGCTTCTGTCCTTGATGCACCGCTCGGTGTGCCAACCCCTCTGGCATCGTCTGTGGATGTTGTGAATATCCGGTAGACACGTTCTGATGACTACTAGATAGTTTAGTGCGCCATGATTTATGGCTTAGAGTCGGGGCTCCAAAAGCGTTTTGAACTCCATAGAACATATGAGATGTTCGAAGAGCTGAAATTGGTATTTCAGGCTCATGCCCGTGTTGACAGGTTGAGACCTCTTACAAGACCTTTGCCTACAAGATGGAGGAGAATATCTCAGCCAGTGAGCATGTGCTCAGAACGTCTAGGTACTTCAATCACTTGAATCAAGTGGGAGTTAATCTTCCAGATAAGAGAGTGATTGACAAAAGTTCTCCAGTCGCTATCACCAAGCTACCAGAGTTTTGTGATGAACTATAACATGCAAGGGAAGATAATCCCGGAGCTGTTTGTCGTGCTTAAGGCCGTAAAGGTAGAAATCAAGAAGGAGCATCAAGTGTTGATGGTTAACAAGAGCACTAATTTCAAAGAAGGGCAAGGGCAAGAAGGGAAACTTCTTGAATGGCAAGCCAGTTGCCGCTCTAGTGAAGAAACCCAAGAACCCAAACCCAAGAAAAAGTGCTTCTATTAGGGGAACGGTCACTGGTAGCAGAACTGCCTCAAATACTTGGTAGATAAGAAGGATGTCAACTTCAACAAAAGTATATTTGATATATGTGTGTTATTGATGTGTACCTTACTAGTACTCCTAGTAGCACCTAGGTATTAGATACCGGTTCAGTTGCTAATATTGGTAACTCAAAACAAAAGCTACGTAATTAACGGAGACTAGCTAAGGGCGAGGTGATGATGTGTGTTGGAAGTGTTTCCAAGGTTGATGTGATCACCATCGCACGCTCCCTCTACCTTCGGGATTAGTGTTGAACCTAGATAAATGTTGTTTGCATTGGTGTCTGCGTTGAGCATGAACATGATTAGATCATGTTTATTGCAATACGGTTATTCATTTAAGTCAGAGAATAATGGTTATTCTGATTACATGAATAATACCTTCTATGGTCATGCACCCAATGTGAATGGTTTATTGAATCCCGGTCGTAGTTATACACATGTTCATAACATTGATGCCAAAAGATGTAGAGTTGATAATGATAGTACCACTTTCATGTGGCACTGCCGCTTAGGTCATATTGGTGTAAAGCGCATGAAAGAAACTCCATGCTAATGGACTTTTGAAGTCACTTGATTTTGAATCACTTGACACATGCGAACCATGCCTCTTTGGCAAGATGACTAAAACCCCGTTCTTTGGAACAATGGAATGGGCAAGTGACTTGTTGGAAATCATACTTGCTAATGTGTGCGGTCTGATGAGCGTTAACGCACGCGGTGGATATCGTTATTTTCTCACCTTCATCGGTGAATTGAGTAGATATGAGTATATTTACTTAATGAAGCATAAGTCTGAAATGTTTGAAAAGTTCAAGCAATTTCAGAGTTAAGTTGAGAATCATCGTAACAAGAAGATCAAGTTCCTTCGATCTGATCAAAGGGAAAGTATCTGAGTTATGAGTTTGGCAATCACTAAATACAAGGTGGAATCGTTTCACGGTTGACGCCGCCTGGAACACCATAGCATGATGGTGTGTCCGAATGTCGTAATCGAACCTTATTGGATATGGTGTATAATGTCTCTTACCAATCTACCGCTATTTTGGGGGGTTATGCATTAAACACAATTACATTCACTTTAAATAGGGCACCATCTAAGTCCGTGGAGACGACACCATATGAACTATGGTTTGGCAAGGAAACCAAAGTTGTTGTTTCTTAAGGTTTGGGGCTACGATGCTTATGTCGATAGGCTTTGGTAAGAAAAGCTCGAACCCAAAGCGGAAAATTGTATCTTCATAGAATACCCAAACAAGACGATTGGGTATACCTTCTATCTTAGATCTGAGGGCAAAGTGTTTGTCGCTAAGAACAGGTCCTTTCTCGAGAAAGAGTTTCTCTCAAAAGAATTGAGTGGGAGGAAGATAGAACTTGATGAGGTTGTTGAACCTTCACTTCAACCAGAGAGTAGCGCAGCACAGAAAGATGTTTCTATGGCAACTATGTTAGTTGAAGAGAAAGCTAATGATGATGATCATGAAGCTTCAGATCAAATTACTATCGAACCTCGTAGGTCGACAAGGGTGTGTACAACTTCTCAGTGGTAACCCTGTCTTAAAGGTCATGTTGTTGGACAACGATGAACCTATGAGCTATGAAGAAGCGATGGTGGGCCCGAATTCCAACAAATGGCTATAAGCCATGAAATCCGAGATGGGATCCATGTATGAGAACAAAGTATGGGCTTTGGTGGGCTTGCCCGATGAACGGCGAACCATTGAGAATAAATGGATCTTTAAGAAGAAGACAGACGCTGATGGTAATGTCACCATTTGTGAAGCTCGACTTGTCTCAAAGAAGTTTCCGACAAGTTCAAGGAGTTGACTATGATGAGACTGTCTCAATCATAGAGATGCTAAAGTCTGTTAGAACTATGTTAGCAGTTGCTGCATTTCATTTACGAAAGCAGGCAGATGGATGTCAAAACAAAGTTTCCTTGCGGGTTTCCGTGAGGAAACGTTGTATGCGATACAACCAAAAGGTTTTTGTCAATCCTAAGGATGCTAAAAGGTATGCAAACTCCAGCGATCGTTCTATGGACTGGAGCAAGCATCTCGGAGTTGGAACATACGCTTTGATGAGGCGATCAAAGCATTTGGGTTTATACAAAGTTTGCAAGATACTTGTATTTGCAAGAAAGTGGGTGGGAGCACTACAACATTTCTGACAGGTATATATGGATGACATATTGTTGATCAGAAATGATGTAGAATTTCTAGAAAGCATAAAGGGTTGTTTGAATGGAGTTTTTCAAAGGAAGACCTGTGTAAAACTGCTTACATGTTGGGTACCAAGATCTATAGAGATGGATCAAGACGCCTGATAAGACTTTCACAGAGCACATACCTTGACATGATCTTGAAGGAGTTCAAGATGGAACCTTCAAAGAAGGAGTTCTTTCCTGAGTTGTGAGGTGTGAAGTTAAGACTTGAAGCTCGACCACGGCAGAAGAAAGAGAAAGGATGAAAGTCATCCCCTATGCCTTAGCCATAGGCTCTATACGATATGTCATGCTGTGTACCGCGATGTGCCTTGCCACGTGTCTGGCAAGGGGGTACAAGAGTGATCCAGGAGTGGATCATTGGACAGCGATCAAAATTGTCCTTCGGAATAAGGAAATGTTTCTCGGTTATGGAGGTGATAAAGAGTTCGGCGTAAAGGGTTACGTCGATGCAAGCTTTAACACCTATCCGGATGACTCTTAGTAGCAAACCGGATATGTATAGTGGAGAAACCATTTGGAATAGCTCCATCTGGAGCATAGTAGCAACATCTACATATGAAATCGAGATTTGTGAAGAACACACGGATCTGAATGTTGCAGACTCGTTGACTGACACTTCTCTCGTAAGCATAACATGATCAAACCCTAGAACTCATTGAGTGTTAATCACATGGTGATGTGAACTAGATTATTGACCCTAGTAAACTCTTGTGTGTTAATCACATGGCGATGTGAACTAGATTATGGACTCTAGTAAACTCTTCAGGTGTTAGTCACATGGTGATGTGAACTATGAGTGTTAATCACATAATGATGTGAACTAGATTATTGACTCTAGTGCAAGTGGGAGACTGTTGGAAATATGCCCTAGAGGCAATAATAAAATGGTTATTATTATATTTCCTTGTTCATGATAATTGTCTATTGTTTATGCTATAATTGTATTAACCGGAAACCGTAATACATGTGTGAATACATAGACCACAACATGTCCCTAGTAAGCCTCTAGTTGACTAGCTTGTTGATCAATAGATGGTTATGGTTTACTGACCATGGACATTGGATGTCATTGATAAAGGGATCACATCATTAGGAGAATGATGTGATGGATAAGACCCAATCTTAAGCGTAGCATAAGATCATGAAGTTCGTTTGCTAAAGCTTTTCTAATGTCAAGTATCATTTCCTTAGACCATGAGATTGTGCAACTCCCGGATACTGTAGGAATGCTTTGGGTGTACCGAACGTCACAACATAACTGGGTGGCTATAAAGGTGCATTATAGGTATCTCTGAAAGTGTCTATTGGGTTGGCACGAATCGAGACTGGAATTTGTCACTCCGTATGATGGAGTGGTATCTAGGCCCACTCGGTAATGCATCATCATAATGAGCTCAATGTGACTAAGGAGTTGGTCACGGGATCATGCGTTACAGAACAAGTAAAGAGACTTGTCGGTAATGAGATTCAACGAGGTATGTGGATACCGACGATCGAATCTCGGGCAAGTAACATACCGGTAGACAAAGGGGATTGTATACGGGATTGGTTGAATCCCCAACATCGTGGTTCATCCGATGAATCATCGTGGAACATGTGGGAGCCAATATGGGTATCCAGATCCCGCTATTGATTATTGGCCGGAGAGATGTCTTGGTCATGTCCGCAAGGTTCCCGAACCCGTAGGGTCTACACACTTAAGGTTTGGTGACGCTAGAGTTGTTATGGGAAATAGCATGTGGTTAGCGAAGGTTGTTCGGAGTCCCGGATGAGATCCCGGACGTGACGAGGAGTCCCGGAATGGTCCGGAGGTGAAGATCGATATATTGGACGAAGGATATCTGAGTCCGAAATTGTTCCGGGGGTATCGGGTGACGACCAGCGTGTCCGAAAGGGGTTTCGGAGGCCCTGGCAAGCGTTGGGGGCCTTATGGGCCAAGGGGAGGGGCACATCAGCCCACTAGGGGGCTGAGCACCCCTCCCACCCCATCTCACGTAACTTGGAGAGGACAGGTGGGGGCGCCTCCCCTAGGGCAGCCACCCCTCCCGACTTGAGGGGCAAGTTTCCTAGGGGTGGGGGCGCCCAAACCCATCTAGGGTTTCCCCTGTGGCCGCCGCCACTCCCCTAGGGAATCCTAGGGAGCCTTCTCCACCCCTTCCCCCTATATATAGTGAGGGAGAGAGAGGGCAACCGCACCCTTCCCCTGGCGCAGCCCCTCCCCCTCTCCTACACCTCCTCCTCCGTAGCGCTTGGCGAAGCCCTGTCGGAGAACCACGAGCTCTATCACCACCACGTCGTCGTGTTGTAGGAGTTCTCCCTCAATTTCTCCTCTCCCCTTGCTGGATCAAGAAGGAGGAGACGTCCCCGGGCTGTACGTGTGTTGAACGCGAAGGCGTCATTGTTTGGCGCTTAGATCGGAATCGACCGCGATCATTGCGTGTACGACTCCACCAACCGTGTTCTTGTAACGCTTCCGCTTGGCGATCTTCAAGGGTATGAAGATGCACTCCATCTCTCTCTCGTTGCTAGTATCTCCTAGATTGATCTTGGTGACATGTAGGAAATTTTTTGAATTATTTCTACGTTCCCCAACATGTCATGCCAGAGCGAGCCGGTGGAGTCTTCGTCGACCGAACACAACTGCAAGAGGAGAAATGCAGTTGGCCCGACGACGCTTCCCTACCATCCTCTCCCTTGCCGTTCACAACGTCTCACGGGGCGGCTGTTTGTCGCCAAGGAAGAGGAGGGGACTGCCCCCCCCCCCAGCCCAATAGTCGGGCAGGTTGTGAATTGTCAGGAGGAGCTTAGGGTTGTCAGTATTTGCAGGTTGTGAATTGTGTTTTGTGTTGTGTATTTTGAGAGTACTTTCAGATATGAATGTCTTTTGAATTTCAGATTTACAGTATTGAGCATATGAAGTATTTTATGAATTCTAGAGATCTATTTTTAGCACTTAAAAATGTACTTTCATAGGAGTATAAAAGTGCAGACAATGTGATTCTCAGAGAAGAAACTGCAAGTTTCAGTTTCAGATAAGAAACTACAAGTTTAGTTTCAGATAAGAAACTGCAACTTTCAGAGGCAGAGCATTTACATTAACACGGCCTTTTTAAACAGGGATAACATCATGTTGGAAATTTATTCATGGTCGAAAAGGGAACTATCAGCCAGTTAACATCATGCTGATCAACATTCATGCATAGCACATCTTCATATGATGCACAGCCAAAAAGATATCCTATTTTCAAAATGCCCACACAATGTCAAGTGTGCAAAAAATAGAGAAAACAAGGGACAAAGTTTTGGCAAGTGTAGGACGTGGTGTGCGTGGATGACAATGGGGACCCACATGTCAATAATGGCAGAGGCGAAAAATTGAATATATTTTCCCTGCATCAGGTGGAATCGAACCTAGGCGAAACAGCTGTTGGTAGTGTCACTTGGTCACTGGGCTAGTTCAGTACTTTCGTTACAAATAAGGCACTGCCTCAGGTGGTCCGATCTCCTCCTACGCCTTTGTGCGCTCGCCACGGCGCCGCTTTCTGCCGTTGTGAACATGCTGAACAAACGAGAGGAATCTGGAGAGGACTGTACGTGGAGAGGAGGACATTCGGGACCCACCAGGTCTATGGCTGTACGCAAGCAAGTGCCTCATTGAAAAAATACTTCCTCCTAATGCTATACTGACATTGGGGCCCACGGGTTTGTTAACATAGCTACATTTTTTAGGTGCTTCAATGTAGTTACTAAAGGAGAGAAATTCACAACAAAGCCGGGGAGCTGGCAGGTATCATTTATTATCACTGGCACAGCAAGTATCAGCTGGGTTGTGGGCTGCCCCGTCTAGGCTTTGTTTTTTAACATGCGCAGCCCATGACATGCCAGTTTGTATTTTCTTGAGGGCCGTCATGTATCGACCAGCCTATGGACCTCCCATCCGAGGTTTTATTTTTCCTGAAACATCGGCAACCCAATTTATGTATTTTTTTGAAGAAAACGCACGGGTCTGTTCTATTTTTCTATATAAGAATAGGAACGCCTGGTCCAACTTATGTTTCCCTTCTAACTATACTATATATATTTAAATTATTTTATATGTTATTATATATTATTTTTATTGTCATCATATATTTAACAGATACTTACATATGTAAGAAAACAATATCCCACATCTTATTAACTTAATAAAATAATTTCTTAACAATAAAATCCTGGATTTTTTGGCAAGGAAAATCCTGGTGATTGTGTACAAAAGCTTGTTAAGATTTAAGTACCAATGCAATAATAAATTACTTATTATTTAAATATATTTATAAAAAAAATACTCAACCTCTGTTTCTTTTTTGATAACATTGTTGAGACAACCCAACATTATAATTAGAATCAGCCCAGCAAAATCGTGTATTTCGAGAAAGTGCAAATGGCCTGTAATTTTTTAGGAAAAAAATAAATGGGCCACATGGACGCTACATTATTTGTTCACCCAGCCCAGGAAATGGACTGTAATTCTAAAAAAAGATCAAATTGACTGTAAATTCTGAAAAATGGGTTGAATACGTGCCACATTTTTGGAGGCTGAAATGTGGGCCCATATGTCGAAGCCAACGCAAGTCGTTGTCAACTTAGTCAACAAATGATTCTGACATCGTTAGCCATTGGATTTACATCCAATGACCAGCATCCATCTTCAATCTCTCGTCTTCTTCCTCCAGTGCCGCCGGGACCACCTACTCCCACCTCCTGCTGCTAGCAGCTCTGCTTAGCAGGCTTCGCTGTGAAGCGCTACGCCACCGCCGGCCAGGCTATCCCTCCACACCTCCACACCTCATGTTCTTCTCCACCGACTGCCGAACCACACACCAGTTAACCCTCGTACACCTCACCATCTGCGACTCGACTCCTGCGTCTTCCCATCTCCGGCTCGTTGTTGTTCGGGGCCTCACCGTCATCCACCACCTTGGATGCGCTCGGCGCGGCCTGGTCAACGTGGTCAACGAACAACATCCATTGGAAGTGGACTGTACGTGGAGAGGCTGATAGCTGGGTTCATGGCCACACACAAGGAAATGCCTCCTTATTACATGCAAAATAATGATTCCTCCACCTGACATCTGGGACCCATCGGAAGGGCCTCTGTATTTTGTGAGAAAAAAATGTTCCCGTCGCTAACAGCTCGGACCCACCAGCTATATCTTCACACGCAAGGAAGTTCTTCCTTATTACGCACAAAAAAATGAATACTCCCCCTGCTAGCTGGGACCCAACATATGGGAGGCTGACTTGTGGGCCTACTAAGTTGACGCAGACGGAGGATTTTGCCAACTTAGTCAATATGAACGATTCTAGCTCCAGTGACCGTATGATGTCCATCTAACGGTCGTAGTGCTTCTTCAACCTCTGGTCTTCTTGCTCCAGCCGCCGAAAGCAGCGCCGGTCGTGCCGCCTGCTCCTGCCTCCCGTGGCCGGCTGTGCTGCCACGGAGGCCTCACCGCCCCCTACTACTTCCACCGCTGGCCAGGCCATCTCTCTACTCACCCGCACCCCCTATTATTCTGTGGCGACGACAGCCTCACACCGCAGCTGAACCAGTGAAACATCATACTCCTCTCCGCGTGGGCATCCACTGCCGCGTCTTCCTCGGCTCCGCGTCGTCCCCTTCCTAGGCCTCGCCGTCGTCCATCGACCTGGTGCTCTCGACGCGGCGTGGTTAACATGGTCAAGGAACGGCTTCCATCGAAAGAGTACTGTACATGGAGAGGCTGACAGCTGGGTCCACGGCCGCAGCAAGGAAGTGCCTCCTTACTATGCGCAAAATAATGATTCCTCCACCTGACAGTAGGGGCCCATTGGACGGGCCATTGTATTTCGTGAAAAACACGTTTCCCCCTGACTGTTGGGACCCACCAGCTACATCTTCGCACGCACGGAAGTGCCTGACAGTCGGGACCCACCTAGTCGAAGCGTACGTAGCATTGTCATTATGGTCGCGAATGTGTACGTACATACTGGTCGATGTAGAGGCGAGCACGTGTAGTAATAGAGGCACGTACGTAGAATGTACACGTATGTAAAGCCAGGGTGCAAGAAAGAAAATACGGCCACGTACGTACATATGGGCGGGGTCTCAAAAACCTACTCACGCATACGTACGGCCAGGGCTCGTGTACATGGCCGGGTTGGAACGGAGAAACTGCGCCATCATCGTGTTCATGGGGAGGCAACGGAATGTGTCATGTTCACTGGGAGGCAACGGAATGCGTGTTGTTCATCAGGAGCCAACCGGCTTAGACGGAACAGCCAATGGAAACGAGGCCTGGCGTACCATAGAATGGAGGAAACGGCCTTGTGTTCGACCGGCCACGGTCGAAATGGGATCCTGTTCATCGGGGAGGGGTCTGGCGTACCGCAAAACGAAGGAAACAAACTTCTCTTGGACCTCCTACGGTCGAAACGGGGTCATGTTGATTGGGAGGGGTGTGGGATACCGCCAAACAGAGGAAACGGACTTGTGTTGGAGCGCTACGGTCGAAATGGGAGTCTTGTTCATCGGGAGGGGTGTGGCGTACCGCAAAGCGGGACTCCACGAGATACTGTTCATCTCCACCGTCCACCTCCTCCAGCCTCCATGGGCTACTGTTCATCCACCGTCGACCTCCTCCAGCCTCAACCTGCGACTGTTCATCCACAAGCTCATGTTCATCCAGCCCCCACCGCGCGCTCCTCCACCGGCTACTGTTCAACCAGCCCTCTCCACATGGTCCTGTTCAACCACCCCTCCACGAGCCACTATTCATCTAGCCATCCACCGACTACTGTTCAACCAGCCCTCCACGGGGTCGTCCTGTTCATCCAGCCCTCCACAGGGTCGTCCTGTTCATCCAGCCCTCCACGGGGTCCTGTTCATCCACCCCCAAACGGGCTCGATCGGGGTCCTGTTCATCCAGCGGCAACGGCCTCTACTACCACCGGGTCCTGTTCATCCAACCCCCCACCAGGAACTGTTCATCCCCCCCAACAACACTCACTGTTCATCCAGAGGCAACATCAATCGGCTTTAGTTAGCAGCAGTAGCAAAGGAATCACTCGGGTTCAGTTAACAGCAAGGGATTGATCGCTCGGGTTCAATAACGTAGCTAGTGCAATCGCTCAGGTTCAGTTAGATCCCAATGCCTTGCACACATGTGCGTACGTACGAGAGAAACGAGCATCACTCGGCCCCTGACCACCCTCCATAACCAGGAACTCCCCCGATATTTTCCTCGCCCTCGCTTCTACCATGGTTTTTTCCGTCATGGACGGCCCAAAGAATGTCATGCAGTTGCGTCTCCGGCCTGCCCAGGATGAAAAGCCCATTTTCTGTCATGATTTTTTTCATAGAAGTAGGAGCCCACCACATCTATGATGATACCGGGTTTTGTCACAATTATCATCATAGAGTGCCATAAGCAGGACAGGAAAAAAATTCGTTCGGCCCAAAATGTCACGGATGTGTCTTTTTTTTGTAGTGTAGGAGGCAATATGATCGTACTTGAGTATTGGACATAGGTAATATGCGAGTGTGTTTCATGAATGGATAAATGGTTGAGCATGATGGGCTAGGGATAGATTATTTTAGCATTGATATTCTGAAAGACATGGTTGCTTGTTGATATGCTTGAGTATTTAAATTATCATGTCAAAACTAGACTATTGCTTTGAACAATATAAAACTCCAAATGTCCATGCTATAAAGAAAGAAATATGATATGACATGTTAGGCAGCATTCCACATCAAAAATTCTGTTTTTGTCACTTCCCTACTCGAGGACGAGTAGGAGTTAAGCTTGGGGATGTTGATACGTCTCCAACGTATCTATATTTTTTTATTGTTACATGCTATTATATTATCCATCTTGGATGTTTTATAATCATTTTATAGTCATTTTATATCATTTTTTGGTACCAACCTATTGACATAGTGCCAAGTGCCAGTTGATGTTTTTTCCATGTTTTTCACATCGCAGAAAATCAATATCAAACGGAGTCCAAATGCCACGAAACTTTACGGAGAATTTTTATGGGTAGAAGGAGCACAGCGGGCCCTGGCTACGCATAGGGGTGCCTCGAGGGAGGCACAACCCGCTAGAGCGCACCAGGAGGCCCAGGCGCGCCCTGGTGGGTTATGCCCACCTCGGGTGCCCCCCGGACCGCCTCTTTGCTCTATAAATACTGCAATATTCCAGAAACCCTATGGGAGTCGATGAAATATTGATCTAGCCGCCACAGAGTCCAGAACCACTAGATCCAATCTAGACACCATCTCGGATGGGGTTCACCACCTCCATTGGTGCCTCTCCGATGATGCGTGAGTAGTTCTTTGTAGACCTTTGGGTCCGTAGTTAGTAGCTAGATGGCTTCCTCTCTCTCTCTCTTGATTCTCAATACAATGGTCTCTTGGAGATCCATATGATGTAACTCTTTTTGCGGTGTGTTTGTTGCGATCAATGAACTTTGAGTTTATGATCAGATCTATCTTTTTATATCCATGAAAGTATTTGAGTTTCTTTGATCTCTTTTATGCATGATCTCTTATAGCCTCGTGTTTCTTCTCCGATATTTGGGTTTTCTTTGGCAAACTTGATCTATTTATCTTGCAATGGGAAGAGGTGCTTTGTAGTGGGTTCGATCTTACGGTGCTTGATCCCAGTGACAGAAAGGGAGCCGACACGTATGTATCGTTGCTACTAAGGATAAAACGATGGGGTCTATCTCTACATAGATAGATCATGTCTACATCATGTCATCGTTCTATTTGTTGGGAAATGTAGTAATTTCAAAAAAAATCCTACGCACACGCAAGATCATGGTGATGCATAGCAACGAGAGGGGAGAGTGTCATCCACGTACCCTCGTAGACCGTAAGCGGAAGCGTTAAGACAACGCGGTTGATGTAGTCGTACGTCTTCACGATCGACCGATCCTAGTACCGAACGTACGACACCTCCGCGATCCGCACACGTTCAGCTCGGTGACGTCCCACAAACTCACGATCCAGTAGAGCTTCGAGGGAGAGTTCCGTCAGCACGACAGCATGATGACGGTGTTGATGAAGCTACTGACGCAGGGCTTCGCCTAAGCACCGCTACGATACGACCGAGGTGGATTGTGGTGGAGGGGGGCACCGCACACGGCTAAAAGATCAATGATCAACTTGTGTGTCACGGGGTGCCCCCTGCCACCATATATAAAGGAGCAAGGGGGGAGGCCGGCTGGCCCTAGGAGGGCGCGCCAAGAGGAGGAGTCCTCCTAGTGGGAGTAGGACTCCCCTTTCCTGGTCCCACTAGGAGGGGAAAGGAAGGAGTGGGAGAGGGGAAAGGCAAGGGGGGCGCTGCCCCCCTTCCTTATCCTATTCAGACTCAAGGGGAGGGGGTGCGCGGCCTGCCTGGCCGGCCCCTCTCTCTCTCCACTAGGGCCCATTAAGGCCCATTAGTCCCCGGGGGGTTCCGGTAACCCCTCCGGCACTCCGGTTTTCTCCGAGATCACCCGAAACCCTTCTGGTGTCCGAATGTGGCCGTCCAATATATCAATCTTTATGTCTCGACCATTTCGAGACTCCTCGTCATGTACATGATCACATCCGGGACTCCGAACTACCTTCGGTACATCAAAACACATAAACTCATAATACTAATTGTCACCGAACGTTAAGCGTGTGGAACCTATAGGTTCGAGAACTATGTAGACATGACCAAGACTCATCTCCGGTCAATAACCAATAAAGGAACCTGGATTCCCATATTGGTTCCTACATATTCTACGAAGATCTTTATCAGTCAAACCGCATAACAACATACGTTGTTCCCTTTGTCATTGTTATGTTACTTGCGCGAGATTCAATCGTCGGTATCTCAATACCTAGTTCAATCTCATTACCGGCAAGTCTCTTTACTCATTCTGTAATACATCATCCCGCAACTAACTCATTAGTTGCATTGCTTGCAAGGCTTATAGTGATGTGCATTACTGAGAGGGCCCAGAGATACCTCTCCGAAAATCGGAGTGACAAATCCTAATCTTGATCTATGCCAACTCAACAAGTACCATCGGAGACACTTGTAGAGCACCTTTATAATCACCCAGTTACGTTGTGACGTTTGGTAGCACACAAAGTGTTCCTCCTGTATTCGGGAGTTGCATAATATCATAGTCATAGGAACATGTATAAGTCCTAAAGAAAGCAATAGCAATATACTAAACGATCAAATGCTAAGCTAACGGAATCGGGTCAAGTCAATCACATCATTCTCTAATGATGTGATCCCGTTAATCAAATGACAACTCATGTCTATGGTTAGGAAACTCAACCATCTTTGATTCAACGAGCTAGTCAAGTAGAGGCATACTAGTGACACTTTGTTTGTCTATGTATTCACACATGTTGTCGGATTTAGGGTTCCGGCAGACCCTTGAGGTTCAAACACTGGGGTGCGCGCGGAGATCTCTCCCCTACCGATCTACGTCCAATCTCCTCGCGTGATCTAAGCTGGAACCAACGAACAACACAAGGGACACGAGGTTTATACTAGTTCAGGCCACCGTTGTGGTGTAATACCCTACTCCAGTGTGTGGTGTGGTGGATTGCCTCAGGGGCTGACGATGAACAGTACAAGGGAAGAACAACCTTGCGAGAGGTGTTCTTGAGCTGGTGCGATGAACTGCTTGGGTGAGTACAGCGACCCCTCTCTCTCTTTGCTAGGGTTCTATCAGATCTCTCCCCCCTTTTGGAAGGGTTCTATCCGACCTCTCTCTCTGCTCCTTTTTCTCTTTTTTCTCTCCTTTTTCTCTTCCCTTGGTCTTTTTTCTCTCCTTTTCTCTTCCCTCCTCACTCTGTGGTGGCTAGCCCTATTTATAGAGGCCCTGGGCCTCTCCCCAAATAATGAGCGGGAATGGCGCCAACAATTGGCCATTTTGAAGGGGAACATCTAGTACAAGTTATCCTGACCAAAGGTGGTCTTCGGCTGCCAAAAGCACTGGTGATGACGCCGTCTTGGGCTCCACGGTGACCTCCGTCCTGCCGCTCTGCTGGTCTTGGTCTCGTTGCACCGGAATTGTAACCTTTGCCCGATGCCTCGACCTGTGCTTGCCCCCTTTGCACCAAAGGGGAAATAAAGACACTGCGCAGGCCAGCGCCCGCCTGGTCTCGAACGTCATGGCTTGCGTGACGGGCTCCTCGCGAGGTACCCCTGCCTTGATCTCTCCGCCTCCTCTCGAGCCTGCCTGATGAGGCTGCATCTCAGAAAGCTTTCTGTCGTCTGCCTCCCGAGGCTTGGCCCCTCGCGAGGGTCTTGAGCTTGAGATGATGAACATGGGCCGCGCTGGGCCCCCACTTGAGCCATGCCACAGGCTGCAGGCAGGCAAGTCTAGGGACCCCCGTTCCCAGAACGCCGACAGTAGCCCCCGGGCCCAAGGCGCGCCCGGGCTTGGCCTAGCAGGGAAGCGAAAGGGCAAGCGCGAAGCGCCGCATGCCCCAATAGACTGCGGCCTTGGGCGCCATGTGGTGATTGATTAGACGTGGGCATCTGCGCTTCCCCATGATGCCACGGCGACCGCACGACTTAACAAGTCCCTGCATGCAAAGAGACCGGTCATGATTACCTGCGATCGTGGTGCTCGGCGGTTGGCCTCCTCCGATTATAAGTACGGGGCTGCGCAAGCCCCTTCAGTCCATCCCTTCCTGGTGCTCCTTTCCTTCTTCTTCCTTGTTCTTGCTTCTCCTTACGCCAATGGCACCAATCCGCCGGTTTTCTGTAGAAGAGAAGGGAAAGGCCCCCGAGAGGGTCCTGACCCACTTCCGCCGAAGAAGCGGTTGATCCTCTGCCAGCGAGATGAGGGTGCTCAGCAGGAAGCATCGAGGCCCTGGTATGAGCGGCCGCCGCCTGGGTTTCTGCTATCCTTGTACGCCCACGTCGTGGGTCCCGGGGGAGAAGGCCTTGAGCGACATCGACGGTGCCGCTGTCAACGCTGGCCAGTCACGGTGGTGCGTGTCGTTCCTCCTGGAGTCCATGTCGAGCGCTCCTCTCGCAAGCTAGTTCTCCATGCCGCCATGCCTCCAAGCTCTTGGATCCGCCTTCCTCCCTCCTTCGCCTTCGAGATGCCGCTGAGCGGGGATCTGGAGCTCTGGCTGCAGCACGTTGACTGCAGTACCCTTGCGACCAGAGCGGAGGTCGCGATCGTCGCTCCGGGCAAGGTCTTCATGACCCGAAGCTGGGGCGAAATCACCCGGGTCTGCCGAACGGTAGGTGCCCTCGTAATTCATCTTGAATACGACGGCGCCTCCCTGATGTTCTTCAAGGTCTTCGATGCTGAAGGACGCTGGCTGGAGTGCTGCCCTAGGGAGAGCGGCAGGGGCAACGAACTGGCGAGGACCTGGCCCGCCCATCGGCCCTCCAGCAGCTCCTCAGGCAGCAGCGGAGGAGCTGGGGAATCCAGCGGCTCCCCCGAGCTCCTCGCTACTCTGGAAACGAGCGACGACGGCTATGAGCCCCCGAGCTCGCGTCGTGCTCGGAGCGGGGTAGCTGCGTCTAGCCGCCGACGCCACTGATCTGGATGGGGTTGGCGCCGGCGTTGGGCAGCCCACTGTTGATGATGGCATCCCTTGCGGAGGTGCGGGCGATTAGTGTTCCTTAGGATTAGTACTTTTGTTCCCTGCGAGGAATCGAAGCAACTCCCCGTGGGGGTATGTAAGGCGCATGCCATGTCTTTTGTGAACATTATATCCTTAATATGAATCAATGTGAGGTGCTTGTCCTGTCTCGGCTCGGCTCCCCCTTTCTATCCTTATGAGGAATTGGCGCTCTACGCTGACAGGTCCCAGTCCCCAGGCAGGCTTCAGCCATCGCTGGTATGCCAGGTCGCGATGCCGTGGTCAAGGCCAGGAGGTGAGTGGCCCGAGGTCCGGTAAGAGCCCCTGAGTCGCGATGCTCGGGAGGTCCCCTTTAGCGCTCAAGCAGCCCTCATTGGGCGAGAAAGGAAGGCAACGTCGCCATGACAGAGCTGCATTGGGCGAGGGTTTGGCGCTGCGTTGGTCCAACTCCTGTAAGGGTGTGACTTATCTCTTGAGTTTGGTGTAGTTCCTCGATGAAGCGCCCGGCCCGAGTGGTGGCAGCTGAGGCGCTGCTGGGTTAGGTCATCGTGAGCTTCTTCCCACTCCCCCGCACTTTCCTTAATGCTCTACGTCCTTAGGTCCCGGCCCTCGAGCGAGCTCAGCCGCCGCTGGTATGACAGGTCGCGATGCCGTGGGTCAAGGCCAGGGGGTGAGGGCTGGAGAGCCAGTAGGAGCCCATGAGTTGTGATGCTCAGGCGCCCCCCTTTTAACGTGCAAGCAGTCCGTGCCGGAGAGAGGGAGAGACAGCTCGTGACGTCCCCAGCGTTGCTCCTGGAGTAGGTCCTGCACACCAATCATGAAGAGAAATAAGACCTGTCATTACGGTTGCCAGCCAACCTTTTGTCGCTCCGGGGAAGTGATTGGGGCACTGAGGGCCTGGTGAGGTGGCGCCTTGCGGGGATGCCGCGGCCAGAGCTCGACCACTCAGATTTATCGGTGTTGCAGGGACGAACCCGTGCGCAAATGCCGTGCCAGAGCGAGCGGCTGCGTAGGTAGGCGTCAATCGAGCAGGCGACTAGGTCAGGTATGTTAAGCACGCAGGAGGAAATTCATTTTAAATAGATGCGAGAAAAGAAAATGCTGCTGGACCAGGCCCGAGCAGCTCGGGGATGATGCAGCCTGAGGGGCGCCCCCAATAAGGTAAGTAAAGAGCATAAGCAAAACGGATACATGCCGCAGAGAAGGACCCACACGACCTGGGAATGATGCGGCCCTATGGGCACTCCCAGCTAAAAATGGAACTTAGAAAGATGTCACCTAGTGCCGCTGAAGATGAAGTGATGTTGAAGAAGTGGGCGATGCGCGATGATGACGCCGACCCTCACGAGCCCCCAGGCCCAGGAGCCTCGAGAGGCTCCGGAGGCGCAGGTGGGTCTCCGAGGGCCATCTCCATCTCCTCCAGGACCGCACAATGCCTGACCTCCTGGGCCTCCAGAATGCTCCTCAGCAGGCGTTGATGAGCGGCGACCGTGTTCGGCAGGCCGAAAGGCATGCGAATGTAGCTGTGAGGCGGACCCTCACAATGCCCCACGCGCGGAGGCCAGAGGCACTCCTGAGACACGGCTCGGTTGAGCCATGGCACGTCAACGCAGACACGCAGCCCACCATCCTCACCTGGATGTGGGGCTACGGTGGGCAAGCAGTGGCTGCCGCGCATGACTCTCGACTCATGTAGCTCCTGGGTGTTTCTTGCGATGAACTCCTGAGGGTTTGGTCTTCCTTGCCTTGTACCTTCCTGAGGGAAACGTGCCTGGAAGCACCCCTCCAAGTGGTGCCCGAGCGCCTCCCTCGTGACCTTGGCAAGGTCGGTGGCTCTCCAAGAAAGAGCCCCCGAGCCCTGCCTAAGGAGGGCGCCGGGCGCGCCTTCCTATGCGAGGGAGGGTGGCGCTCCCTGATTGGGCGCAGATCCTGACGCAACACCTCCGGAGGCGCCTGCCTCCTTATGGCTTGGGCCAGGCGAAACCTTCTTATTCTTAAGGGTCGCCTCGGGAAGTCTTCCGTTCCTGTGGTCCGGGTATTCGATTGCTGCGGCTTGGAACGCGCGCTCAAGTGAACACACTGCATCCCTTTCTTCACAGGGTACGGTGATGACTCAACCGCTTCCTGGCATCTTGAGGACATTGTATCCATGGTGAGTCACTGCCATGAACTTGGCCAGGGCTGGGTACCCGAGGATGGTGTTGTATGGCAGACGGATGTGGGCGACGTCGAAGTCGATGAGCTCGGTGTGGTAGTTGTTGCGCTGCCCGAAGATGACTGGAAGGCGAACCTGCCCTATTGGAACAGTGGAACCATCAGTGACTCCTGAGAAGGGCTTGGTCGGCTAAGGCTGATCATACGGCACTTGGAGATTGTCGAACGTCTCGACGGACAGGACGTTGAGTCCTGCTCCGCCGTCAATGAGGGTCCTGGTGACCTGCACGTTGCTGATGACCGGGGAGCAAAGCATCGGGAGGACTCCGTCCGTTGCCGCGCACTTGAGCTGATCCGCTGAGCTAAACGTGATAGCGCACGCAGACCACCTGAGAGGGTGCGTGGCCTCAAGCTTGGGGAGGACTACATTCACCTCACGAGCAAACTGCTTGAAGATGCGTTGTGGGGCTATGGCCTGCGCACCACCCAAGATGCAAGCGATCACGCGCGGCTCCTGGAAGCCCCCAGCCCCCTCGTCTTGATGTTGGCCTTCGTTCCTCCTTGGCGGTGGCAGCAGAGGAGGAAGGCCTGCGTAGCCGTGCGGGCGATCCTCACGAGGTTGATCTCTCCAGCCTCCCTCGCGAGGCTGGTCCTGCCAGCGATCCTCGCGAGGTCGATCACGCCACCCTTGGAGAGGGCCACGGTCTTCCCATCGTCCGCCACCTCTTCCTCCTCCTCGGCCATAGCCCCTGTCATTGCGCTCGGGGCATCGGCCGAGACGTCCATCTCTCACGGCCTTGAGCTCTTGACATTCGTTGGTGTTGTGGGTGTGGAAGTCGTGGTACACGCAGTACCGACTGCCCTTGGATGACTCGGGCTGATCCCTGCCTCGCTTGGTGTCTGGCTCCGGTGCAAGAATGGCAGCCCCCTTGCGCTTCACGTCCTTGGCCTTGGGCTTCTTCTCTTCTGGGTCGGCAGCCGGAAGTTCGAGGAGGGAAAGGCGCCCTTCCTTAGCCCTGGCGCACTTGGTTGCCAAGTTGAACAGCTCCAGGGATGTGCACAGGTCTTCATGGATTGCTAGCTCCTCCTTCATCTTGATGTCGCGTATGCCATCGGAGAATGCCGAGATGATGGCTTCTTGAGTCACCTTGGGGATCTTGAGGCGAGCGTTGTTGAAGCGATGGATGTATTTCTGCAGGGTTTCCCCTTGCTGCTGCTTGATGCGGCGCAGATCGCTCACGGCCGGGGGCCGGTCGCGAGTGCCCTGGAAGTTGGCGATGAAGCGAGTGCGCATCTCGTCCCAGGAGGAGACTGTGCCAGGAGCCAGGTTCAGGAGCCAGGTGCGGGCCCCGTCCTTGAGTGCCATGGGGAACCAGTTCGCCATGGCCGTTTCGTCTTCGTTGGCAGCTTCGATGCATAGCCCGTAGAGCTATAGGAACTCCGCGGGGTCCGCCGTGCCATCATAGC
>NC_041382.1:348380297-348427775 GCF_002162155.2 Triticum dicoccoides
TGCCTGGCCATGCGATGCCGCGTAGCTCGGGGGTGAGGGCACGGCAGCCTGCTGCGGCCACCGGTGCCTTTTGCTGGTGCTGGGCTTGTTCCTGGGGATTACTGCGCGCCGCCGCTTGGAGCAGCGCGGGGTCTTGGCGTGGAGGTGCAGGGACGCGGTCTTGGCGTGCCGGTGCTGGGAGCGCGCGAGAACCTTCTTGGGGATGAGGGATCTCTTGGCAGCTCCTTTCTTGCTGCACAGGCGCCGGACGTGGATGGTCTCGCCCTGGGGCTGTGCGCCATGGTGCCAGGGCGCCTTCTTGGGGAGGAGGTGGTGGAGGCACCTGCTGATCCCCGCCTCCTGTGCGGAGTGGTGGGCGAGGCAGCAAGAGGGACGGCAAGGGGGAGCCCCATGCGACACTGACGAGCTCGATGATGCGGGCGAGCCAGTCCTCGTAGAGGTCGTCGACGGGGCGGTAGTGCAAGAGCTCTCTCGCCAGGAGCAGCGCGGCGTGCGCGTCCATGGGGGCACGACGGGCGTGGGACGACGAAGCGGCTGGAGTCAGCGACGGTGTGGCGGTGCAGCCCTCCCGCCACACCGAAGGATGCTGGGACGAGGCCTGCTGCTCGTTCCCCGCCGGGCTGGTGGTAGCGTTGGCGGCAGGCGACGGGGAACAACGAGGGCGTCCGCCGACGGGCGCCGTCTGGGCGACGCGGGTGGCGAGAGCATCCCGACGCTCGGCGCGAGCCCGATGAGCGTCAGCCATGGACACGACGGAAGATCACACGCGAACAGCAGAAGAAAGATTCCGGCGCACCCCTACCTGCCGCGCCAAATGTCAGATTTAGGGTTCCGGCAGACCCTTGAGGTTTGAACACTGGGGTGCGCACGGAGATCTCTCCCCTACCGATCTACGTCCAATCTCCTCGCGTGATCTAAGCTAGAAACAACGAACAACAAAAGGGACACGAGGTTTATACTGGTTCGGGCCACCGTTGTGGTGTAATACCCTACTCCAGTGTGTGGTGTGGTGGATTGCCTCAAGGGCTGACGATGAACAGTACAAGGGAAGAACAGCCTCGCGGGAGGTGTTCTTGAGCTGGTGCGATGAACTGCTTGGGTGAGTTCAGCCACCTCTCTCTCTCTCTCTCTCTCTCTCTCTCTCTCTCTTCTAGGGTTCTATCAGATCTCTCCCCCCTTTTGGTAGGGTTGTATCCGACCTCTCTCTCTCTGCTCCTTTTTCTCTTTTTTTCTCTCCTTTTTCTCTTCCCTTGGTCTTTTTTCTCTCATTTTCTCTTCCCTCCTCACTCTGTGGTGGCTAGCCCTATTTATAGAGGCCCTGGGCCTCTCCCCAAATAATGAGCGGGAAGGGCGCCAACAATTGGCCATTTTGAAGGGAAACATCTAGTACAAGTTATCCTGACCAAAGGTAGTCTTCGGCTGCCAAAAGCACTGGTGATGATGCCGTCTTGGGCTCCACGGTGACCTCCGTCCTGCCGCTCTGCTGGTCTTGGTCTCGTTGCACCGGAATGGTAACCTTTGCCCGATGCCTCGGCCTGTGCTTGCCCCCTTTGCACCAAAGGGGAAACAAGGACACTATGCAGGTCGGCGCCCGCCTGGTCTCGATCGTCATGGATTGCGTCACGGGCTCCTCGAGAGGTACCCCTGCCTTGATCTCTCCGCCTCCTCGCGAGCCTGCTTGATGAGGCTGCCTCTGAGGAAGCTTTCTGTCGTCCGCCCCGTGGGGCTTAGCCCCTCGCGAGGGCCTTGAGCTTGAGCTGATGAGGATGGGCCACACTGGGCCCCCACTTGAGCCATGTCGCAGGCCGCAGGCAGGCAAGTCTGGGGACCCCCGTTCCCAAAATGCCGACAGTAGCCCCCAGGCCCAAGGCGCACCCGGGCTTGGCCTAGCAGGGAAGCGAAAGGGCAAGCGCGAAGCGCCACGGGCCCCAATAGCCTGCGGCCTTGGGCACCGCGTGGCGATTGATTGGACGTGGGCGTCTGCGCTTCCCCACGACGCCTCGGCGACCACATGACTTGACAAGTCCCTGCATGCAAAGAGACCGGTCATGATTACCTGCGATCGTGGTGCTCGGCGGTTGGCCTCCTCCGGTTATAAGTACGGGGCTGCGCGAGCCCCTTCAGTCCATCCCTTCCTGGTGCTCATTTCCTTCTTCTTCCTTGTTCTTGCTTCTCCTTATGCCAATGGCACCAATCCGCCGGTTTTCTGCAGAAGAGAAGGGAAAGGCCCCCCCGAGAGGGTCCTGACGCACTTCCGCCGAAGAGGCGGCTGATCCTCTGCCACCTTTGCTTAGAACTGCACCAACTGATAGCTCCACCATTCAATATAAACATGTACCCGGTTTGTGACTTAGAGTCATCCGGATCAGTGTCAAAGCTTGCATCAATGTAACCATTTATGACGAGCTCTTTGTCACCTCCATAACCGAGAAACATATCCTTAGTCCTTTTCAGGTATTTTAGGATGTTCTTGACCGCTGTCTAGTGATCCACTCCTAGATTACTTTTGTACCTCCTTGCTAAACTAATAGAAAGGCACGCATCAGGTCTGGTACACAACATTGCATACATGATAGAGCCTATGGCTGAAGCATAGGGAACACCTTTCATTTGCTCTCTATCTTCTACAGTGGTCGGGCATTGAGTCTGACTCAACTTCACACCTTGTAACACAGGCAAGAACCCTTTCTTTGCTTGATCCATTTTGAACTTCTTCAAAACTTTATCAAGGTTTGTGCTTTGTGAAAGTCCAATTAAGCGTCTTGATCTATCTCTATACATCTTGACGCCCAATATATAAGCAGCTTCACCGAGGTCTTTCATTGAAAACCTCTTATTCAAGTATCCTTTTATGCTATGCAGAATTTCTATATCATTTCCAATCAACAATATGTCATCCACATATAATATTAGAAATGCTACAGAGATCCCACTCACTTTCTTGTAAATACAGGTTTCTCCAAAAGTCTGTATAAAACCATATGCTTTGATCACACTATCAAAACGTTTATTCCAACTCCGAGATGCATGCACCAGTCCGTAGATGGATCGCTGGAGCTTGCATAATTTGTTAGCATCCTTTGGATCGATAAAACCTTTAGGTTGCATCATATACAACTTTTCTTCCAAAAATCCATTCAGGAATGCGGTCTTTACATCCATTTGCCAAATTTCATAATCATAAAATGCGGCAATTGCTAACATGACTCGGACGGACTTAAGCATTACTACGGGAGGAAAGTCTCATCGTAGTCAACTCCTTGAAATTATTGAATACCTTTCGCAACAAGTCAAGCTTTGTAGACAGTAACATTATCGTCAGCGTCTATCTTCTTCTTGAAGATCCATTTATTCTCGATGGCTTGCCGATCATCGGGCAAGTCAACCAAAGTCCACACTTTGTTCTCATACATGGATCCCATCTCAGATTTCATGGCCTCAATCCATTTTGCGGAATCTGGGCTCATCATTGCTTCCTCATAGTTCGTAGGTTTATCATGGTCAAGTAACATGACTTCCAGAACTGGATTGCCGTACCACTCTGGTGTGGATCTTACTCTGGTTGACCTACGAGGTTCAGTAGTAATCCTGATCTGAAGTTACATGATCATCATCACTAACTTCCTCACTAATTGGTGTAGGAGTCACAAGAACAGATTTCTGTGATGAACAATTTCCAATAAGGGAGCAGGTACAGTTACCTCATCAAGTTCTACTTTCCTCCCACTCACTTCTTTTGAGAGAAACTCCTTCTCTAGAAAGGATCCATTCTAAGCAACGATTGTCTTGCCTTTGGATTTGTGATAGAATGTGTACCCAACAGTATCCTTTGGGTATCTTATGAAGAGACATTTCTCCGATTTGGGTTCGAGCTTATCAGGTTGAAGCTTTTTCACATAAGCATCGCAACCCCAAACTATAAGAAACGACAACTTTGATTTCTTTTCCAAACCATAGTTCAGAAGGCGTCGTCTCAATGGATTTAGATGGTGCCCTATTTAACGTGAATGCAGCCGTCTCTAAAGCATAACCCCAAACGATAGCGGTAAATCAGTAAGAGACATCATAGATCGCACCATATCTAGTAAAGTACGATTACGACGTTCGGACACACCATTACGTCGTGGTGTTCCGGGTGGCGTGAGTTGCGAAGCTATTCCGCATTGTTTCAAATGAAGACCAAACTCATAACTCGAATATTCTCCTCCATGATCAGATCGTAGAAGCTTTATTTTCTTGTTACGATGATTTTCTACTTCACTCTAAAATTCTTTGAACTTTTCAAATGTTTAAGACTTATGTTTCATCAAGAAGATATACACATATCTGCCCAAATCATCTGTGAAGGTGAGAAAATAATGATACTTGCCGACCTCTATATTCATCGGACACATACATTAGTATGTATGATTTCCAACAAATCTTTTGCCCGATCCATTGTTCCGGAGAATGGTGTTTTAGTCATCTTGCCCATGAGGCATGGTTCGCAAGTACCAAGTGATTCATAATCAAGTTATTACAAAAGTCCATCAGAATGGAGTTTCTTCATGCGCTTTACACCAATATGACCTAAACGGCAGTGCCACAAATAAGTTGCACTATCATTATCAACTCTACATCTTCTGGCTTCAATATTATGAATATGTGTATCACTACTATCGAGATTCATCAAAAATAGACCACTCTTCAAAGGTGCATGACCATAAAAGATATTACTCATATAAATAGAACAACCATTATTCTCAGATTTAAATGAATAACCGTCTCGCATCAAACAAGGTCCAGATATAATGTTCATGCTCAACGCTGGCACCAAATAACAATTATTCAAGTCTAAAACTAATCCCGAAGGTAGATGTAGAGGTAGTGTGCCAACCGCGATCACATCGACTTTCGAACCATTTCCCACGTGCATTGTCACCTCGTCCTTAGCCAATCTTCGCTTAATCCGTAGTCCCTGTTTTGAGTTGCAGATATTAGCAATAGAACCAGAATCAAATACCCAGGTACAACTGTGAGCATTAGTAAGGTACACATTTATAACATGTATATCACATATACCTTTGTTCACCTTGCATTCCTTCTTATCAGCCAAATACTTGGGGCAGTTCCGTTTCCAGTGACCAGTCCCTTTGTAGTAGAAGCACTCAGTCTCAGGCTTAGGTCCAGACTTGGGTTTCTTCACTTGAGCAGCAACTTGCTTGCCGTTCTTCTTGAAGTTCCCCTTCTTCCATTTACCCTTTTTCTTAAAACCGGTGGTCTTGTTGACCATCAACACTTGATGCTCCTTCTTGATTTCTACCTCCGCGGCCTTTAGCATTGCGAAGAGCTCGGGAATAGTCGTATCCATCCCTTGCATATTATAGTTCATCACGAAGCTCTTGTAGCTTGGTGGCAGTGATTGAAGAATTCTGTCAATGACACTATCATCCGGAAGATTAACTCCCAGTTGAATCAAGTGATTATTATACCCAGACATTTTGAGTATATGTTCATTGACAGAACTGTTCTCCTCTATCTTGCAGCTGTAGAACTTATTGGAGACTTCATATCTCTCAACCTGGGAATTTGCTTGAAATATTAACTTCAACTCCTAGAACATCTCATATGCTCCATGACGTTCAAAACATCGTTGAAGTCCCGGTTCTAAGCCGTAAAGCATGGCACACTGAACTATCGAGTAGTCATCATCTTTGCTCTGCCAGATGTTCATAACATCTGGCGTTGCTCCTGCAGTGGGTTTGGCACCTAGCGGTGCTTCCAGGACGTAATTCTTCTGTGCAGCAATGAGGATAATCCTCAAGTTACGGACCCAGTTAGTGTAATTGCTACCATCATCTTTCAACTTTGCTTTCTCAAGGAATGCATTAAAATTCAACGGAACAACAGCACGGGCCATCTATCTACAACAACATAGACATGCAAAATACTATTAGGTACTAAGTTCATGATAAATTAAAGTTCAATTAATCAAATTACTTAAGAACTCCCACTTAGACAGACATCCCTCTAATCATCTAAGTGATCACGTGATCCATATCAACTAAACCATGTTCGATCATCATGTGAGATGGAGTAGTTTTCAATGGTGAACATCACTATGTTTATCATATCTACTATATGATTCACGCTCGACCTTTCGGTCTCAGCGTTCCGAGGCCATATCTGCATATGCTAGGCTCGTCAAGTTTAACTCAAGTTTTTTGCGTGTGCAAAACTGGCTTGCACCCGTGAACGTAGAGCTTATCACACCTGATCATCACGTGGTGTCTCGGCACGACGAACTTTACCTTGAAATTTAGTGAGAGATCATCTTATAATGGAACCGTCGATCTAAGAAAAATAAGATGCATAAAAGATAAACATCACATGCAATCAATATAAGTGATATGATATGGCCATCATCATCTTGTGCCTTTGATCTCCATCTCCAAAGCACCGTCATGATCACCATCGTCACCGGTGCGACACCTTGATCTCCATCGTAGCATCGTTGTCGTCTCACCAACTATTGCTTCTATGACTATCGCTACCGCTTAGTGATAAAGTAAAGCAATTACATGGCGATTGCATTTCATACAATAAAGCGACAACCATATGGCTCCTGCCAGTTGCCGATCACTGTGTTACAAAACATGATCATCTCATACAATAAAATTTAGCATCATGCCTTGACCATATCACATCACAACATGCCCTGCAAAAACAAGTTAGACGTCCTCTACCTTGTTGTTGCAAGTTTTACGTGGCTGCTACAGGCTAAGCAAGAACCGTTCTTACCTATGCATCAAAAACCACAACGCGGTATAGTGATTGCTTTTTGACCTTCAGAAAGAACCCTATTCATTTAATCCGATTCAACTAAAGCTAGAGAAATAGACACCCACTAGCCACATGTGTGTGAAGCGCGTCGGTGGAACCAGTCTCGCGTGAGCGTACGCGTAATGTCGGTCTGGGTCGCTTCATCCAACAATGCCGCTGAATCAAGAATCAACTAGTGACAGCAAGCAATATGTATATACCCACGCCCACAACTCCGTTGTGTTCTACTCGTGCATATAACATCTACGCATAAACCTGGCTCGGATGCCACTGTTGGGAAACGTAGTAATTTCAAAAAAAAATCCTACGCACACGCAAGATCATGGTGATACATAGCAATGAGAGGGGAGAGTGTCGTCCACGTACCCTCGTAGACCGTAAACGGAAGCGTTACGACAACGCGGTTGATGTAGTTGTACGTCTTCATGATCGACCGATCCTAGTACCGAACGTAGGACACCTCCGCGATCTGCACATGTTCAGCTCGGTGACGTCCCACGAACTGACGATCCATTAGAGCTTCGAGGGAGAGTTCCGTCAGCACGACGGCATGATGACGGTGTTGATGAAGCTACCGACGCAGGGCTTCGCCTAAGCACCGCTACGATATGACCGAGGTGGATTGTGGTGGAGGGGGGCACCGCACACGTCTAAAAGATCAATGATCAACTTTTGTGTCATGGGGTGGCCCCTGCCCCCGTATATAAAGGAGAAAGGGGGAGGCCGGCCGGCCCTAGGAGGGCGCGCCAAGAGGAGTCCTCCTCCTAGTGGGAGTAGGACTCCCCTTTCCTAGCCCAACTAGGAGGGGGAAGGAAGGAGTGGGAGAGGGAGAGGGGAAAGGCAAGGGGGCGCCCCCCTTCCTTGTCCTATTCGGACTCAAGGGGAGGGGGCGCGGCCTGCCCTGGTCGGCCCCTCTCTCTCTCCGCTAGGGCCCATTAAGGCCCATTAGTCCCCGGGGGATTCCGGTAACCCCTCCGGCACTCCGGTTTTCTCCGAGATCACCCGAAACCCTTCCGGTGTCCGAATGTAGCCGTCCAATATATCAATCTTTATGTCTCGACCATTTCAAGACTCATTGTCATGTCTGTGATCACATCCGGGACTCGGAACTACCTTCAGTACATCAAAACACATAAACTCATAATACCGATCGTCACCGAACATTAAGCGTGCAGACCCTAAGGGTTCGAGAACTATGTAGACATGATCGAGACTCATCTCCGGTCAATAACCAATAGCGGAACCTAGATGCTCATATTGGTTCCTACATATTCTACGAAGATCTTTATCGGTCAAACAGCATAACAACATACGTTGTTGCCTTTGTCATCGGTATGTTACTTGTGCGAGATTCGGTCGTCGGTATCTCAATACCTAGTTCAATCTCGTTACCGGCATGTCTCTTTACTCATTCCGTAATACATCATCCCGCAACTAACTCATTAGTTGCATTGCTTGCAAGGCTTATAGTGATGTGCATTACTGAGAGGGCCCAGAGATACCTCTCCGAAAATCGGAATGACAAATCCTAATCATGATCTATGCCAACTCAACAAGTACCATCGGAGACACTTGTAAACCAAGGACTCTTGGCAAGTCTCGGTCCAATCCGGAAATGTTTAATCCCCACACACGAGAAGAAGACAGAAATGACCACCGGAGGAGAACGGAGCACCGGATTGCAAAACGGACAACGGGGAAAATGCTCGGATGCATGAGACGAACACGTATGCAAATGAAATGCACATGATGACATGATATGCAATGCATGACACGCAAGCAATGACAACGCAACAACAGCAAATAACTGCACGACACCTGGCACATCGGTCTCGGGGCGTTACACCAGTAGAGCTCGAGGGAGAGTTTCATCAGCAAGATGGCGTGGTGAAGATGTTGATGAAGCTACCGTTGCAGGGCTTCGCCTAAGCACCGCTACGATATGGCCGAGGTGGATTATGGTGGAGGGGGGCACCGCACACGGCTGGGAGAGATCAATGATCAACTCGTGTGTTCTAGGGTGCCCCCTGCCCCCGTATATAAAGGAGAAAGGGGGGAGGCCGGCCGGCCCTGTAGGGTGTGCCATGAGGAGGAGTCCTCCTCCTAGTAGGAGTAGGACTCCCCTCTTTCCTACTCCTACTAGGAGGGGGAAAGGAAGGGGGAGAAGGAGAAGGAAAGGGGGGCGCCGCCCCCTTCCAAGTCCAATTCAGACCAGAGGGGGAGGGGACACGCGACCTGCCCTGGCCGGCCCTCTCTCTCTCCACTAGGGCCCAACAAGGCCCATTAGCCCCAGGGGGTTTTCGGTAACCCCTCCGGCACTCCGGTAAAATCCTGATTTCACCCGGAACTCTTCCGATGTCCAAATATAGGCTTCCAATATATCAATCTTTATGTCTCCACCATTTTGAGACTCCTTGTCATGTACGTGATCATATCCGGGACTCCGAACTACCTTCGGTACATCAAAACATATAAACTCATAATACCGATCGTCACAGAACTTTAAGCATGCGGACCCTACGGGTTCGAGAACTATGTAGACATGACCGAGACATGTCTCCAGTCAATAACCAACAGCGGAACCTAGATGCTCATATTGGTTCCTACATATTCTACCAAGATCTTTATCGGTCAAACCGCATAAAAACATACGTTGTTCCCTTTGTCATCAGTATGTTACTTGCCCGAGATTCGATCATTGGTATCTCAATACCTAGCTCAATCTCGTTACCAGCAAGTCTCTTTACTCGTTCTGGAATGCATCATCCCTCAACTAGCTCATTAGTTGCATTGCTTGCAAGGCTTATAGTGATGTGCATTACCGAGAGGGCCCAGAAATACCTCTCCGACAGTCGGAGTGACAAATCCTAATCTTGATCTATGCCAACTCAACAAGTACCATCGGAGACACCTGTAGAACACCTTTATAATCACCCAGTTACGTTGTGACGTTTAGTAGCACACAAACTGTTCCTCCGGTATTCAGGAGTTGCATAATCTCATAGTCATAGGAACATGTATAAGTCATGAAGAAAGCAATAGCAATATAGTAAACGATCAAATGCTAAGCTAACGGAATGGGTCAAGTCAATCACATCATTCTCTAATGGTGTGATCCCATTAATCAAATGACAACTCATGTCTATGGTTAGGAAACTCAACCATCTTTGATTCAACGAGCTAGTCAAGTAGAGGCATACTAGTGACACTTTGTTTGTCTATGTATTCGCACATGTACTAAGTTTCTAGTTAATACAATTCTCGCATGAATAATAAACATTTATCATGATATAAGGAAATATAAATAACAACTTTATTATTGCCTCTAGGGCATATTTCCTTCACTTATTGCATTACTCCGTTTCTCCATGAACTAAATACACTAGATGCATGTTGGATAGTGGTCGATGTGTAGAGTAATAGTAGTAGATGCAGGCAGGAGTCGGTCTACTAATCTTGGACGTGATGCCAATGTAATGATTGATACGTCTCCAACGTATCTATAATTTTTGTTCCATGCTATTATATTATCTGTTTTGGATGTTTAATGGGCTTTAATATACCTTTTTATATCATTTTTTGGACTAACCTATTAACTGAAAGCCCAGTGCAAATTGCTGTTTTTTTTGCCTATTTCAGTGTTTCGTAGAAAAGGAATATCAAACGGAATCCAAACGGAATGAAACATTCGCGAGGATCTTTTCTGGAACAAATGTGATCCAGGAGACTTGGAGTGGACATCAAGGAAGCAGCAAGGGAGCCACGAGGCAGGAGGGCGCGCCCCCACCCTCGTGGGCCCCTTGCAACTCCACCGACCTATTTCTTTCGCCTATATATACTCTTATACCCTAAAACCTTCCAGGAGGGCAACGAAACACCTTTTCCACCGCCACAACCTTCTGTACCCGTGAGATCCCATCTTGGGGCCTTTTCCGGTGCTCCGCCGGAGGGGGATTCAATCACAGAGGGCTTCTACATCAACACCATAGCCTCTCCGATGATGTGTGAGTAGTTTACCATAGACCTCGGCTCCACAGTTATTAGCTACATGGCTTCTTCTATCTCTTTGGATCTCAATAGAAAGTTCTCCTCGATCTTCTTGGAGATCTATTCGATGTAACTCTATTTGCGGTGTGTTTGCCGAGATCCGATGAATTGTGGGTTTATGACTTGATTATCTATGAATATTATTTGATTCTACTCTGAATTATTATATGCATGATTTGATATCTTTGCAAGTCTCTTCGAATTATCGGTTTAGTTTGGCCTACTAGATTGATCTTTCTTGCAATGGGAGAAGTGCTTAGCTTTGGGTTCAATCTTGCGGTGTCCTTTCCTAGTGACAGCAGGGGCAGCAAGGCACGTATTATATTGTTGCCATCGAGGATAAAAAGATGGGGTTTATATCATATTGCTTGAGTTTATCCCTCTACATCATGTCATCTTTTCCTAAAGCATTACTCTGTTCTTATGAACTTAATACTCTAGATGCATGCTGGATACCGGTTGATGTGTGGAGTAATAGTAGTAGATGCAGAATCGTTTCGGGCTACTTGTCATGGACGTGATGCCTACATTCCTGATCATTGCCTTAGATATCATCATAACTATGCGCTTTTCTATCAGTTGCTTGGCAGTAATTTGTTCACCCACCGTAATACTTTCTATATTGAGAGAAGACACTAGTGAAACCTATGGCCCCCAGGTATACTTTACATCATATTAGTTTCCCATCAACTAGCCATTTCTGTCGCCGTTTATTTTGCAATCTTTATTTTCCAATCTATATCACAAAAATACCAAAAATATTTATCTTATTATCTGTATCAGATCTCACTCTCGTAAGTGACCGTGAAGGGATTGACAACCCCTTTATCGCGTTGGTTGTGAGGTTCTTGTTTGTTTGTGCAAGTGTCGGTGTCAAAACCGGAGGATCTCGGGTAGGGGGTCCCGAACTGTGCATCTAGGATCGATGGTAACAGGAGACAGGGCACATGATGTTTACCCAGGTTCGGGCCCTCTCTATGGAGGTAATACCGTACTTCCTGCTTGATTGACCTTGATGAATATGAGTGTTACAAGAGTTGATCTACCACGAGATCGTAATGGTTAAACCCTAGAAGTCTAGCCTATGAATATGGTAATGAGTATATGTGTTGTCCTTTCCGGACAATCCCCTTTGGTTTATATAGACATCGAGGGGGTCTAGGGTTAACATGGAGTCGGTTACATAAGAAGGAATCTTCGGTCGCCAAGCTTGCCTTCCAAGCCAAGTAGAGTCCAATCCAGACACGGTGCAGTCTTCGGTCTTCATGTCTTCATAGCCCATCAGTCCGGCCCACGGATAACAGGCCGGATGTCCGAGGACCCCTTAGTCCAGGACTCCCTCAGTAGCCCCTGAACCTGGCTTCAATGACGAGGAGTCCGGCGCGCAGATTTGTCTTCGACATTTCAAGGCGGGTTCCCTCCTTCCAAACTCCAGAATAGTCTTCGGATGAAATAAGAGCATCCGGACCTGTTACGCACACCATACACAACCATAGAGAGAATATAATATTTGCATGAATCCAATCTGTTGATAGCTTCTCTTCAACACGTCATCGTGTTTGTCCGGTTATAATTTCGAACCGTTTTTCTTCCGCCATCCCACGTTTCGAGACACGGTTGCTATTTGGCACGTCTTTTCGAAACAGAGATCGTGTCCCCTTATCGCGGGATTCTCATCAATGCGGGCATGGGTAACTCAACTGTGTCGCTCATACAGCCCTAGGGAACAGGTGAATCCTAAGGCGAGTGAGGAGGCGTTTAATATCTGGTGCCTTTATAAGGGGATAAGGATTCCCCCTTCCTCTCCTCATGCCTTCTCTCTATCTTCGCCCTTCCGATCTCAAGCTCCAGCGCCCAAGTTCCCATCTCCTTTCCACTCAAGCGACCATGTCCGAATCTGGTGGTCAGGGCAAGTGGATGGTCTCCTTCGTCAAGGATGAGGACATTACTGAGCTTCGGGCGGCCGGATATTTGGCAAAGGAGATCGCCCATCATCTGCCAGCCGAGGGACAAGTCTTCCCCATGCCAGAGCCCACGGAGAGAGTAGTCTTCATCCCCCATTTCCTCCACGGGCTAGGATTTACACTCCACCCTTTCGTCCGCGGGCTGATGTACTATTACGGGATAGATTTCCATGATATGTCCCCGAATTCCTTCCTCAACATCTTGGCGTTTATCGTCGTGTGCGAGGCTTCCTCCGCATCCATCCCCACATCGGATTGTGGCTCAAAGTCTTCAACGTGAAGCCGAAGGTGGTGGATGGTCAGCACGCGGAGTGCGAAGGAGCCATGGTGAGCAAGCTGTCCAACGTCTCTTGGCCCAAAGGCACCTTTATAGAGACAGTAAAGGAATGGCAAAAATAGTGGTTCTACATCACAGAACTCGCGGCACCACCTGGGCCGCAGCTGACGAGTTCCGCTCTAGTGCTCCCACGCGGCTCACCTCCTGGGTCGAGAAGAGTCCGGACTGGTGTTCTCCTAACGAGCTGATAGCGTTGTAGACGCGCGTTCAAAGCATGGTGACCAAGGACGTCAAGCTCGTCGACATTATCCAGGTGATGCTGGTCCGCCGGATTCTTCCGTGCCAGCGCCGAAGCCGTCCTTTATGGGAGTTCAATTCGAAGAAGCACTAGACCCTGAGAAGGCTCTTCGACACCTCTCATGAAGGGGCCTGGAAGTTGCTCTTTAAGGGCAACGAGAAGCCACCGGCCACGGGCTCAGACTGTGGTCACAATTGTAAACGCCCCACCAACGAGGTATGTTTCTTTTGACGTATTCCCAACTTGAATGTTTCGAGGATGATGTCTGAGATTTAGTATTGCTCCTTTAGGACTGGGTGGAGAAGGCACAGCGGATCCAGTGTCCGGCGCCGCTGCCCGAGGAACTGGTCATCCCGTGCCTGGAGAGGATGCTGGTGCCGGCGCCATATACGCACCGGAGAAGAAGGCTAAGAAGAAGGCCAAGGGGGCCAAGAGTGGCCCCGTCGTAAGGGCGCTTCGGATGCGATGTCCGAAGACGACGAGGCCCATTCCTCCGCCCCTGAGGACAATGACGAGGAAGAGGAGGAGAGGATGAAAACAACCCTCCTCTTGAGGAGAAGAAGAAGAAGAGGGTGGCCCCGGCACATCCGGAGGCGAAAGTGCTCAAAAAGGGGAAGGGCGCCCCAACGGCCAACACCGCGTGGGACGTTGACAGTAGTCTGGAATGAGGCCCCCGCACTAGGCCTCAGGCTGCATCGTAAATGACATGGCTCATTTATGTGCATATCCAGCCTTGTCTTTTTTATTATGCTGACATGGTTAATCCACACTTTTGTAGTCCGACCCGTGATCTTATCCAGCGGTCCTCGTATGGAGGTTCGCTGGCTCCGTCGGAGATGGCGAGCATGTCACCACCACCTTCTTGCTCCCCCGGGGCCAGGGACGACACCGAAGTGTTATCCTGGAGGGCCGCTCCGAAGGGAGGAGCCCAGGACATTGTCCGGGGGCGCCACAAGGCGGGACCTCCGCTGCCGGACGGATGGGGAAGCAGATCCCCAAGGAGACCGGCGAAGAGGGCCGTATTGAATTCGGCCCTCAGCCGAATATGATTTCGGAGATCCATACGGCTCCGGAATCAAGCGAGCACCCTCCTTTGAAGGAGGGGTGTGTCAATTCCACCGGTGGCCCCTGTCCACCTAGGGGCGCCGTATGACCTGATGGAGGCGCTACGAGGCGCCTCCGTTGTCGATAAGTACCGTGTCCTTATGGGTGCGGTGATCGAGAAGGTTCAGTCTGCCAAGAGTGGACTAGACGAAGCCTGCAGCAATCTATTAACGGGTTTCGAGGTAAGTGACATAGAAAGAGGAAAACCCCATGTATTCAGTAGCCCCTGAGACACTGTTCGGAGTTCGGCAAGAAGAACCGGACAGAGGATCAACCTCTTATTATAGGAGACTAACCAAATATGTATGAATAAGCAGGCGTCGCTGTTGGCCGCGACCTCGCATACTGCCGAGGTCTCCGAGCTAAAGCGGAAGCTGGAGCGGACCAAGAACGAGATCGGCGAGATTAAGGTTCGGCTCCAAGAGAAGCAAGGTGAGGAACGACTTGCTATATGTTCGGGAAAGGATAAGCGCTGTGTAGTGACAGCGCTATCGTTATATGTGCAGAAGCCGCGACCGAGGTCGGGGCCCTGAAGAAGGCCCTGGGCGAGGCCGAGGAGAAGGCCGTCCAGCAGCAGGCTGCCCGTAAGAAGCTCAAGGCCCGGGTCAAAGAAGTCCAGCAAGATCTCCAGGATGCGGTGAAAAAATGCGAGACCTTGGAGCATGATGCGTCGGTTCAAGGGACCGAACTCGCAAAGGCTCGCCAAAGTGCGGAGACTGCCCAAAATGAGGCCCAGGCCGCCCTCCAGGAGATCCAGGAGGCCAAGAAGATCATGGCGGGTAAGGCATTTAAGATGCAAAGCAAGTATGCAGAGAAGCAGTACCTTTTACTAACTCGAGTTCGGAGTTCCCCAGGGGCCTTTGCGGATTTGCCATGCAGTGTATCCAATGTCGTGGAGTTCTATCGAGCCGAAGGAAGGGATTCCACGGAGAGGCTATTCTGGTCACAGTATGTGGCGCTGGAGCATCCCGTGTCCTTAACCGATCAGCTGAAACAGCTGGTGGAGCAACATAGGGTGGCCGAACTAGCCATTAAGG
The DNA here is from genome assembly GCF_002162155.2 of Triticum dicoccoides. NCBI lineage: Eukaryota > Viridiplantae > Streptophyta > Magnoliopsida > Poales > Poaceae > Triticum > Triticum dicoccoides. The sequence goes on from NC_041382.1 coordinate 348,395,847, forward strand.
ATTTGATAATCCGGCTATGGCCAGCCGAAGCTATGCCAAGCAGCTACTTCAGACTCGTGAGGCGGGTGGTGAATGCTTGTCCTCGGTTGGACGTCATGAAGCGCTCAGCCTGTATTGAAGGTGTGCGCATGGCCTTCGCCCGTTGCAAGATGTGGTGGGCGAAGATGGACGCTGTCGAGGTGACCAGGGGGCCACCGGAGGGCAAGGAGCACCATACACCGGAACGGTATTTTGCGGATGTCCTGGAGGGGTCTCGCCTTGCGGCAGCACAATGTTCACAGAACATTGTGTTTGAATGAATGTATTCATGTTGCCTTTGCCTTGTATTATGAGAAACAAAGCCTGTTTTGTTAATGCAATTTTGTTATGCTTTGATTGTTTCCTCCTGTGCGGCCGTGTTATATGTAATCTGAGGGTTGGCCAGTCATCGGCTTCTGCCCTCACGTAGATAGTACGGAGGTGTTTGGGATGGAATCTAAACAATCTTGATCCAATTACCTGGTCCTTGAAGGAGTTGTTTAGCGCAATGAACAAGGCAATCGGACTATACGGCTTAAACGCCCTCACTTAGCCATAGGAGTTTTATAATAAAGCATGGGTGCAGCCCCTGGTTCGAGCCAGGGTGATGTCATCATCTGATCGGGAAGTACCTATCTCTCGCATAATGCGGATAAAATCTCCAACGATTTGTAACCCTCGAGTAGCTGACCGGCTCTCGCTGTATCATGACAGTCAATTTTCGGCTTTCTCTACTGAGGTGCTCGTCCGGTCTAAGCCAGGGCACAATCGAGTAGTTCTCCCTTTACTACCCTAGCCGATGGAGCAGAACGTAGGGTAGCAAGCACAGCAGCCGGGCAACCCAACTATTGACCAAAGACATGATTCGGAGCCAATGCATATAATGCTAAATTCGGGGTGCCGAACTTGTATATAAGAAGTGTTCGGACTGTGTTGTCGTATTGTGGGCGATAGGTAGCCCCTGGCGAATATGAATCGTAAAAGAGTGTCAATGCAGCAGATAGGCAGATTGAAATAAAACGAAGTAAGAAGTAAAAAACACAGAGACTGGGCCACAAACCATTTTTATTATAACTAGATGGATACGTCAAGGCGTATCTTGTATAGATGGTGCTAGAAGTATCCGGCCATTTAACGTGCCGGAACCGGTATGGCGCAGCGTGCGGGTCCTGTGTTGCTTGCCTCCGTTGCGTTCCAGTCCTTCTAGAGGACTTGATATCAGGCCTACGAAAAAAGGTGCATGTAATGAGAAAAATAAGTAAATTATGAGTGTCCGGGGTCGGTTTTGCCGAATTGTAGCCCCGGGGTTATCTCGTGCCTCCGTCGATGTCCATGGAATTTTGAGTGCGTAATTGTGTACGCGTGGTACGAATGCCACTACCTCATTGGGGCTGGGAGGAGGCCGAATTGCTAGTCGAGCTCTTGACGAGCTGCGTTGTCCTGTTGCAGTGTAGTCCGGACCCTCTTGATGGTGTCCGGGGGCTCGGCGGCTGGATTACAATGCTGCTTGAGAAGGCCGCTCTGTACTTCTGCTGCCAGGGCTGCGGTTTTCTCCTCTGTTCGGAGGGAGCGTTCCGTATTGCCATTGACTGTTATGATGCCGCGTGGACCGGGCATCTTGAGCTTGAGATAAGCATAGTGTGGTACTGCGTTAAATCTAGCAAATGCGGTTCGTCCAAGCAGTGCGTGGTAGCCGCTGCGGAAGGGGACGATATCGAAGATTAACTCTTCGCTTCGGAAGTTGTCCGGAGAACCGAAGGCCACCTCTAGCGTGATTGAGCCTGTACAACGGGCCTCGACACCTGGTATGACTCCTTTAAAGGTAGTCTTTGTTGGTTTGATTCGTGAGGGATTAATTCCCATCTTCCGTACTGTATCCTGGTACAGTAGGTTGAGGCTGCTTCTACCATCCATCAGGACTCGAGTGAGGTGGAATCCGTCGATGATTGAGTCAAGGACCAGTGCGGTCGAACCGCCATGGCAGATACTAGTCGGATGATCTCGTCGATCGAAGGTTATCGGGAATGACGACCATGGATTGAAATTGGGGGCGACTGGCTCTACCGCGTAGACATCCCTGAATGCTCGTTTGCGCTCCTTTTTGGGGATGTGCGTGGCGTATATTATGTTCACCGTTTTCACTTGGGGGGGATTTCTTCTGTCCCCCGGTGTTCGGCTACCGGGTCTCTTCATCATCGTCCTCACTTTGTGATCCCTTTTCTTTGTTTTCAGCATTTAACTTGCCAGCCTGCTTGAAGACCCGACAATCCCTGTTGGTATGATTGGCTTGCTTATCCGGGGTGCCGTGAATTTGACAGACGGTCGAGTATGCGATCCAGGCTGGAAGGTCCTTCGTTGTTTCTTTTGTAGGGCTTCTTCCGTTGGCCGGACTTGGAGCCACTGAATCTGGCGTTGACTGTGGTGTCCTCGGTGTTGTCACCATTGCTTCAGCGTTTGTGTCTATTGCGCCAGAGCTTGCCAATGTTGTTCTTGGCCTCGGTGGGGCCTGCCTCGCTGGTTGTGTTTTTGCTACGAGCCAGCCAGCTGTCCTCGCCTGCGCAAAAGTGGGTCATGAGTGCCGTAAGGGCTGCCATTGACTTTGGTTTTTCTTGTCCGAGGTGGCATGCTAGCCATTCGTCACAGATGTTGTGTTTGAAGGCTGCTAGGGCTTTGGCATCCGGACAGTCAACGATCTGGTTCTTCTTGGTTAGGAACCTAGTCCAGAATTTTCTGGCTGATTCTCCAAGTTGTTGAACTATGTGGCTAAGGTCATCGGCGTCTGGTGGCCGGACATAAGTTCCTTGGAAGTTGTCGAGGAAAGCCTCTTCCAAGTCTTCCTAGCTGCCGATGGAGTTCTTAGGAAGGCTATTTAACCAGTGTCGAGCTGGTCCTTTGAGCTTTAATGGGAGGTATTTGATGGCATGGAGGTCGTTTCCTCGGGCCATGTGGATGTGGAGGATGAAATCATCAATCCATACTGCAGGATCCGTTGTGCCATCGTATGATTCGATATTGGCGGGCTTGAACCCCTCGGGGAATTCATGATCCAGTACTTCATCTGTGAAGCACAGCGGGTGTGCGGCGCCTCTATATCGGGCCGCATCGTGGCGGAGCTTTGAAGGAGTCCGTCTGCGGCATTCAGCTCGAGCGTGGTTAGGTTTGTCACGTCCGAATACGTAGTCGTCGGCGCGCCTCGAGGCACGTCCTCGTGATCCGTAGATCGATCATGTGTGTCCTTCTTTACTATCCAGGGTCTGTCGGAGGTCGTACGTATGACTCCAGACTCTTCCGTCCCTATTTTGATGGGGTGGTGGGGCGGTCTGCTGTTCGGCCTGAGTTGCCGCTTTATCTCGACCGCGAGGTGGCCGTTCCGCCGCCCTGTCCCGACCACATGGTGGTCGGTCCGCATTGCGCGAGGGAGATATATGCTCCGGCGCTTCCTCGTCGAATTGAGGTAGCAATCTGCGTTTCGGGTAGCTCTTGGTTGGGCGATTGAGGCCATATTCCTTGGTTGTTAAGACGTCAGTCCATCTGTCGACGAGCAGGTCTTGTTCAGCTTGAAGCTGTTGTTGTTTCTTTTTCAGGCCCCTTGCAGTGGCTATGAGCTGAAGCTTAAAGCGCTCCTGCTCAAGAGGATCCTCTGGCACGATGAAGTCTTCGTTGCGAGGCTTCTATTCTCCTTGGAGGGCGGATGGTAACTATCATCCTGCGGGTCATCTTCTATGGCCTGTTCGTCAGTGTTGTCTTGCCTGCTCTCGTGTTCCTATTCAGATGTAGCCCCAGCGGGGTCTTCGCTGTTCTCAGTGTCGCCCGGAGTAATATTTTCTCTGTTGCCAGTGGTGTCGTCCTTTGAGCGATGGGGCTTAGGGAGGCGTTTGGGCCGTCGGCGCTTGGACTGTGTCTCGGAGGTTTTGTTCGTATCCGGCTCTTCTTTGTCGTCGCCGGATCCCTTAGGTGTATCAACCATGTACACATCGTATGAAGAGGTGGCCGCGGGTCTTGGCCTTAGTCCTTGTCGGCATCGTCGTCCATACCGTCGATGTCTTCGGAGCCATAGTCAAGCATGTCGGTTAAGTCATCGACGGTGGCTATGAAGTGGGCCGCGCGTGGGAAGCGAAATTCCTCATCATCTGTCTCTAGCTCGAACTGGACATAGTTCGGCTGTGAGTCCTTTTCCAAGGACAAGTTCTTTAAAGATCTTAGCACGTCACCCAAAGGTGAGTGTTGGAACACATCAGCGGCGCTGAACTCGAGGATCAATAACTGATCTAGCTCGGTGTCCGAAGGTGTACACAGTCCGGAACTTGTAGCCGGAGACGAGTCCGAAGTTCCATTAAAGCGAATATCACAGGGCATCGAGTCCACGTGCGGCTCCAACGCCACGGACTCTGAGGCTTCATATGGCTCGGTCTGCTTTGGCTCTAAGGTCGTTGCGGCCGCAGGAACCATCTCCTGGGTGTGATCTGATGACAGATTTAAGTCACGTTCATCGAGATCAGGGGGATCGATCGCCGCAGGCTCAAATCCCTTGAAGATCAAGTCTCCACGGGTATCCGGGACGTAGTTCAAGCTTCCGAATCTGACCTGATGACCGAGGGCGTAGCTGTCGATCTGCTCCAGATGGCCAAGTCAGTTGGCCCGCAGTACGAAGCCGCCGAATACGAAGATCTGCCCAGGGCGGAAGGTTCCTCTTTGGACAGCATCATTATTGATGATTGAAGGGGTCATCGAGCCTCTTGTTGACGGCACAGTGGAACTCTCAATGAAAGCACCAATGTCGGTGTCAAAACCGGCGGATCTCGGGTTGGGGGTCCCGAACTGTGCGTCTAGGATCGATGGTAACAGGAGACAGGGGACACGATGTTTACCCAGGTTCGGGCCCTCTCTATGGAGGTAATACCCTACTTCCTGCTTGATTGATCTTGATGAATATGAGTGTTACAAGAGTTGATCTACCACGAGATCGTAATGGCTAAACCCTAGAAATCTAGCATATGAATATGGTAATGAGTATATGCGTTGTCCTTTCCGGACAATCCCCTTCGGTTTATATAGACACCGAGGGGATCTAGGGTTTACATGGAGTCGGTTACATAAGAAGGAATCTTCGATCGCCAAGCTTGCCTTCCACGCCAAGTAGAGTCCAATCCAACGGTGCAGTCTTCGGTCTTCATGTCTTCATAGCCCATCAGTCCGGCCCACGGATAACAGGCCAGACGTCCGAGGACCCCTTAGTCCAGGACTCCCTCAGCAGGTACTAGGCGACTTGCGTGTAATCTCCTACTGGACTGATACCTTGGTTCTCATAAACTGAGGGGAATACTTACGCTACTTTGTTGCATCACCCTTTCCTCTTCAAGGGAAAACCAACGCATGCTCAAGAGGTAGCAAGAAGGATTTCTGGCGCCTTTGCTGGGGAGATCTACACACAAGTCAAGACATACCAAGTACCCATCACAAACTCGTATCCCTCGCATTACATTATTTTCCATCTGTCTCTCGTTTTCCTCTCCCCCACTTCACCCTTACCATTTTATTCGCCCTCTTATCCGTTCGCCCTTTTTCGTTCGTCTTTTTTCCCGCTTGCCTCTTGTGTGCCTATTTGCCCTGATGGCCTTGCCTAAAAAAGTTGATCCTTACCTCAGAAGGTTGGAAGAAATTGAAAACAAGATTAGAAGCTTTATGTCTTTGCAATTTGAGCATAATAATTTCTTTAGAAACGAGCTTAAAGAACAAAAAGGCTTTATGGAGTACATGAATAAAGAGCTTGATGATTTGTCTAAGGAATTTTATGGTTTGAAATCTCAGTTTGCCCATATTGAAAATTTAGTAGGCCAGATTTCGGATATGCAAGCCACCTTAGTTAATAAGATGGCCGCTAAACCGGAAGATCTAGAGAATAATAATGATGAAGATATAAAAGTGATTGGTGTGTCTCCTATTAAATCTTTGTTTGCCAATATGAATCTTGATAAAGATGGGACTGGAGATGAGTCAACTTCAGTTGGAAGGCATCCCAATGATTCGGAGTTTTTAGATCTTGATGCAAAAATTGGTAAAAGTGGGATTGAAGAGGTCAAAACTTTACAGAGCAATGAACCCACTATTTGGATTTCAAGGAATTTAATTATGATAATTGCTCTTTCATAGATTGTATTTCCCTGTTGCGATCCGTGCTAAATTCTCCTCATGCTTATGATCAAAACAAAGCTTTCACTAAACATATCGTTGATGCTTTAATGCAATCCTATGAAGAAAAGCTTGAATTGGAAGTTTATATTCCTAGAAAACTTTATGATGAGTGGGAACCTACTATTAAAATTAAAATTAGAGATCATGAATGCTATGCTTTATGTGATTTGGGTGCTAGTGTTTCCACGATTCCCAAACCTTTGTGTTATGTGCTAGGTTTCCGTGAATTTGATGATTGTTCTTTAAATTTGCATCTTGCGAATTCCACCATTAAGAAACCTATGGGAAGGATTAATGATGTTCTTATTGTTGCAAATAGGAATTATGTGCCGGTAGATTTCATTGTTCTTGATATAGATTGCAATCCTACTTGTCCGATTATTCTTGGTAGACCTTTCCTTAGAACGATTGGTGCAATTATTGATATGAAAGAAGAAAATGTTAGATTCCAATTTCCATTAAGAAAAGGTATGGAACACTTTCCTAGGAAGAAAATTAAATTACCTTATGAATCTATTATGAGGGCCACTTATTGCATACCAAAGATGACAATACCTAGATCTATTCTCGTGTTTATGCCTAGCTAGGGGCGTTAAACGATAGCGCTTGTTGGGAGGCAACCCAATTTTATTTTTGTTCCTTGATTTTTGTTCCTGTTTAGTAATAAATAAATCATCTATCCTATTTTATGATTGTGTTTTTTATGTTTTAATTAGTGTTTGTGCCAAGTAAAGCCTTTAGGATCTTCTTGGATGATTGTTGTTTGATCTTGCTGAAAAAACAAAAAGTATGCGCTCGGAAGAATAATTTGCATTTTTAACCAGAGAGCGATAAAATACCAATTCCAACTGCAGTTCAATATACAAATTATTTAGGACGTCCTAATTTGGTAGAATATTTGGAGTTACATAAGTATTCGAAACCTACAGATTACTATAGACTATTCTGTTTTTGACAGATTCTGTTTTTCGTGTGTTGTTTGCTTATTTTGATGAATCTATGGCTAGTATCGGGGGGTATGAACCATAGAGAAGTTGGAATACAGTAGGTTTAACACCAATATAAATAAAGAATGAGTTAATTACAGTATCTTAAGTGGTGATTTGTTTTCTTATACTAACGGAGCTCATGAGATTTTCTGTTGAGTTTTGTGTTGTGAAGTTTTCAAAAATTTTGGCTAAAGATTTGCTGGATTTTGGAACAAGGAGTGGAAAGAGCCTAAGATTGTGGATTACCAAGGCACACCAAGGTAAAATCCAAGGACAACCAAAAGCCTAAGCTTGGGGATGCCCCGGAAGGCATCCCCTCTTTCGTCTTCGTCTATCGGTAACTTTACTTGAGGCTATATTTTTATTCACCACATGATATGTGTTTTGCTTGGAGAGTCTTGTATGATTTGAGTCTTTCCTTTTTACTTTACCACAATCATCCTTGTTGTACACACCTTTTGGGAGATACACACACAAATTGGAATTTGTTAGAATACTCTATGTGCTTCACTTATATCCTTTGAGCTAGATAATTTTGCTCTAGTGCTTCACTTATATTTTCTTTTTAGAGCATGGTGGTGGTTTTATTTTGTAGAAATTATTGATCTGTCATGCTTCACTTATATTATTTTGAGAGTCTTTTAGACCATCATGGTAATTTCTTTGGTTATGAGATTAGTCCTAATATGATAGGCATTCAATATGGGTATGATAAAACACTTTCATAAAAAGTGCATTGAATACTATGAGAAGTTTGATTCCTTATGATTGTTTTGAGATATGAAGATGGTGATATTAGAGTCATGCTACTTGAGTAGTTGTGAATTTGAGAGATACTTGTGTTAAAGTTTGTGATTCCCGTAGCATGCATGTATGGTGAACCGTTATGTGATGAAGTCGGAGAATGGTTTATTTTTTGATTGTCTTCCTTATGAGTGGCGGTCGGGGACGAGCGATGGTCTTTTCCTACCAATCTATACCCCTAGGAGAATGCTCGTAATACTTTGTTTCGATAACTAATAGATTTTTGCAATAAGTATGTGAGTTCTTTATGACTAATGTTGAGTCCATGGATTATACGCACTCTCATCCTTCCACCATTGCTAGCCTCTCTAGTACCGCGCAACTTTTACCGGTACCATAAATCCACCATTTACCTTCCTCAAAACATCCACAATACCTACCTATTATGGCATTTCTATAGCCATTCCGAGATATATTGCCGTGCAACTTTCCACCGTTTCATTTATTATGACACGCTCCATCATTGTCATATTGCTTTGCTTGATCATGCAGCTGACATCGTATTTGTGGCAAAGCCACCATTCATAGTTTTCCATACATGTCACTCTTGATTCATTGCACATCCCGGTACACCACCAGAGGCATTCACGTAGAGTCATATTTTGTTCTAAGTATCGAGTTGTAATTCTTGAGTTGTAAGTAAATAAAAGTGCGATGATCATCATTATTAGAGCATTGTCCCAGTGAGGAAAGGATGATCGAGACTATGATTCCCCCACAAGTCGGGATGAGACTCCGGACGAAAAATAAAAAAAAATAAAAAGAGGCCATAAAAAAGAAAATGCCCAAATAAAAAAATTAGAGCAAAAGAGAGAAGGGGCAATGCTACTATCCTTTTTCCACACTTGTGCTTCAAAGTAGCACCATGATCTTCATGATAGAGTCTCTTATGTTGTCACTTTCATATACTAGTGGGAATTTTTCATTATAGAACTTGGCTTGTATATTCCAATGATGGGCTTCCTCAAAATGCCCTAGGTCTTCCTGAGCAAGCAAGTTGGATGCACACCCACTTAGTTTCTTTTGTTGAGCTTTCATACATTTATAGCTCTAGTGCATCTGTTGCATGGCAATCCCTACTCACTCACATTAATATCTATTGATGGGCATCTCCATTGCCCATTGATACACCTAGTTGATGTGAGACTATCTTCTCCATTTTGTCTTCTCCACAACCACCATTCTATTCCACCTATAGTGCTATATCCATGGCTCACGCTCATGTATTGCGTGAAGATTGAAAAAGTTTGAGAACATTAAAAGTATGAAACGATTGCTTGGCTTGTCATCGGGGTTGTGCATGATTTAAATATTTTGTGTGATGAAGATAGAGCATAGCCAGACTATATGATTTTGTAGGGATAACTTTCTTTGGCCATGTTATTTTGAGAAGACATAATTGCTTAGTTAGTATGCTTTAAGTATTATTATTTTTATGTCAATATTAAACTTTTATCTTGCTTTCGGATCTGAATATCCATGCCACAATAAAGAGAATTACATTGAAAATTATGTTAGGGAGCATTCCACATCAAAAATTCTGTTTCTATCATTTACCTACTCGAGGACGAGCAGGAATTAAGCTTGGGGATGCTTGATACGTCTCCAACGTATCTATAATTCGTTATTGTTCCATGCTATTATATTATTTGTTTTGGATGTTTAATGGCCTTTAATATACCTTTTTATATTATTTTTTGGACGAAACTATTAACCGAAAGCCTAGTGCAAATTGTTGTTTTTTGCCTATTCCAGTGTTTCGCAGAAAAGGAATATCAAACGGAATCCAAACGGAATGAATCCTTCGCGAGGATCTTTTTTGGAACAAACGTGATCCAGGAGACTTGGAGTGGACGTCAAGGAAGCAGCGAGGGAGCCACGAGGCAGGAGGGCGCGGCCCCCACCCTTGTGGGTCCCTCGCACCTCCACCGACCTATTTCTTTCGCCTATATATACTCTTATACCCTAAAACCTTCCAGGAGACCAACGAAACACCTTTTCCACCGCCGCAACCTTCTGTACCCGTGAGATCCCATCTTGGGGCCTTTTCTGGCGCTCCACCAGAGGGGGATTCGATCATGGAGGGCTTCTACATCAACACCATAGCCTCTCCGATGATGTTTCAGTAGTTTACCACAGACCTTCGGGTCCATAGTTATTAGCTAGATGGCTTCTTCTCTCTCTTTGGATCTCAATACAAATTTCTCCTCGATCTTCTTGGAGATCTATTCGATGTTACTCTTTTTGCGGTGTATTTGCCGAGATCCAATGAATTGTGGGTTTATGACTTGATTATCTATGAATATTATTTGATTCTTCTCTGAATTCTTATATGCATGATTTGATATCTTTGCAAGTCTCTTCGAAATATCGGTTTAGTTTGGCCTACTAGATTGATCTTTATTGCAATGGGAGAAGTGCTTAGCTTTGGGTTCAATCTTGCGGTGTCCTTTCCCGGTGACAGCAGGGGCAGCAAGGCACGTATTATATTGTTGCCATCGAGGATAAAAAGATGGGGTTTATATCGTATTGCTTGAGTTTATCCCTCTACATCATGTCATCTTGCCTAAAGCGTTACTCCGTTCTTATGAACTTAATACTCTAGATGCATGCTGGATAGCGGTCGATGTGTGGAGTAATACTAGTAGATGCAGAATCGTTCCGGTCTACTTGTCATGGACGTGATGCCTATATTCATGATCATTGCCTTAGATATCATCATAACTATGCGCTTTTCTATCAATTGCTCGGAAGTAATTTGTTCTCCCACCGTAATACTTGCTATCTTGAGAGAAGCCACTAGTGAAATCTATGGCCCCGGGTCTACTTTACATCATATTAGTTTCCCGTCAACTAGCCATTTATGTCGCCATTTATATTGAAATCTTTATTTTTCAATCTATATCACAAAAATACCAAAACTATTTACCTTATTATCTCTATCAGATCTCACTCTCATAAGTGACCGTAAAGGGATTGGCAACCCCTTTATCATGTTGGTTGCGAGGTTCTTGTTTGTTTGTGCAGGTACTATGCTACTTGCGTGTAGTCTACTACTGCGTTGATAACTTGGTTCTCAAAAACTGAAGTAAATACTTACGCTACTTTGCTGCATCACCCTTTCCACTTCAACGGAAAACCAACGCATGCTCAAGAGGTAGCAATGATCATTGCCTGGATATCGTCATGAGTATTTGAAGTTCTATCAATTTCCCAACAGTAATTTGTTCACCCACCGCTTTGCTATTTTTCTCGAGAGAAGCCACTAGTGAAACCTACGGCCCCGGGTCCCTTTCTCATATTATTTGCCTTGCGATCTACTTTTATTTGCATTTATTTTCAGATCTATTAATCCAAAAACCCCAAAAATACTTTGCTGCACTTTATTTTATTTGTGATCTATTTATCCAATCTATTACAACTTTTTCCCGTCATGCACCAATTTCTGGCACAGTACCCGAAAGGGATTGACAACCCCTTTAACACATCGGGTTGCGGGGATTTGTCATATGTGTGCAGGGGCTGTTTAGGTTGTGTTGCTTGGTTCTCCTACTGGTTCGATAACCTTGGTTTCATATATGAGGGAAATACCTACCGCCGATGTGCTGCATCATCCCTTCCTCTTTGGGGAAATACCGACGTAGCTTCAAGCGACATCACGTCTCAACGGATTTAGACAGTGCCCTATTTAATGTGAATGCAGCTATTTCTAATGCATAACCCCAAAACGATAGTGGTAAATCGTTAAGAGACATCATAGATTGCACCAATCAAATAAAGTACGGTTACGACGTTTGGACACACCATTACGATGTGGTGTTCCAAGTGGTGTGAGTTGTGAAACTATTCCACATTGTTTTAAATGAAGGACAAACTTGTAACTCAAATATTCGCTCCCGCAATCAGATCGTAGAAACTTTATTTTCTTGTTATGATGATTCTCCACTTTACTCTGAAATTCTTTGAACTTTTTAAATGTTTCAGACTTGTGTTTCATTAAGTAGATATATCCATATCTGCTCAAATCATTTGTGAAGGTCAGAAAATAATGATACCCGCCACGTGCCTCAATACTCATCGGACCGCATACATCGGTATGTATTATTCAATAGGTCATTGGCTTGCTCCATTGTTTCAGAGAACAGAGTTTTAGTCATCTTGCCCATGAGGCATGGTTCACAAGTATCAAATGATTCATGATCAAGTGATTATGAAAGTCCATCTGCATGGAGTTTCTTCAGGCGATTTACACCAATATGACCTAAACGGTAGTGCCACAAATATGTTGCACTATCATTATCAAACTTTGTATCTTTTGGTGTCAATATTATGAATATGTGTATTACTACGATCGAAATTCAATAAACCATTTACATTGGGTGTATGACCATAGAAGGTTTTATTCATCTAAACAGAACAACAATCTGACTTAAATGAATAATCGTATTGCAATAAACATGACCCAATCATATTCATCCTCAACGCAAACACCAAATAACATTTATTGAGGTTCAACACTAATCCCGAAGGTAGAGGGAGTATGTGATGGTGATCTTATCAACCTTGGAATCACTTCCAACACACATCGTCACCTCGCCCTTAACTAGTCTCTTTTCATTTTGCAACTCATGTTTCGAGTTACTAATCTTAGCAACTGAACTGGTATCAAATACCCATGGTCTACTATGAACACTAGTAAAGTACACATCAATAACATGTATATCAAATATACCTTTGTTCACTTTTCCATCCTTCTTATCCGCCAAGTATTTGGGGCAGATCTGTTTCCAGTGACCATTCCCTTTGTAGTAGTCGCACTCAGTTTCAGGGTTAGGTCCAGCTTTGGGCTTCTTCACGGGAGTGGAACTTGATTGCCATTCTTCTTGAAGTTCCCTTTTTTCCCTTGTCCCATATCTTGAAACTAGTGGTCTTGTTAACCATCAACACTTGATGCCCTTTCTTGATTTCTACCTTCGCTGATTTTAGCATCGCGAAGAGCTCGGGAATCATTTTTGTCATCCCTTGCATATTATAGTTCATCACGAAGTTCTAGTAACTTGGTGATAGTGACTAGAGAACTCTGTCAATCACTATCTTATCTGGAAGATTAACACCCACTTGATTCACGTGATTGTAGTACCCAGACATTCTGAGCACATGCTCACCGGCTGAGCTATTCTCCTCCATCTTGTAGGCAAAGTACTTGTTAGAGGTGTCATACCTCTCGACACGGGCATGAGTCTGAAATACCAATTCAGCTCTTGGAGCATCTCATATGCTCTGTGGCGTTCAAAACGTCTTTGCAGCCCTGATTCTAAGCCGTAAGGCATGGCGCACTAAACTATCAAGTAGTCATCATACCGAGCTTGCCAAACATTCATAACGTCTGCATCCACTCCTGCAATAGGTCTGTCATCTAGCGGTGCATCAAGGACATAATTCTTCTATGCAGCAATGAGGATAATCCTCACATTACGGACCCAGTCCGCATCATTGTTACTATCATCTTTCAACCTAGTTTTCTCTAGGAACATATCAAAAACATAGGGGAGCTATAAAGCGAGCTATTGATCTACAACATAATTTTCAAATACTATTAGGACTAAGTTCATGATAAATTAATTTCAGTTAATCAAATTACTTAAGAACTCCCACTTAGATAGACATCTCTCAAGTCATCTAAATGATACGTGATCCAAATCAACTAATCCATGTCTGATCATCACGTGAGATGGAGTAGTCATCAATGGTGAACATCTCTATGTTGATCATATCTACTATATAATTCACGTTTGACCTTTCGGTCTTCCGTATTCCGAGGCCATGTTTGTACATGCTAGGCTCGTCAAGTTGAAAGTGCAACTAATCCCTGGGTGGTTTTGGTAATTCTTAACAACATATAGCTCATTGGACTAATATTCTTTCAAGATAATCATTTTAGAAAGTTCAATGAATGGCATGGCATGGACTAGAAATGTGGACCCCTCAAAATGCTATGGACACATATTGGCACAAGCTCAAGACTCTACATTTTCATTTACTGATCCAAGATCACATTGAGTCCATAGGAAAAGCCAATATTATTAAAAGGGGATGAGGTGTTTCTTAATGGCTTGCTTTCTCAAAATGCTTAGTGATATGCTCCAAAAGCCCTCAACCACTTTCTCATATCCTCATATGTCCCAAACCAAAAGTCAAACTCATTCCCACCAATTTGATCTTTCCGATGCTACCGAGTTCATTTGACATAGCCATAGCCATAAACCCTAATCAGTTCGGTCTCACCGATAGGGATCTTGATCTCACCAAATGGGATTGCAAACTCTCTGTTTCCCTTCGTAACGTTTCGGTCTAACTGAGATAAGCGATCGGTCCCACCGAGTTTGCAATGCAAACTCTCTGTTTTCTTTTTTGTAATGTTTCGGTCCCACCGAGTTTGCCTGACCAACTCATTGTTTGCCTATTACAGAAATTGGTCTCACCGAGTTCATGTGATTGGTCTCACCAAGTTCATGTGATCGGTCTCACCGAGATTACGTTATGCCCTAACCCTAACACAATCGGTCCCATCGAGTTGACATGTCAGTCCCACCGAAAAGCCTAACGTTCACATTTTGACCTAAATCGGTCTGACCGAGTTTCACTATTCGGTCCTACCGAGTTTGGTAAATTGTGTGTAATGGTTAGATTTTGTGTGGAGGCTATATATACCCCTCCACCCATCTTCCATTCGTGGAGACAGCCATCAGAATGTGCCTACACTTCCAGCATTCATTTTCTGAGAGAGAACCACCTACTTAGGGACCGATTGTGTTAGGGTTAGGACATTGTCTATCACACCCGATCATCACGTGGTGTCTCAACACCACGAACTGTAGAAACGGTGCATACTCAGGGAGAACACTTATACCTTGAAATTTAGTGAAGGATCATCTTATAATGCTACCGTCGTACTAAGAAAAATAAGATGCATAAAAGATAAACATCACATGCAACCAAAATATGTGACATGATATGGCCATCATCGTGTGCTTTTGATATCCATATCCAAAGCATCATCATGATCTCAATTGTCACCGGCTCGACACCTTGACCTCCATCGTAGCATCATGGCCATCTCGCCAACTATTGCTTTTACAACTATTGCTAACTCATAGCGATGAAGTAAAGAAATTACATGTCATATGCATTTCATACAATAAAGAGAACCATACGGCTCCTGCTGGTTGCCAAATATCTTACAAAACATGATCATCTCATACAATAATGTATATCTCATCATGTCTTGACCATATCACACCACAACATACCCTACAAAAACAAGTTAGACGTCCTCTACTTTGTTGTTGCAAGTTTTACGTGGCTGCTACGGGCTTCTAGCAAGAACCGTTCTTACCTACCCATAAAACCACAATGGTGTTCCATCAAGTTTGCTGTTTTAACCTTCTTCAAGGACCGGCCATAGTCAAATTCAATTCAACTAAAGTAGGAGAAACAGACACCCCCAACCACCTTTATGCAAAACTAGTTGCATGTCTGTCGGTGGAACTGGTCTCATGTACGTGGACATGTAAGGTTGGTCTTGGCTGCTTCATCCCACAATACCGCCAAATCAAAATAAGACGTTGGTGGTAAGCACTATGACTATCACCGCCCACCACTCTTTGTATTCTACTCATGCATATCATCTACGCATAAACCTGGCTCTGATATCACTAGTGGAAATTGTTGCATGGGAAAAAAATATGCACGTACAATGATCTATCCATGGAGATGCATAGCAACGAGGGGAGAGTGTGTCTGTGTACCCTCATAGACCATAAGTGGAAGCGTTTCATAATGCGGTTGATGTAGTCGAACTCCTTCGCGCTTCAACCGATCAAGTACCGAACGCATGACACCTCCGCGTTCTGCACACGTTCAGCTCAGTGACGTCCCTCGCCTTCTTGATCCAGCAAGACGTCGAGGTAGTAGATGATTTTCGTCAGCAAGACGGCGTGGTAGCGGTGATGGTGAAGTGATCTCCGCAGGGCTTTGCATAAGCACTACGAAAATATGACCCGGGGTGTAAACAGTGGAGGGGGGAGCACACGGCTAGGCAATTGTCTGGGTGTGCTAGGCGCCCCCCCTCCCACATATATATAGGTGGGGGAGGAGGGAGCAGCCGGGAGGGCGCCCCAAGTAGGTCGAGTCCTACTTGGGCTCCTCCCAAGTGGCGCCCCCTCCCTGCCATATTAGTCGGAGGGGGAAGGAAAGAGGGGGAAGGGAGAAGGAACGGGGAATCCTATTCCCTTTCTTTACTTTCCTCCTTCCCCTTTCCTTCTCCTCCATTGCTGGCCCATATGGTGGTGCACCAGCCCCTTGTGGCAGGTGCATTTCCCCTCTTGGCCCATAACGCCCATATCTTTTGCCGGGGGTGCCCGGAACCCCTTCCGGTGACCCGATATGTACCTGGTACCCTCTCGAACACTTCCGATGTCCGAATATCATCGTCCTATATATCAATCTTTACCTCTCGACCATTTTGACACTCCTCGTCATGTCCGTGATCTTATCCGGAATTCGGAACAACATTCGGTCACCAAATCACATAACTCATATAATACTATATCATCATCGAACGTTAAGCGTGCGGACCCTACGGGTTTGAGAACTATGTAGACATGACCGAGACACCTCTCCGGTCAATAACCAATAGTGGAACCTGGATGCTCATATTGGCTCCTACATATTCTATGAAGATCTTTATCGGTCGAACCGTTATGGCAACATATGTAATTCCCTTTGTCCATCGGTATGTTACTTGCCCGAGATTCGGTCGTCGGTATCTTTATACCTAGTTCAATCTTGTTACCGGCAAGTTTCTTTACTCGCTCCGTAATACATCACCTCGTGACTAACTCCTTAGTCGTTTGCTTGCAAGCTTATGATGTGTATTACCGAGAGGGCCCAGAGATACCTCTCTGATACTCGGAGTGACAAATCCTAATCTCGATCTATGCCAACTCAACAAACACCTTCGGAGATACTTGTAGAGCATCTTTGTAATCACCCAGTTATGTTGTGACGTTTGATAGCACACAAGGCATTCCTCCGGTATCCGGGAGTTGCATAATCTCATAGTCGTAGGAATATGTATTTGTCATGAAGAAAGCAATAGCAATAAAACTGAATGATCATTATGCTAAGCTAATGGATGGGTCTTTTCCATCACATAATTCTCTCAAATGATAACTCATGTCTATGGTTAGGAAACCTTAACCATCTTTGATCAACAAGCTAGTCTAGTAGAGGCTTACTAGGGACACGATGTTTGTTTATGTATTCACACATGTATTAAGGTTTCCGATCAATACAATTCTAGCATGAATAATAAACCTTTATCATGAATAAGGAAATAACAACTTTATTATTGCCTCTAGGGCATATCTCCTTCAACCTCAACACCGTGTCACCGAGGAAGAGGCCATGGTTTGATAAGATGCAGGCCGACATGCTCAAGTTCGACGACGAGTGATCCATGGCGGCGACCGCCATCCCTTTTTTGTATGCCGGGCAAGTCTGCTGGCATGACCGCAACCGAGATGGCATGGTTGAATTTCCGGCCCCTTTTTGTGTTCTGGCATGTGTGCCGGCCGCTGGCAAGTGCGCTCGCATGAACTATGTGGTGTTTTTTTGGAGCTAACATTGTATGTCAGCCGCTAGCATGGTGTCGACATGAACTTTGGGCAACGACATGGCCGCTGGCATGATCTATGGCTGCGGTCCTTTTCAAATTTGTGCGCGGACATGAAATGGATCGCGGGTGTTGGGCGCACTATCGACCCAAATGATAAACATGGTGGACGCCGAGCGGGCGGCCGACCCAAACGACAAAAGGCATACAAAATCGTGGTTTGTTTAGTCGGCGAGTTGGAGTTGCTCTTATGGGACGCGGATATGACAACTCTACCACACTTTGAGTTTCTTATTTTTCAAGATTTATTAAATATGCTTCACTTGAGAGTTACGCTGCATAATGACATCTCCAAGAGACCTGCAAAACTTCAATATATGTTCGATCAGACACATTTTTCACTTTTGCAATCCAATGAGGACCAGTATCGGTCCGCGAAGCAGTCCGCAGGTTCGTGTTTCGGTAAATTGAAGACGAAAGTAGGGCAGATATACCGAAGTCTGGACATTCACTTGACCAACCAAAAACTTCTGTGTGGTCCTCCTCTCTTTTCTCTCTCTTCACATGCATGGCCCCATTCTCCTCTCTCTCCTCCCAACAAGACACCACACCACAATAGCCATCACATGCATGGTCCCCACCTACTTTTTTTCTCCCATATGGATACTTTGTAATTAGGGTTGGATGGCCCCCTCCCGTATCATGTCCGCGGACCACGTCCAGACACAAAAATGGACATATACCGAAGGAATTTGCGGGTCGGCGTTGGTGATGCCCTAAGCAAATAAAATCAAGCAAGCAAAAAGGAATACTTTGATGTCAATAGAGTTTCCCATGAGGCCCGGACTAGAGGACTATACTACTACAATGCATAACGAAAATAGGGCATCATGATCAAAGTTTCACTTGCCTTGCCTTGTATTAACGAAGTTCCTTCATTCTCACAATCTTGATAATGCTACTCTACGCTCTTCGAATAATCTATCGTACCAAAAGAGAATAGTTCATGTAAATAAACATTCAATACAAGAAATGAAACAAACAACATAACTAAGTTGGGTGTATGGTTTAGGTGTTGATAGTGTTGTGAGATTATGCGTGACGGTATTAACTCAAAAGAATTGATGGAATTTGAGAAACAACACATAAGTTGTTCATTGGATTGCATGACATAAGGGTTCATATGCAGGTGGAATCATTTTGAATAGGAATACTAATTCAAGTTGTAGTGGATTGAGGTTTCAATTCAAGTTCAAATGAATCAAGGAAATTTGATATTCAGCATTTGAATATGAATTATGTGATGCAAGGGTTCATTGCTCAATATGCAAAAGGACTCACTACAACTGGATTAATGATTTATGAAATATGATCAAACAAGTTCGTATTCATATTTGAATGACCTCAATTGAATTCAAAAGTTTTAGGTAAATATGAATCCATCATTTGCATCAATGCACACAAAGATTAATGTTTGAAATTCCAATGAAGTTGAGTTCATAATTCAAACTTACGTGTGAGTTCAAATTTGAAATAATTCGAACTTGGCAAAACAAATTCAGTCCGAACATGGTTCAAACATTATGATCATCATTTAAATCAATTCACAAAATGATTCATTTGATCTAGACTTGTGATTCCAGTTATATGTTCAATAGTCTTTGAATTTAAGTTCAAATAGTTTGAATTCACAATGATTCAAACTTGGGCAAGACATGTTCCAAAAGTGTGGTTTGAACTTTCTGAACAAAAAGCAAAAGGAGTTTTCAAATTTGGAGCCATAGATCAAAAGTTATGAGAAATTTAAATGACAATTTGAATTGGTCACATGGCAATGAAATTGGCTACCATGGCAACATTTCTGAAACCTCTGACATGGCAGCGAAAATGGTTGCCATGGGAACAAATTTTGCTATTTACTAAATTTTATTAGTTCAATTGAATTTGTGCAAATTTTAATTTTAGTGGACCTAATTGAATATTCATTACATAAGGGTCGATCTACAAAAATATCCACTCAAATTGAAATTATCTTTGCATTTTAGCCCCTAAAAAGATTCATATTCAAATTTGAAATTGAAGTGTGCAAAGTGAAAATTATTTGCTTATCATAAATAAAGAATTTCATGAGGTCACTATGCAAAGAGAATCACCTCATTTGGAGTTGTGTTTAAAATGTTATAAGAGTTTGAAGTTGCAGAGGCCTTCCTTCAAAAGTTACAGATATTAAATCGACAGAAAAGAAATTAAAAGAAAAATTAAGGACACATGTCGTGCCTTGATTGGTAGATACCCATTCGGCATGTGGTATAATACAACCGTTGGATTTAGATGAATCTAGATGCTCCAAATCAACCGATACCCCTTCGAGTCAAAAATGACATGGTGTCTTCTGATTGGTTCATATCGGTTATAAGATCTAATCTCATGCGTGTGTGCATGATCAAATGGCTGAGAGAGATAGAGATCTCACCATGGTGGCTAGGATGCCAGAGATGGCTATGACGACGACTTGTGCTCTTTCACATTTTTTGGAAGCACGCCTGTGCTTTTTCTTTTTTGGTAAGCACGGTTGTGCTCCTCGTGGAAGTATAGACTATACTTTTCCATTTTTGGGAAGCATAGTTGTGCTTTATGATAATCACATCATTGTGTTTCTCGTGGAAACATATCTATGTTTCTTCCTTTTTTTAAAAGCATAGTTGTGCTTCTCCAACACAGGTTGTGCTTTTCATAGAAAAGTACCGCTTCGTAAAAAAATCCTCCAAAAACCAGGGATAGCAGGCGAAAACCAAAAATTCATAAAAACCCAAAAATCGACCTAAACCCCAAAACGCATACATAAAAGTAAAATAAAATGATATTTATAGAGAGCGTCCAACACGCGACACATGGCGACAGATGGACGCACCACTTGACGTGTTCCCTCATACAAAAAAATGACCCTTGCGGAATCCCCAAAGGGGTAACTGTTAGTTAGTTGCTCCAAAGAAATTAGGATCGATCCCTCCCAGAAAAGCTGCCCACACGCGCAGGATTTAGATCGAAGGGGCCACGAGTCGTTCGGTAGTTCCCCTAAGACCAGAACATTCTCTAATTAAATTTTTCATTTTGTATATTACAAATAAGGCATGTCTATGTCACATCTAGATGTGGGATAATATCTCACATCTAATGTGGCATCATCTTAATAGTTTTTTAGCACTTGTTTGCTGCTTTTTATTTGTTTGTTGTTTTTCATTTTTATTGTTGTCCAGCCCAGTGTAATTTTTGTTTATAGAGAATCATCCAGCATGACTAAAAAAGAGAGCCACCCAGAGCATACTCGCATGTGCCAGGCTTACCGCTGCCGCTGCTCCTTGCTAATGCTGCTAGTCGTCGTCTCGTACAAACGACAGCTCGTGTCGAGAAAAGCATATCTACCATGCATGGATATCCCGTGCATGGTACAACCGTTCATCTAGTTGGAGATTTGGTTACATGCGCATGCGTCCCCACTTCCTCCATCAATGCTGACAATTTTTCCAATAGTTAGCTTTGTGGCAGAGATTAATTACCCAGTACCCGCCCATGTCTTTTCATATGGTTTCCAGTTTGCATCCATTTTATCTTTTCAACTTTTCCGATAGTCTAGTTTATAAACGTTTTGAATATTTGTGTAAAAATCTATGTAACAAAGTGATGTAGTCTAGAACACGAAGAAACCTACTATAACTTGATAAGAACACATGTTAAATATAAACTCGTAATATTATGTTTGAAACAAATTTACCAAGTGCTACCAAGTTGCATGTGCATCAATTTGAAATCTCTAGGTATTTCAATACATTATATACAATCTACTAGGCAAATGTCTATGATTTTTGGTTGTTTCATTAAGTTAAATCATGTTTGAAAATTCAAATTTTATTATAATATATTCGACATTAGTCTCGTTTCATATCTCTCATCCCTACGAACACAAATATACAAAGAGATCGGAAAACGTACTTTTGAATCAAAGATATACAAACATGAAAATCAAATGAAAAAGAATGAAGTGGATAAGTAGAAACAGAGAGAAGCCGAATTGATTGTACTATGTACAGTATACAACCACAGTGCATGTGTTAGCATGCATGCACGGGATATCCCGTACATGGTAGAAAATCCATTCTCAGCTCGCGTCCCTTCATGTTGTTGCTACTAGTTGTATTACTACTACACAGCAACTCGTGTCCCATTCTTTTGTTGTTGCTAGTCCCACTACAACGCTACACTACGCGCGTCCTTCTCTTCTTACGACGGAGATAATCTCACTAGTATATTAGTTTTCTTTCCAATAAACATGCGAGAGATGAGCACATTTTGAATTTTTTTCAAATTAATAAACACAAACAATTTTAGAACAATGAACAAATTTACAAATTTTGGAACATTTATTGGATCTTGTGAATTTACGAAAACGATAAAATAATCAGAAAAAAAATGAAAAAATGAGATCAACTTTTGAAAACAAAAAATTAAAAGTAGAGAAAAACCAATAAAGAAACATGATAAAATAACAGAAAAAAAATTATGGAAAAACAAAAAAACATATGGTAGCATGTTTTCCATTTAGAATTTTGTACAGATTGGTTTAGTTTTCCTCCTAACTAAACTTTGTTTTTCATTATTCTAGAAAGATAATCCTTCTGACTTCCAGCTAGTAGCATCGAAAACTAGTTTTTCTGCAAACTCTGTTTTGTCATCCTGGTTAGAACTAGGGTGTCCTGGTTAGAATATAGCAGTACGCAATACAACCAGCTGCAACTTTTTTCAGTAGCCTAAAAGCTGAGTTCAAATCAAAGAACATGTGCTCTTGCTATTGACAGCAAACATTATAAGTGCTAAATTTTAAGAGTATATAAGTATATATCTTTACAAAATGCAAAGTTCTATTGACATCCAGTGACTTGGTGAAATTAACGTGTTAATCTAGCAGAATATTGCCGTAGGTACTTTAGTGTCTCAAAAACATAGTGTTGCAAATATTTAGTGGGTATGAAAATGACATGGACATAAAGTACACATAAGATTTTCCAACTTTCATAATTAGATCATATTCATATGGTGCCAGGATTAATTACTATGGATCTTACAAAATGCAACTTTCTGTGACAGAAGCTCATTTATATCATGTTAGTCACTTAGATGCACGAAATGAACATGTTAAAGATGATTAGCATGGCAAGGACAGGCATGGCATGAAAGTACACATGCAAATATATAAGAGCTATAGGTCAATGGATATCATCATGCCAAGTTTGTAAGTTTTAACAGATTCTGTCAGTTATATTATGATGCACTTTTGCCATAGATTTTCCATCAATCAAATTGATCCTAACATAAATGAAAATGCCACCATTGCGTAGAACACAGAAAAATGCACAACATTCATGTAAGGCATATTTTCATCGGATACACGAATTAAAAGTTACAACAGTTTTAAAATAAGATAGTGCAACTCCTTTCAGCTAGGCGTTGCACTACACTGTACAACTCCTTTCAGCTAGGCGCTGCACAACCACGAGTGAGGCCGGGAGTGCCACGCTAGACAGACGTGCAACGCCTAAAAGCTAGGCGCTGCACCGTAGAATGTGGCGCCTTCGTGTCGGTCACCACTCAAAACGGTCAATTGGGTGCATTTTTTTTAAAGCAGTTCATTTTGTAAAATGTTTTCGTTCATAGGTCAAAATTGTCTAATTTGCCTACCAGAGAAACACGACAACGGCCCGACCTGGCACTAGCAACAACGTGGACACGAGCTATGCGTGAGACAAGGCTCAACGAGCGAGCGCAGCAGCCACACCATCACGTTTTGCACAAATATTAAAAACAGGTGATCCAAAGACTCTGCTTTTAGATGTGAGATGGTTATTTCATATCTAGATGTAAAATAGCAAATCTGTTACAAATAATGTTTTGATCCAAATTAATTGGCGCTGCTTTTGTATAAATTTAGTTCAATGTTGTATTAAATCTATGCCAATTAATTTGGATTAGAGGGAGTAGCAGCATTATTTTTTAGATACAATATGCATTGGAATATTACAATATCTAGTTCTCAAAAACCATACAAATTTGTATTTCTAGACTAGAGAAAGTGGAAATTTCAGGACACTGTGGGAACATATAATGGTTTTATGGGAGTGCATTAAAGGTTGGTTCTACTTAATTTGAGAAGTTGAAAACTCATCATATCCAGTGGCGTCTTGGTGAAAACTGTAGTACTCTATATGCATCACGGGGTCCAGCTTGAGCTGCTGTACACTTGTATCCTTGCCTTGAGCCATGAATCCATGATGATGCTTGGCAATGTATTTTTGTGAGCCTGCAAGATGAGCATGTGATTTCAGAATTCAGATCCTAGTTGCACATTTCTTTGGAGATCATCGTCGGGAAGTTATTAGATGTATTAGACGTACCCTAGCGGTGGGTGGGGTGGGTCAGTCGTGTGCAGATTGTGCATGGGGCTGCGAGGGCGAGAGCGGGGACTCCTCGCTGCTGCGTGAGTCATCCTGCACCTGGGCCGCAAACTGCAGGTTCCAGAGCACGTCCTCCACTGAGGGCCTCTGCGTTGGCTCCTTGGCCAGGCAGCGGAGGCAGATCTCCATGACGGTCCTCATGGAGTCGTCGGAGCAGGCCTTGCTGACCGCCGGGTCCACCAAGTTGCTCCTCTTGCTGGGTCCTTGTGCTGTCAGCGCCGATTGCAACTTTTTCGATCCACAAACTTTTTCCGATTACAACAAGCCCTACTATATACTCTATATAATATACTCCCTCTCTCCCATAATATAAGACCGTTTTTGATACTACACTAGTATACAAAACGCTCTTATATTTTGGGACGGATGAAGTACTTAGCAACAAGACAAGGAAAGGAAAGGAAACGAACCTGTTCTTTCATCATCTCCACCTCGTATATGGAACTGATGGGCCTGCCGGAGATAACCTCCAGCAGTATCACACCAAAATCGTACATGTCAATCTTATCACCATTCGGAACCCTGCAAATTCTAGCTAGTTTTCAGCAACACCGGCCCAACTGAAATTGAGATAAATAAGACTAGTCCATGTGTTTAAGTAGCTACCTATCTGGTGGATACTTGCTTCCGGCTCCTCCCTGCATCTCCAAAGCAACAACACAGTTAGTTAATAATTAGTCTTTTTTTTCTTTTTTTGAGAACTAGTACAAGTTAGTTAATTACTCCCTCTGTAAACTAATATAAGAGCGTTTAGATCACTATTTTAGTATTCTAAACACTCTTATATTAGTTTACGGAGGGAGTACTAGTCTAGTGGAGTACCTCTGATTTCATGGTCTCTGAGAGAATGGGGATGTTGTAGCTGCCGATTTTGGGGACCTGATTCTGGTCCATAAGAATGTTGGTGATCTTGAGGTTATTCGCAAACAGGCCTGGTATGATCCCTCCATGCAGGAACTGAATGCCCTTGGCCACACCAATGGCGGTCGATATTCTTTGGCCCCACGACAGCTTCCGGCCTTCCGTTCCTTCTGAAGATGAAGCCCCACTTCCGATTATACATATGACAAAAACACTAGCTAGGTAACAATGGAGGTGAGTGGGATTGAGAAGAAAAAAAGAACTTGCGTGAAATCCTGCCCCTGAGGTTGCCATTGTGCACGTATTCGAAGACGAGGTAGAGGTGCGTAACGGTGGAATCGTCGAGGTTGTACTGGAAGCAGTGCCCCAGCGCGCTCACCAGGTGCCGATGCCTCAGCTTGGATATCATCTCGATGTGGCGGGTGAAGCTCTGGCTCTTGTTCACCTTGAGGGACCTGATTGTCACCGGGGTCCCATTGCTTAGCCGTCCACGGTACATCTGACCATCAACAACAATAATAACCTCCTCATGAGTTGAGCACTATAAGATAGTAGATGTCTAAAAAACAGAGACCTACCTGGCCATGAGCATCTTGCCCCATGAGGCTAGACACCTGGAAGTTATCGGTGGCCGCCTCCAGCTCCACCAAGGAGAATGATCTGTATGCCGGAATGCCAAGAGCCCCCAGCTTCACCGTCTGAGATATGTAACCTGTTTGTTTGTTTGTTTGTTCAAACACTACAAGTTAGCAGCAGCATTCCTTCCATTTTTGCCTCCCAACCCAACCCAACCCAAAGACCAAAGATTCTTACGCGCGTCGGCCAGCAAATTCGAAGGGTAAGCGCTCGACGCGTGCTCCACCAGTCTCCGTGCAGGCCTCGCCTTGGGCAACCTCGCCTTCCTCACCACAAACACCACCGCCGCGCTCACGACCAATGCTCCCACAAGGACAATGACGGCCACCACACCGGCCTTGGCGCCACTCTTCTTGCGTCCCTGCTCAGGCACGATCCCGACGGCCAATGCCTGGTTCCGGCAGAAAGGCGACGGGTGCTGGGACTGGGAGTCGTCGCCGGTGGAAAGGCAGTTGGCCGAGAAGAGTACCGTCTTCCCGGGGGCCGCCAGCAGGCAGCCGGGGAGGCTCCCCGTCAGGAGGTTCGACGAGAGGTCCACGAACCGGAGGTTCTCGCCGCAGGAGGCGTTGCCCGAGAGCCGCCCGGTGAACCTGTTCCCGGCGATGCTCAGGTACTCCATGGACGGCAGCGACAGCAGCGCCGCCGGGAAAGGCCCCACGAACCTGTTCCCCGACACGTCCAGCCGCTCCAGGAGGTAGCACGAGGCGAGCATGTCGGCGGGGAGGCCGTCGCTGAACTTGTTGCCGGCGAGCACCACGCTGGCCACCTTCCGCCCCAGCCGCGGGAACTTGGGCCCTAGCGCGTTGTTGGCCATGTCAATCACCTGGAGGTTGCTCAGCTCCGGCAGGTTCCCGGAGAGGTTGTTGGACGCCAGCACCAGCGACCTCAGCGACGGCATGTCCTTGAGCGACTCCGGCAGCGTCCCCTGCAGCGTGTTGTTCCGGAGGCTGAGGACCGCCAGCAGCGGCATGTCCTTGAGCCACCCCGGCAGCTTACCTCCCAGCATGTTGTGGTCCGCGACCAGCGTCTGGAGGCTGCCGAGCTGGGACAGCCCCCGCGGGAGCTCGCCGTAGAGGTAATTGGAGCTGACGTTGACGATCTCCAGCTTCTGGAGGCGGGAGATTTTCCCCCCAGGCAGTGGCCCCCAGAGGCCGAGGTTGGTGAGCGTGAGCACCTTGAGGTCCGGCAGCCTGGACAGCGTGGTGAAGAAGGCGTCGATGGAGAAGGTGGTGGGGAGCGGGCGCGCGCCGGGCTCGCCCATGATGTGGAGCTGCGTGACGCTGTCCTCGTAGCACTCGACGAAGGCGGAGGCGGTCTTGTAGTCGCCGCCGTAGCAGAAGTCGGTGTAGTTACGCCAGGTGCCGAGCACCGGCGGGTCGCCCAGGAGCTGCCGGAGCTTGAAGAGGGACCAGGCCTGTGAGGGCTGCAACGGCATGGCTCCCGGCAGCAATGACAGGGACGCCACCGACAGCAAGATGAGCAGAGCATGGCCACCCATTTTTTACAAGATTTCTTTCAGCTTCTTCCTGGATCAAGAAGCTGAGGAACCAATAATAGTGACTGTGGGATTCTAGCGCAGGAGCAGAAGCGATTAGCAAATGAAGTTGTTGGACACTGGGACTGGGAGAAAAAGTCGAGTTTGAGAGCTCAGAAAAGTTAATGTGAGAGGAGCTTGTACAGTTAATGGAGATAGATACTGGTCACCAGAAAAACATTGTGCAGTCCGCACAGCGATCTGGCCGACTGATGGATAACCAGTGGTCCGTCCTTGACACCGCAAAGCAAGCAAGAACAAGATGCTCTCCCTCAAGAAACATCACCAGATTTGCATTCCTTTATTGAAGAACTGGCAAGAGGAATTAACCACACTATGTCAGCATGAAGAACTGGCAATAGAAATTAACCATATTATTACTATAGCCTAGAGAAAGTGCAAGAGATTAAACGGAACCTCACCTCACCTCACCTTTGAATGATGATAATGAGATGAGTGAAGTGAATGGAACAGCTTGAAAAAGCTTTTTTAGTTTTGGGGGTTTGTGAAGGGAGGGAATCATATGCTTAGTGTCGTCTAGTACTCTACTCTGCTCAGTAGAGTAGAGTAGTATACTCCACTGTGGCAGAGCAGAGGTAGGCGGGGCATCACGGGATGGCACAACCGCGGGGCAAAGGGACAAGACGGATTCTTTGCTCTCAGAATGATTGAGCTGGAGAGAAACGGAGGCTGGCAAAGGGACAAGGGGGTGTGAGCCCGGTGCTGCCTTTTTTTCTCTCTCCCTTTCCACTATCTATCATCAATGCAGCTTCGTCAAAATAAAATCAGCACTTCCCGGCGGGAAAAAGGGCTCGGCAGGCAAATGGTTGCTTTCTTTACTGCTTGTGCCTTTTCTCTGGGATCTCTCTCAATATTTTCATTCGTAAGTTTCTGCTAAAGCACAAAGCAGCGGGATATCTCTCTTGTTTCCTGGTTGGTTGCTTGGTTGACGTTGCTGAGATTTGCTAAAGCTCGAGTGTAAGTAAGCAATCTGTTGTTTTCTGGCATCAATGTTTCGTGTGCAATTGATAGGGATATGATGACAATTCAGCTGATGGAGAAGCAAGCAACACCCAATCACAGTGTGATTTACTGCTGCTTTTGGGACACTACGCTTTGATGCCTGGTTTCTTGTTTCACAGCTTAAATCACAAGAAAGAATTATACTAGTGACAACACTGCTTAGCGTGAACTTCTTCTGCATACAGAGATTCTTTTCTTAAAAGAATCTAGAATCATCTCGGCCTGGCAGCAAAAATGGATGAGTGAAGTAGTAAAAGAATTTGAGATGGAGTGAACTAGTAAATTCAGAGTGTATTTTTTTTACTGTTTTAGCGAGAAAATGTTTCTTTTGTGTAACAACTTCATATGTTGTGATTATTTACGAAACATTGCCCGGGATCTGTGTGCCTCCTATAATTTCTATCTGTTCACTACTGTTTTTGCCACAAAATTCCTTTGCTTTACTCAAAGGAGAAAAGACAACGGAGGCACCACTTTCTCTCTGGGTGGCAAACATGCACCAACCCTCCTCACTTCAGGCTACACAGCACATGAATTTTTTTGTACAGTGTAACATTGGGCAACAAACACGGAGAGAGAAAGTTGGAATCCTGGGTGCATGTGAGCGGTGGCCGGTGAGCCACACCCCCATTGTTTTTTAAATTTTCAGGCTAGGGGAGTTTTCACCACCTGATTTTTCGTTGAAAGTGGAGGATCGTTAGAGCATCTCCAGCCGTTGGTCCAGGGGCGCATAAATTCGCCTCTGGGGTGAGCCGGCGCAAAAAATCGGCCTAGGGTCGAGTTGGTCCCCAGCCGCCGGCCCTAAAGCCGTCCCCAGGCGCGTTAAAAAAATTAAAAAATATAGCAAAGTTTAAAGTTCGGTGAAGTTCGGCATATATTACATTAAAAAAGCGGGGTTTTTTAAAAAAGAACTGGCTAAAAGCGGAGCAGTCGCCGTCGTCGTTGTCGTCGTCCGGCTTCTCCTTGACGTGGCCGTCCCTAGTGGACCCCTGACCGGCGTCGCCTATGCGGGCTGGTGCCGGCGGCGCGTCGTCGTCGTTGTTGTTCTCGATGACGACGATTCCTCCTTCGTCGCGGCCTCGGCGGCGCTGCGCGAATCGCCGCAGGGTGGCGCACTGGCTCTCCCTCGCCATCTTCAGGGAGTCCGTGCGCGCCCATTCTAGGGCCGCGTTGTCGTCGAGCTCGACGTCGCCGCCGTGCTCCGTCTTCACCGCAGGGAGGCCCGGCTCCGTCTTCACCGGCGCCAGGCCCGGCTCCGTCTTGGGCTTGACGAAGCGCGGAGGAGCCGACGAGGGGGCGCGCCGGCCGCCCTCATTGATGACGATGCCGGCGTTGCGAGTGCGCCGGCCGAGCGACGTCTTCGCCGCGGGCTCGGCCTTGACGCCGAGCAGCGCCGGAGCGCCGGACGAGTGCGAGGAAGAGCGGGAGGAGGAGGAAGAAGAGGCGCCGAACCTCCTGTGCAACCATTGCCCGTCGCGTCGGCGGTGAGCCGTGGCCGTGGCGGCCGCCCTCGCCGGGGGTTATGCCAACGGCGGGTCGTTGCCGCTCTCGAGGTACGTCAGAACACCCTCGAGGGTGCGGCCGGGGACACCCCACCACAGGTGGCGTCCGTCGCTGTTCTTCGGTTCGGCCACCGCCGGCGCGTCGTTGGTGGACGCCATCCTCTGCTGCTGCCGGCGCTGGAAGTACGCCATCCACGCCGCTATGTTGTCGGCGGCGTACTCGGGGAGGGCGAGCTGGGCGTCGGTGAGGGAGGCGCGCACGACGTCGACCTCGTCTGCGAAGTAGCCCGGTTTCGCCACGACGTCATGCAACTGTGGAATGGGCACTCCCCCGTTGCTGAGTCTCCACCCCGTTGGCCCGGCGTGCATGTCCGGCGGCGCCGGGATGTTCGCCTGGAACAGGAGCCAAGACTCTTGTTTCCGGAGGGAGCGACGGCCGAAGCCGTTGGCCGCGGCCTCATCTCCGGGGAATCGCTCGGCCATCGAGAGAGGGAAGGAGGGAGAGGGAGGGCTCGGCGGCGGCGCTCGGGAGGGGGAGGGCTCGGCGGCGGCGCTCGGGAGAGGTAGAGGGCGGGCTAGGGCTGGTGTGGCTGGTGTGGCCAGTGGCGAGGGAGGCCGCCGGCTTATATAGCGGTGCCGCCCCGTGTGTACGCGTGCGAGGGAGGGGAGGCGTCGGTGCGCCGCCCCGTGACGCGTCGCCCGTGAGGAATCAATGGTAAGGCTGACCGACGACAACCTTGCCATTGATTCCCCGTGGGAAACGAGGCATTCGGGGAAGAAGACACGCGGTGTCGCTGACGCGGCGGGCCCGCGGCTCTTTCGCGCCAAAACCGCTCGCCCCAGCGCCCCCGAGCGTCCCCTCCCAGCGCGCCGGGTTCGGCCTGGGTCCACCGGCTTTAAATTCGACCCAGGCCGGCGAAAATCGGGCTCCTGGGGGCGCGATTGGGCCAATTTATCTGCGTCGGCGCGAAAAAAATGCCTGGGAAGGCCTTTCTGAGGGCGCGGCTGGAGATGCTCTTGCATGTACATCAATCGCAACATGCATGCTCGGAGTATCGAGCAAGAGGGTGCTCAGTGGGTGTGGGCGACACTGTCGGAGCAAGTCAGCCAACCATCATCAACACAACGAAGTTCAACAAGAAGGCTGACGCGCCAGAGAACCGTCTCATCGCAATAGAGCTTCAGGGTGCGGAGTAGCGAGGGCTCCATGCCTTGGAACACAACCCAGTTCTAATGCTTACATAGGAGCCAACAGCACAGTAGGAGGAAGGAGGGGCGGGCTGCCAGGGCAACCACACATTACATTAACCAATTAGCCCTCCCCCCTTTGGCAGCACGGGGGGAACCCTAGCCGCCACACCTAGCGGTCACCTCCGGCGCCCTCCCTCGCATTGCCGCCATCGTGCCCCAGGAAGGTGGTAGCGGGGCGGATCTAGCCTCTCTCACTCCCCACCACCGCCCCACTCTGCATCGCGCCCCTTCCTCCCAGACGACGCCTGCCCCCTCCGGTGAGGCTGCGGTGTCCCAGGTTGTGCTGCGCGGTCAGATCCGGTCTCCCGCTGCTCTGAGTTGGTCACGCCCCCTGTCCCGAGCTCCATCAGTCATCGTGGGTGCCCCGCCCTCGACCTCGGGATCCTCCTCCCCCCGACGCTTCTTGGGCGGCCTCTCCTGTTGTTGCCTGAGCCTGCCAGTCCGGAGGTGGATCTGGCGTTCCTGGCCATGGCCATGGATGCCATCCACTGCAGCCTTCCCCACCCCTCGCGGTGGCACGGTCCAGCCTCTGTTATTGTTGCTGTCGGCCATGGGTGGGGTGTGGGACCTATGGCTGGTTGCGAGGGTGTTCGCAGCCTGCTGCCTTCCCTGCGCAGGCGGCCCCCCTCGTCTCCGGCGGCACTCCCTCTCCCCGAGCCACGGTGATGGCTGTCGGATGAAGGCGACAATGCTTATGTGGTTATGGTTGACACGAGACATCTTGCGGTGGGTCCTTGCTGGCGATGTCCCGGCCCCGGCGGTCTCGGGCCCGCGTCTCTTCGGTTTCCCTGCCGTCTGCCCTGCCGGGCAGCTCCGGCCTCAGTGACCAAGTGGTTGCGTCCCTTCCAGATCACTTGGCTTGCCGACGTCCCGATGGCTAAGGCCACGACAGCTTGGATCTGCGTCCCTCCAGTCCTAGCTTGTTGACGTTGCTGGA
>NC_041382.1:348427963-348433303 GCF_002162155.2 Triticum dicoccoides
AATTTGTTCCTCATCGGTCCGGAGGCGGTGCCACCCTCCGACGGTAGGTGCAGCCCTACCAACCCCCTTCCGCCATGGTGCTGCCAACCATTGTCGGCCCCCTCATCTTCGATTCGAGGTCCAATAGCTAAGGGATTGCTTAGCTTCAGGCCTAGGAGAGATCTCTGCTCGGCTTGCCGGTGCTGGCAATAGAGGCGCCCACGGGTGTTGTTTCCTCATAGAGGCGTTGCCAAGGCCTTAAGATGCGCCCCTGTTTGTGCTTAGGGGAAACCCTAGGTCTGGTTTCTCCAGACCAGATCGCGACGGCGTCTCGACATCGTTTTCCTTCTTGAAGGCACTATCTTGCCTGCTCGCGGTGTCCGTTGCATTAGCTCGGATGATGTTGGAGTTCGTGCTGGTTCGGCATGGCCGCTCTTGGTTTGGGTTTGGTAGGTTTAGTTGTGTTGTATCTTCTATTTGAGCCGAGCATCCCTTGTCTCTCTACTCCGGACACCATGTTCGCGTTCGCCTACTGATGTGTACTACACAACCTTGTTCTTGTAGACGTTGTTGGGCCTCCAAGTGTAGAGGTTTGTAGGACAGTAGCAAATTTCTCTCAAGTGGATGACCTAAGGTTTATCAATTTGTGGGAGGCGTAGGATGAAGATGGTCTCTCTCAAACAACCCTGCAACCAAATAGCAAAGAGTCTCTTGTGTCCCCAACACACCCAATACAATGGTAAATTGTATAGGTGCACTAGTTCGGCGAAGAGATGGTGATACAGGTGCAATATGGATGGTAGATATAGGTTTTTGTAATCTGAAAATATAAAAACAGCAAGGTAGAAAGTGGTAAAAGTGAGCGTAAATGGTATTGCAATGCTAAGAAACAAGGCCTAGCGTTCATACTTTCACTAGTGTAAGTTCTCTCAACAATAATAACATAATTGGATCATATAACTATCCCTCAACATGCAACAAAGAGTCACTCCAAAGTCACTAATAGCGGAGAACAAACGAAGAGATTATTGTAGGGTATGAAACCACCTCAAAGCTACCCTTTCCGATCGATCTATTCAAGAGTCCGTAGTAAAATAACACGAAGCTATTCTTTCCGTTCAATCTATCATAGAGTTCGTACTAGAATAACACCTTAAGACACAAATCAACCAAAACCCTAATGTCACCTAGATACTCCAATGTCACCTCAAGTATCCGTGGGTATGATTATATGATATAACACAATCTCAGATTCATCTATCAATCAATACAAAGAACTTCAAAGAGTGCCCCAAAATTTCTACCGGAGAGTCAAGACGAAAACGTGTGCCAACCCCTATGCATAAGTTCACGAGGTCACGGAACTCGCAAGTTGATCACCAAAACATACATCAAGTGGATCACGTGATATCCCATTGTCACCACAGATAAGCACATGCAAGACATACATCAAGTGTTCTCAAATACTTAAAGACTCAATCCGATAAGATAACTTCAAAGGGAGAACTCAATCCATTACAAGAGAGTAGAGGGGGAGAAATATCATAAGATCCAACTATAATAGCAAAGCTCGTGATACATCAAGATCGTGCCAAATCAAGAACACGAGAGAGAGAAAGATCAAACACATAGCTACTGGTACATACCCTCAGCCCCGAGGGTGAACTACTCCCTCCTCGGCATGGAGAGCGCCGGGATGATGAAGATGGCCACTGGAGAGGGATTCCCCCCTCCGACAGGCTGCCGGAACGGGTCTAGATTGGTTTTGGTGGCTACAGAGGCTTGCGGCAGCAAAACTCCCGATCTAGGTTATTTTCTGGAGGTTTCTGTATATATAAGAGGTGCCGGCATCAGGGACAAGTCAGGGGGGGTCTCCGAAGCGACAACAAGGTAGGGCGCGCGCCCAGGGGGTAGGGCGCGCCCCCACCCTCGTGGTGGCCTCGGGACTCTTTTAGCCCATCTCCGGTACTCCATGGGCTTCTTCTGGTCCAAAGATGATCTCCGTGAAATTTCAGGTCAATTGGACTCCGTTTGGTTTTCCTTTTCTGCGATACCCCAAAACAAGGAAAAACAGAAACTGGCACTGGGCTCTAGGTTAATAGGTTAGTCCCAAAAATCATATAAAATAGCATATAAATGCATATAAAACATCCTAGATTGATAATATAATAGCATGGAACAATCAAAAATTATAGATACATTGGAGACATATCAAGCATCCCCAAGCTTAATTCCTGCTCGTCCTCGAGTAGGTAAATGATAAAAAATAGAATTTTTGATGTGGAATGTTGCCTAACATATTTATCCATGTAATCCTCTTTATTGTGGCATGAATGTTCAGATCCGAAAGATTCAAGATAAAAGTTTAATATTAACATAAAAATAATAATACTTCAAGCATACTAACTAAGCAATTATGTATTCTCAAAATAACATGGCCAAAGAAAGCTTATCCCTACAAAATCATATAGTTTGGCTATGCTTCATTTTCGTCACACAAAAATTCTCTCATCATGCACAACCCTGATGGCAAGCCAAGCAATTGTTTCATAATTTAGTAATCTCAAACTTTTTTCAACTTTCACGCAATACATGAGCGTGAGCCATTGGACATGGCACTATCGATGGAATAGAATATAATGATGGGGGTTGTGTGGAGAAGACAAAAAAAGTCTCACATTGACACGACTAATCAATGGGCTATGGATATGCCCATCAATTGATGTCAATGCGAGGAGTAGGGATTGCCATGCAATAGATGCACTAGAGCTATAAATGTATGAAAGCTCAACAAAAGAAACTAAGTGGGTGTGCATCCAACTTGCTTACTCACGAAGACCTAGGGAATTTGAGGAAGCCCATTGTTGGAATATACAAGCCAAGTACTATAATGAAAAATTCCCACTAGTATATGAAAGTGACAGAATAAGAGACTCTCCATGAAGACCATGGTGCTACTTTGAAGCACAAGTGTGGAAAAAGGATAGTAGCATTGTCCCTTCTGAAGGAAATATGCCCTAGTGGCAATAATAAAGTTATTGTTTATTTCCTCATATCATGATAAAATGTTTATTATTCATGCTAGAACTGTATTAACTGGAAACATAATACATGTGTGAATACATAGACAAACATAGTGTCACTAGTATGCCTCTACTTGACTAGCTCGTTGATCAAAGATGGTTGAGTTTCCTAGCCATAGACATGAGTTGTCATTTGATTAACGGGATCACATCATTAGTAGAATGATGTGATTGACTTGACCCATTTTGTTAGCTTAGCACTTGATCGTTTTAGTTTACTGCTATTGCTTTCTTCATGACTTATACATGTTCCTATGACTATGAGATTATGCAACTCCTGAATACCGGAGGAACAGTTTGTGTGCTACTAAAAGTCACAACATAACTGGGTGATTATAAAGGTGTTCTACAGGTGTCTCCGATGGTACTTGTTGAGTTGGCATAGATCAAGATTAGGATTTGTCACTCCGACTGTCGGAGAGGTATTTCTGGGCCCTCTCGGTAATGCACATCACTATAAGCCTTGCAAGCAATGCAACTAATGAGCTAGTTGAGGGATGATGCATTCCAGAACGAGTAAAGAGACTTGCTGGTAACGAGATTGAGCTAGGTATTGAGATACCAATGATCGAATCTCGGGCAAGTAACATACTGATGACAAAGGGAACAACGTATGTTTTTATGCGGTTTGACCGATAAAGATCTTGGTAGAATATGTAGGAACCAATATGAGCATCTAGGTTCCGCTGTTGGTTATTGACTGGAGACATGTCTCGGTCATGTCTACATAGTTCTCGAACCCGTAGGGTCCGCATGCTTAAAGTTCTGTGACGATCGGTATTATGAGTTTATATGTTTTGATGTACCGAAGGTAGTTCGGAGTCCCGGATATGATCACGTACATGACAAGGAGTCTCAAAATGGTGGAGACATAAAGATTGATATATTGGAAGCCTATATTTGGACATCGGAAGAGTTCCGGGTGAAATCAGGATTTTACCGGAGTGCCGGAGGGGTTACCGAAAACCCCCTGCGGCTAATGGGCCTTGTTGGGCCCTAGTGGAGAGAGAGAGGGCCGGCCAGGGCAGGTCGCGTGTCCCCTCCCCCTCTGGTCTGAATTGGACTTGGAAGGGGGCGGCGCCCCCCTTTCCTTCTCCTTCTCCCCCTTCCTTTCCCCCTCCTAGTAGGAGTAGGAAAGAGGGGAGTCCTACTCCTACTAGGAGGAGGACTCCTCCTCCTGGCACACCCTACAGGGCCGGCCGGCCTCCCCCCTTTCTCCTTTATATACGGGGGCAGGGGGCACCCTAGAACACACGAGTTGATCATTGATCTCTCCCAGCCGTGTGCGGTGCCCCCCTCCACCACAATCCACCTCGGCCATATCGTAGCGGTGCTTAGGCGAAGCCCTACAACGGTAGCTTCATCAACATCTTCACCACGCCATCTTGCTGATGAAACTCTCCCTCGAGCTCTACTGGTGTAACGCCCCGAGACCGATGTGCCAGGTGTCGTGCAGTTATTTGCTGTTGTTGCATTGTCATTGCTTGCGTGTCATGCATTGCATATCATGTCATCATGTGCATTTCATTTGCATACGTGTTCGTCTCATGCATCCGAGCATTTTCCCCGTTGTCCGTTTTGCAATCCGGCGCTCCGTTCTCCTCCGGTGGTCATTTCTGTCTTCTTCTCGTGTGTGGGGATTAAACATTTCCGGATTGGACCGAGACTTGCCAAGAGTCCTTGGTTTACTACCGGTAGACCGCCTGTCAAGTTTCGTACCATTTGGACTTCGTTTGATGCTCCAACGGTTAACCGAGGGACCGAAAAGGCCTCGTGTGTGTTGCAGCCCAACACCCCTCCAATTTGGCCCAAAACCCACCTAAACCTATTCTATCTTCTAGAGTGTTCGATCACGATCGCGTGGCCGAAAACCACACCTCATTTGGACTCTCCTAACTCCCTCTACCTATATATATGTGGCCATCCCCGATATTTTCGCGGATGAACCCTAGCCCCGCTCCTCTCGCATCGCCGGACATGTCCACCCCGGGCCGGCCACGTCGCCCGACCAATGGCGCGCCGCCATGTCACTGTCGCCGCCGCCCTCGGCCTATCCCCTTGCGCCACCTGGCCCCTGCCTCTTCTCTGCCGCCGCGCCTGACCCGCTGGCCCGCCAGGGCCCGCGCGGGGCCCTCCGGGCCCGGTCGCCGTTGCCTGTCGCTCGGCTCGTGAGAGCCCGGGCCTCGCCTCCCGCTCCTCGGCCGAGCTCCTCTGCCGCCTTGCTCGTCGCTCACCGCGCCGGCGCTGCCCCGACGGCTTGCCACCTTGTCGCTGGCCG
>NC_041382.1:348433444-348441096 GCF_002162155.2 Triticum dicoccoides
GTGGCGCCACACCGCCGCGCTGCTTCCGCCGGTGGCCGCCGCAGCTCCGGCGCCGCCCGCTGCACCTCGCCTCGCCTCTTTCAAGCTCCGGCCACCACAGACATGAATTCCGGCGAGAGCGCCGCCGCCTCGAAATCCGCGCTGGATCTGGATCTGAAACCCTCCTCGGTTGACTTTCTCGTCCCTAACCCTATTTATCTTGCATACTTTGACCTGTTGTATCTCCGCATCCGTAGCTCCGATTCATGCATATAGCATATCAAAATGTTCGTCTCAGAGAGTACATCATTTCATCTCATTGCATCATTTTCATTTGAGTTCATCTTGATGCCCGAAATGCTATTAGAAGAGTGCTACTTGAGATAATTGTCAGATCTGCTGCTCCATTTAGTTATTTGTCATTTTTGCCATGATTAATGTGTGCATGATATGTCCATGAGCCCTACATATGTTTTGTTAAGGGTTTTGCCATCTTTCCAGAGGTACAACCCATGTATTTTTGTGATGTGTGTGGTGACTAGCACAAGCTTGCCAAGTGAGGCACTTGGTAATGCTGATTTCAGGGACTTAGCATCTCCACCAAGTCCTTGGCCTGTTTATCTCATATGGCCATATGTTCATGTTGTTTCCTAGTGATCCGTGCCTCTTTTGAGGATGATCAGTAAGGATGTTTTGTTAATCTTGTAGCGCTCTATCCATCCATGTCTTTGTTTGTAATTATGGAGCACCCTAGCTTGAGTCAATCGAGCTCTACTTTTGCTACTTCGTGAATCTGGGCAGATTGTCTACTTGTTAGCGATTTTGCCGATGATGTTGTAGTTGATCCGTGCATGCTATGCTATTGTTCTTGCCATGTATAGCTTGCATTTTGTGTATTCTTGTTGGGTGTATGCTTAGCTTGTCATGAATTGCTTTGTAGTGAGTGCATCAAGCTCGTAAACATGCCTACTTGATATCTGTTTCAGCATGCTCCAGTTTTCACTAAGTCTGAGAACTGATTATGTTTTTGCCATGTTCACATGCTTGCAATTGTATTTTACGATCCCTTTTGGCTCAAGGTCACTAAGGGGCTTTTGTTAATCTCTTTGAGTAGCTCCATGCCATGCTTTCCTTTGCCATGTTCAGGTCCTGTAGCATGTAGTTTTCATGCTCGGAAGAGTGCTATCTGATCTGAAATTCCAGACAAGTGTTGATTTCACTAAGCCTGAAATCTGTTTGTCAAATGCATTTTTGCGATGCTTGTTTGAACTTGTTAATGGATGAATTGGCCGTAGCTCAGTGCTAGACTTTTGTTAAGCATCATGAATGGATTCCATCCATGTATTTTGTTGCCATGTTTGGGTGCTGTAGCATGTTCATCTCATTGAATTTAGATGGCTACTTGCTGTAAATCGCAGACCGGTGCCATATTTGAATTGCTTGCCATTTCCAAACCGTAACTTCGATTCCGGTGATCTTTATATTGTTTTCAAGCGATTTCATCTCATATTTCCAGTGGCACACTTGGATTTCCAAGTTGAGGCCAGGTTCATGCATTCCCTTGCAAATCATGCATATGCATTGCATACCGCATCTCGCATATCATACCATGTTCATGTGTTGGTTGTTTACTATGTTGTGTGCTTCTTTCCGGTGTTTGCTTCTTCGGGTTGGTTCCGGTTACGTCGCGTTTGTGAGGACCCGTTCGTCTACGTCCTCTTGTCTTCTTCATGGACTCGTTCTTCTTCCTTGCGGGATTTCAGGCAAGATGACCATACCCTCGAAATCACTTCTATCTTTGCTTGCTTAGTTGCTCGCTCTTTTGCTATGCCTATGCTGCGATACCTACCACTTGATTATCATGCCTCCTATATTGTTGAACCAAGCCTCTAACCCACCTTGTCCTAGCAAACCGTTGTTTGGCTATGTTACCGCTTTGCTCAGCCCCTCTTATAGCGTTGTTAGTTGCAGGTGAAGATTGAAGTTTGTTCCTTGTTGGAACATGGAGATGTTGTTCCTTGTTGGAACATGTTTACTTGTTGGGATATCACATTATATCTTATTTAATTAATGCATCTATATACTTGGTAAAGGGTGGAAGGCTCCGCCTTATGCCTGGTGTTTTGTTCCACTCTTGCCGCCCTAGTTTCCGTCACATCGGTGTTATGTTCCCAGATTTTGCGTTCCTTACGCGGTTGGGTAATAATGGGAACCCCTTGACAGTTCGCCTTGAATAAAACTCTTCCAGCAATGCCCAACATTGGTTTTACCATTTGCCACCTAGCCTTTTCTTTTCCCTTGGGAGTCGCGCTCCTGAGGGTCATCATTATTTTACCCCCCCCCCCAGGCCAGTGCTCCTCTGAGTGTTGGTCCAACTTGTCAGCCGTTGGTGGCCACCAGGGGCAACTCTGGGCTGGCCTACCGGAAGTTTGGATGATCCGGTGTGCCCTGAGAAAGAGATATGTGCAGCTCCTATCGGGATTTGTCGGCACATTCGGGCGGTGTTGCTGGATTTGTTTTAACCTGTCGAAGTGTCTTGAAGAACCGAGATACCGAGTCTAATCGGAACGTCTCGGGAGGAGGTCTATTCCTTCGTTGACCGTGAGAGCTTGTGATGGGCTAAGTTGGGACACCCCTGCAGGGATTTGAACTTTCGAAAGTCGTGTCCGTGGTTATGGGCAGATGGGAATTTGTTAATGTCCAGTTGTAGATAACTTGAACCTTAACTTATTTAAAATAAGTCAACTGCGTGTGTAACCGTGATGGTCTCTTTTCGGCGGAGTCCGAGAAGTGAACACGGTGTTGGAGTTATGCTTGACGTAGGTTGTTTTAGGATCACTTCTTGATCATGCCTTATCGAACGTGCTTTGCCTTCTCTTCTCGCTCTCATTTGCGTATGTTAGCCACCATATACTAGTCGCTTGCTGCAGCTCCACCTCATACCTTTACCTTACCCATAAGCTTAAATAGTCTTGATCGCAAGGGTGCGAGATTGCTGAGTTCCCGTGGCTCATAGATACTTCCAAAACCAGCTTGCAGGTGCCGATGAGACTGTGCAGATGACGCAACCAAGCTCAGGAGGAGCTCGATGAAGATCTTGTCCTTTGTGTTGCTTCGTTCTAGTTGGTCAGTAGTGGAGCCCAGTTGGGGTCGATCGGGGACCTTTGTCACATTTGGGGTTCTTCTTTTATCTTGGTTCTGTAGTCGGACCTTGTTTGTATTTGGATGTTATAATGCTTTATTCATGTAATTGTGTGAAGTGGCGATTGTAAGCCAACTATGTATCTCTTTCCCTTATGTATTACATGGGTTGTGTGAAGATTACCTCTCTTGCGACATTGCTTTCAATGGGGTTATGCCTCCAAGTCATGCTTCGACACGTGGGAGATATAGCCGCATCGAGGGCATTACAAGTTGGTATCAGAGCCTTCCCCGACCTTAGGAGCCCCATTGCTTGATCGTTATTAGCGGCCGAGTTGTGTCTAGAAAAATGTTTTGAGTCATTTAGGAATTATATATCGGAGAGTTTGGAATTCTTTTTACTTCCCAGTCTCCTCATCGCTCTGGTAAGGCATCCTGACGTAGAGTTTTGACTCTTCTCTTCTCAAATTTCACTAAAAAAATTTTAGGATCACGCGGGTATCTTGGAATCGTTCCGATGGTTTTGTGACGAGAACATTGTCTTGGTGCCTCCTGTCAGGGGTTTTGTGGAAGTGTCCCGGGGAGTTGAGCTCTGAGGTGTTGTCGTCATAATTTTATCGTTGCAGTTCTGGAATACCTAAGTTTAGTACGCCGACATCGAAAATCTCTTTTATGTAGTTCGTTGGTGAGATAACCTCGACGCCACGTAATACTAGGGCGGCAGTTCGGGAGTATCGCCATAACTCGTATAACGGATGCTTTTCGAAGGTTGAGGTAGACGATTTCCGAGGGTTTCTTGGTTATGTGTTGAAGGATGGATACAGCTAGATGTAGGATTTGCTAGATTTGGGTGAGATATTATGCTTCCCCTATATCCCCAACACCTGATTGCATAACCGGAAAGGTTCGGGAGTTTCATAAGTGGGAATTCAAGTAGCTCTTAGGATATCTTTCCGACAGATGTATGATATGAAATTGGGGTTCGACGTCTAGTGGTCCGCCTATTCACGGTTGGTTTTACAGTGGTCTTGTTGTGTCTTAAAGAGTCCTTGGCTATGCCGACTCGGGGACGCTTCGTATGTCATGTGCACTGTCTTGTACATGAGGGTGCGGTACGATCGAGCCCGTGTAGGCCCCACCACGAAAACTTCGGACGGAATCTCTATCATATGTTTGTTCCGGCTTATTCCGCAAGCCAAGCCTTTGTTTTTTTTGTTTTGAGTTGTAGTATTCGAGTTGCTTCGAAGTCAAGTGTTGATTCCATACCTTTCCGAAACGGTGTTCTCATACTCCGATGTGAATACTAATCCTTATCGTTTATCGAGATTGTCTTGTTAATCCTTTTCAACCGGCGTGTTCTCTCTTCAAGTGGATCCGATCTTTTTCAACATCCGCAAGATCAACTCATTTCTTCTCGACGTTGTTTGTTTCATTCGTCCCAAGCTGCCTTTGTTTTTCCCGCCCACCCACCCCTTTTTCTTCGAGGACTCGGAATTCTTAATCAAGTATCCTTTTATTCATATGAAGTCTCTCCATTCTTTTCCATCAATGTTCTTATCCGGTGATTCTCAGGAAGATGCTAACGGAACTTCTAGTTCATCATTCTTCGTTCTCTTTTATCCGATGAATTCAATTCAAGCTTTGCCAATTATATCCTTTCCTCGTTGCAAATACCTTCTCATGCCGGTGCACCTCTTAATCATCCACTTCTCGCTATTCATTTGTTCCGGAGTGCTCAATATATCTCGAAGATTCGTGTTTTCCACTCTGCATTCATTCAAGATCTTTCAAGGTTGTTATCTCATTCAAGTCATTTAATTCAACCGGTGCAATATCTTTCAAGTA
Organism: Triticum dicoccoides; assembly: GCF_002162155.2. Lineage (NCBI taxonomy): Eukaryota > Viridiplantae > Streptophyta > Magnoliopsida > Poales > Poaceae > Triticum > Triticum dicoccoides. The sequence continues at coordinate 348,438,410 of NC_041382.1, forward strand.
ATCATTCCAACAGTGTTTATTTTGAGTGGGCCCTAACCCACAGGTCTTTTCCCAGGATCTTACCTGACTCTTCCAATCTTCCCGGAGCTATCCTCATATTTTCTTTTCAAAGTTTGACGTAAGAATGATTTATCATCAGTCAAATGTATTCTCCTAGATCTTTCACAATTCTTTTCATTGTTGGCTCAACCTCTTTGTTTTGATTCTTCCGGAGTGTCTAAATAATTCATGGTGGTGTTTCTGGTCGTAATTCTCAGATTTGAGGACCGAAGAAGATTTTTCTCTCAATCTTGCTCCACTCTCCTCAAGATCCGTGGTTCAAGCTTGTTGCCATCCTCTCATAATTATTTTTGATTGTGAGAATCCTTTTCACCCATCAGGAGATATTCAAGAGTCTTCTCAGTTTGATTATCCGAAATCCATCAATTAAGGTGTATTCATTCTAAGCTGTCAGTTATCATTCCCCAATTTTACCGGTGCTTTGTTCAAGTGATCTTTAATCGGCTCGTGATCTTTTCGTTCTCATGGGTCTAAATTCTCTCAAGCATCTTCATTCATTTGCTAATTCTTCCCAATGTCTTCCTTATCTTTTCTTTGTTCATTTTTTTTTATTCTTACGGTGGTTCGTTCAAGAGTTTTCTTCGTTCGTGTGTCATATCTATTTATTCGTTGTTTCCAAATCCTACCGGTGGATCATTGAAGACTTTCTCAAGTTTGCGCCATATCTATCTTAATCTTTTCTACGAGAATAAGTAATATGCCAAATCCGTTGATTGTAATCAATTTAATTGATGAAGGAGAAGCATAATGTAATTCTTATTCTTGTTTCATCCAAGAGATTAATTCCTTATGCCGAAGGCTTATCAAATTCTCAGTTTCATTTGTTTCATCTTTTCTTTTCCCGGAGTTCCAAGCTTTCATCATCATGAAGATCCATCTAATCATTGCAAGGCTTCAACCTTATTCTTTTCATCCTCCATTTCGATTGACCATTTCTTTTATTATCGGAGTTCGTCATGGAGGTTCTACATGATGGTTCATTAAGGATTTAATTTCTTCTTGAAGTGTTCATCAAGATTCTTTTCTAAGAAACTCAAGCTTTCTACATATTGTAATCCGGAGTGCATTCTTTCTATCATATTATTGGAGGTGGTATTATGCCATTATTGATAATTTGAGTTCATGTTCCATGATACACATGTTGTTAAGAATGAGATATTTTTAAATCCATCAATCTTGTCATTGGAGCTATCTTGGGTTATATTTCACCTAAAGCCATCCCTAAGGACTGTTGCTATCTATGGTGCTCATAAATGATCCAAGCTCTTCTTTATCCTTCCGGTGATAAGTTTCTCGTCTCTTTGTTCATATCAATCCAATTCTTTTCCCGTGAGTGGAAGGTTGTCACCTCATAATTTGAGATGGATTCCATAAGACCATATCAAGCTTATTCTTTTCGTTGTTGGTTTTCCAACAACTCCGTTCTAGCATTTGTCGCAAGCGTGCTCCCTCGAGATCTTGTTTCCCTTTGTTCATCCCATTCCATTCTTATTTTTTGTTCCGGAGGCAGTGTATTGTGATTTCATCAAGCATCTTCTCATCTTATCAAGTTCTTATTTAATTCTTTTTCTTTTCAATCGGAGTGCTGCCCAAAGTTGTTCTCCCTTCTTCCTCTTCCCTACCGGAGTGCTTTCAACTTCATTCACCTCCGTTGCATTCTTTTCTCGATAGGGCTTAACCTTTCCAAGGTTCTTTGGTTTCACTCATTTGTCAAAGGAGCAACTTAGTTTTACCTCTTCTCTTTGTCTTCCGTTTTTTCCCTCCGGTGCCATTCTAGATCTTGGGACGAGATCCTCTCGTAGTGGTGGAGTGTTGTAATGCCCCGAGACCGATGTGCCAGGTGTCGCGCAGTTATTCGCTGTTGTTGCGTTGTCATTGCTTGCGTGTCATGCATTGCATATCATATCATCATGTGCATTTCATTTGCATACGTGTTTGTCTCATGCATCCGAGCATTTCCCCCGTTGTCCGTTTTGCATTCCGGCGCTCCGTTCTCCTCCGGTGGTCATTTCTGTCTTCTTCTCGTGTGTTGGGATTAAACATTTCCGGATTGGATCGAGACTTGCCAAGCGTCCTTGGTTTACTACCGGTAGACCGCCTGTCAAGTTTCGTACCATTTGGACTTCGTTTGATGCTCCAACGGTTAACCGAGGGACCGAAAAGGCCTCGTGTGTGTTGCAGCCCAACACCCCTCAAATTTGGCCCAAAACCCACCTAAACATATTCTATCTTCTAGAGCGTTATCGCGTGGCCGAAAACCGCACCTCATTTGGACTCTCCTAGCTCCCTCTACCTATATATATGTGGCCATCCCCGATATTTTCGCGGATAAACCCTAGCCCCGCTCCTCTCGCATCGCCGAACATGTGCATCCGGTCGCCGGACATGTCCACCCCGCGCCGGCCACGTCGCCCGACCAATGGCGCGCCGCCATGTCACCATCGCCGCCGCCCTCGGCCTATCCCCTTGCGCCACCTGGCCCCTGCCTCTTCTCCGCCGCCGCGCCTCAGCCGCCGGCCCGCCAGGGCCCGCGCGGGGCCCTCCGGGCCCGGTCGCCGTTGCCTGTCGCTCGGCTCGTGAGAGCCCGGGCCTCGCCTCCCGCTCCCCGGACGAGCTCCTCTGCCGCC
>NC_041382.1:348441435-348483881 GCF_002162155.2 Triticum dicoccoides
CCCACCGCGCCAGCTCCGCCGGAGGCCGCCGCCCGCCGCCCTTCGCTCTAGCGCCACACCGCCGCGCTGCTTCCGCCGGTGGCCGCCGCAGCTCCGGCGCCGCCCGCTGCACCTCGCCTCGCCTCTTTCAAGCTCCGGCCACCACAGACATGAATTCCGGCGAGAGCGCCGCCGCCTCGAAATCCGCGCTGGATCTGGATCTGAAACCCTCCTCGGTTGACTTTCTCGTCCCTAACCCTATTTATCTTGCATACTTTGACCTGTTGTATCTCCGCATCCGTAGCTCCGATTCATGCATATAGCATATCAAAATGTTCGCTTCAGAGAGTACATCATTTCATCTCATTGCATCATTTTCATTTGAGTTCATCTTGATGCCCGAAATGCTGTTAGGAGAGTGCTACTTGAGATAATTGTCAGATCTGCTCCTCCATTTAGTTATTTGTCATTTTTGCCATGATTAATGTGTGCATGATATGTCCATGAGCCCTACATATGTTTTGTTAAGGGTTTTGCCATCTTTCCAGAGGTGCAACCCATGTATTTTTGTGATGTGTGTGGTGACTAGCACACGCTTGCCAAGTGAGGCACTTGGTAATGCTGATTTCAGGGACTTAGCATCTCCACTAAGTCCTTGGCCTGTTTATCTCATATGGCCATATGTTCATGTTGTTTCCTAGTGATCCGTGCCTCTTTTGAGGATGATCAGTAAGGATGTTTTGTTAATCTTGTAGCGCTCTATCCATCCATGTCTTTGTTTGTAATTATGGAGCACCCTAGCTTGAGTCAATCGAGCTCTACTTTTGCTACTTCGTGAATCTGGGCAGATTGTCTACTTGTTAGCGATTTTGCCGATGATGTTGTAGTTGATCCGTGCATGCTATGCTATTGTTCTTGCCATGTATAGCTTGCATTTTGTGTATTCTTGTTGGGTGTATGCTTAGCTTGTCATGAATTGCTTTGTAGTGAGTGCATCGAGCTCGTAAACATGCCTACTTGATATCTGTTTCAGCATGCTCCAGTTTTCACTAAGTCTGAGAACTGATTATGTTTTTGCCATGTTCACATGCTTGCAATTGTATTTTACGATCCCTTTTGGCTCAAGGTCACTAGGGACTTTTGTTAATCTCTTTGAGTAGCTCCATGCCATGCTTTCCTTTGCCATGTTCAGGTCCTGTAGCATGTAGTTTTCATGCTCGGAAGAGTGCTATCTGATCTGAAATTCCAGACAAGTGTTGATTTCACTAAGTCTGAAATCTGTTTGTCAAATGCATTTTTGCGATGCTTGTTTGAACTTGTTAATGGATGAATTGGCCGTAGCTCAGTGCTAGACTTTTGTTAAGCATCACGAATGGATTCCATCCATGTATTTTGTTGCCATGTTTGGGTGCTGTAGCATGTTCATCTCATTGAATTTAGATGGCTACTTGCTGTAAATCGCAGACCGGTGCCATATTTGAATTGCTTGCCATTTCCAAACCGTAACTCCGATTCCGGTGATCTTTATATTGTTTTCAAGCGATTTCATCTCATATTTCCAGTGGCACACTTGGATTTCCAAGTTGAGGCCAGGTTTATGCATTCCCTTGCAAATCATGCATATGCATTGCATACCGCATCTCGCATATCATACCATGTTCATGTGTTGGTTGTTTACTATGTTGTGTGCTTCTTTCCGGTGTTTGCTTCTTCGGGTTGGTTCCAGTTACGTCGCGTTTGTGAGGACCCGTTCATCTACGTCCGTTTGTCTTCTTCATGGACTCGTTCTTCTTCCTTGCGGGATTTCAGGCAAGATGACCATACCCTCGAAATCACTTCTATCTTTGCTTGCTTAGTTGCTCGCTCTTTTGCTATGCCTATGCTGTGATACCTACCACTTGATTATCATGCCTCCTATATTGTTGAACCAAGCCTCTAACCCACCTTGTCCTAGCAAACCGTTGTTTGGCTATGTTACCGCTTTGCTCAGCCCCTCTTATAGTGTTGTTAGTTGCAGGTGAAGATTGAAGTATGTTCCTTGTTGGAACATGGAGATGTTGTTCCTTGTTGGAACATGTTTACTTGTTGGGATATCACATTATATCTTATTTAATTAATGCATCTATATACTTGGTAAAGGGTGGAAGGCTCCGCCTTATGCCTGGTGTTTTGTTCCACTCTTGCCGCCCTAGTTCCCGTCATATCGGTGTTATGTTCCCGGATTTTGCGTTCCTTACGCGGTTGGGTAATAATGGGAACCCCTTGACAGTTCGCCTTGAATAAAACTCTTCCAGCAATGCCCAACATTGGTTTTACCATTTTCCACCTAGCCTTTTCTTTTCCCTTGGGAGTCGCGCTCCTGAGGGTCATCATTATTTTACCCCCCCCCCCCAGGCCAGTGCTCCTCTGAGTGTTGGTCCAACTTGTCAGCCGCCGGTGGCCACCAGGGGCAACTCTGGGCTGGCCTACCGGAAGTTTGGACGATCCGGTGTGCCCTGAGAAAGAGATATGTGCAGCTCCTATCGGGATTTGTCGGCACATTCGGGCGGTGTTGCTGGATTTGTTTTAACCTGTCGAAGTGTCTTGAAGAACCGAGATACCGAGTCTGATCGGAACGTCTCGGGAGGAGGTCTATTCCTTCGTTGACCGTGGGAGCTTGTGATGGGCTAAGTTGAGACACCCCTGCAGGGATTTGAACTTTCGAAAGCCGTGCCCGCAGTTATGGGCAGATGGGAATTTGTTAATGTCCGGTTGTAGATAACTTGAACCTTAACTTATTTAAAATGAGTCAACTGCGTGTGTAACCGTGATGGTCTCTTTCCGGCGGTGTCCGGGAAGTGAACACGGTGTTGGAGTTATGCTTGACGTAGGTTGTTTTAGGATCACTTCTTGATCATGCCTTATCGAACGTGCTTTGCCTTCTCTTCTCGCTCTCATTTGCGTATGTTAGCCACCATATATGCTAGTCGCTTGCTGCAGGTCCACCTCATACCTTTACCTTACCCATAAGCTTAAATAGTCTTGATCGCAAGGGTGCGAGATTGCTGAGTCCCCATGGCTCACAGATACTTCCAAAACCATCTTGCAGGTGCCGATGAGACCGTGCAGATGACGCAACCAAGCTCAGGAGGAGCTCGATGAAGATCTTGTCCTTTGTGTTGCTTCGTTCTAGTTGGTCAGTAGTGGAGCCCAGTTGGGGTCGATCGGGGACCTTTGTCGCATTTGGGGTTCTTCTTTTATTTTGGTTCCATAGTCGGACCTTGTTTGTATTTGGATGTTGTAATGCTTTATTCATGTAATTGTGTGAAGTGGCGATTGTAAGCCAACTATGTATCTCTTTCCCTTATGTATTACATGGGTTGTGTGAAGATTACCTCTCTTGCGACATTGCTTTCAATGCGGTTATGCCTCCAAGTCGTGCTTCGACACGTGGGAGATATAGCCGCATCGAGGGCGTTACAACTGGGTCGTGAGTTTGTGGGACGTCACCGAGCTAAACGTGTGCTGAACGCGGAGGTGCCGTACGTTCGGTGCTGAGGATCGGTCGATCGTGAAGACGTACGACTACATCAACCGCGTTGTCATAACACTTCCACTAAACGGTCTACGAGGGTACATGGATGACACTATCCCCTCTTGTTGCTATGCATCAGCATGATCTTGCGTGTGCGTAGGAAGTTTTTTGAAATTACTACGTTCCCCAACAGTGGCATCCGAGCCAGGTTTATGCGTAGATGTTATATGCACGAGTAGAACACAAGTGAGTTGTGGGCGATACAAGTCATACTACTTACCAGCATGCCATACTTTGGTTCGACGGTATTGTTGGATGAAGCGGCCCGGACCTACATTATGCATACGCTTACGCGAGACTGGTTCTATCGATGTGCTTTGCACACAGGTGGCTGGCGGGTGTCAGTTTCTTCAACTTTAGTTGAACCGAGTGTGGCTACGCCCGGTCCTTGTGAAGGTTAAAACAGCACTAACTTGACGAACTATCATTGTGGTTTTGATGCGTAGTTAAGAACGGTTCTTGCTCAGCCCGTAGCAGCCACGTAAAACTTGCAACAACATAGAGGACGTCTAACTTGTTTTTGCAGGGCATGTTGTGATTAGATATGGTCAAGACATGATGTTATATTTATTGTATGAGATGATCATGTTTTGTAACGGAGTTATCGGCAACTGGCAGGAGCCATATGGTTGTCGCTTTATTGTATGCAATGCAATCGCCCTGTAATTGCTTTACTTTATCACTAAGCGGTAGCGATAGTCGTAGAAGCAATAGATGGCGAGACGACAACGATGCTACGATGGAGATCAAGGTGTCGCGCCGGTGACGATGGTGATCATGACGGTGCTTTGGAGATGGAGATCAAAGGCACAAGATGATGATGGCCATATCATATCACTTATATAGATTGCATGTGATGTTTATCCTTTTTGCATCTTATTTTGCTTTATTTCACGGTAGCATTATAAGATGATCTCTCATAAAATTTCAAGGTAAAAGTGTTCTCCCTGAGTATGCACCATTGCCAAAGTTCGTCGTGCCAAGACACCACGTGATGATTGGGTGTGATAAGCTCAACGTTCATCTACAACGGGTGTAAGATTGTTTTGCACACGCAGAATACTCGGGTTAAACTTGACGAGCCTTGCATATGCAGATATGGCCTCAGAACACTGAGACCGAAAGGTCGAGCGTGAGTCATATAGTAGATATGATCAACATAGAGATGTTCACCATTGAGAACTACTCCATCTCACGCGATGATTGGTTATGGTTTAGTTGATATGGATCACGTGATCACTTAGATTATTAGAGGGATGTCTATCTAAGTGGGAGTTCTTAAGTAATATGATTAATTGAACTTAAATTTATCATGAACTTAGTACCTGATAGTATTTTTCTTGTCTATGTTATTGTAGATAGATGGCCCATGCTTTGTTCCGTTGAATTTTAATGCATTCCTCGAGAAAGCAAAATTGAAAGATGATGGTAGCAATTACACAGACTGGGTCCGCAACTTGAGGATTATCCCCATTGCTACACAAAAGAATTATGTCCTGGAAGCACCACTAGGTGCTAGGCCTGCTGCAGATGCTGATGATGACGTTAAGAACGTCTGGCAGAGTAAAGCTGATGACTACTCGATAGTTCAGTGTGCCATGCTTTACGGCTTAGAACCGGGACTTCAACGACGTTTTAAGCGTCATGGTGCATATGAGATGTTCCAGGAGTTGAAGTTAATATTTCAAGAAAATGCCCGAATTGAGAGATATGAAGTCTCCAATAAGTTCTATAGCTGCCAGATGGAGGAGAATAGTTCTGTCAGTGAACATATACTCAAAATGTCTGGGTACCATAACCACTTGACTCAACTGGGAGTTAATCTTCCAGTTGATAGTGTCATTGACAGAGTTCTTCAATCACTGCCACCAAGCTATGAGAGCTTCGTTATGAACTATAATATGCAAGGGATGGATAAGACGATTCCCGAGCTCTTCGCAATGCTAAAAGCTGCGGAGGTAGAAATCAAGAAGGAGCATAAAGTGTTGATGGTCAACAAGACCACCAGTTTCAAGAAAAAGGGTAAAGGGAAGAAGAAATGGAACTTCAAGAAGAATGGAAAACAAGTTGCTGCTCAAGAGAAGAAACCCAAGTCTGGACCTAAGCCTGAGACTGAGTGCTTCTACTGCAAAGGGACTGGTCACTGGAAGCGGAACTGCCCCAAGTATTTGGCGGATAAGAAGGATGGCAAGGTGAACAAAGGTATATGTGATATACATGTTATTGATGTGTACCTTACTAGAGCTCGTAGTAGCACCTAGGTATTTGATACTGGTTCTGTTGCTAATATTTGCAACTCGAAACTGGGACTACGGATTAAGTGAAGACTGGCTAAGGACGAGGTGATGATGCGCGTGGGAAATGGTTCCAAAGTCGATGTGATCGCCGTCGGCACGCTACCTCTACATCTACCTTTGGGATTAGTTTTGGACATGAATAATTGTTATTTGGTGCCAGCATTAAGCATGAACATTATATCTGGATCTTGTTTAATGTGAGACGGTTATTCATTTAAATCTGAGAATAATGGTTGTTCTATTTATATGAGTAATATCTTTTATGGTCATGCACCCTTGAAGAGTGGTCTATTTGTGTTGAATCTCGATAGTAGTGATACACATATTCATAATGTTGAAGCCAAAAGATGCAGAGTTGATAATGATAGTGCAACTTATTTGTGGCATTGCCGTTTGGGTCATATTGGTGTAAAGCGCATGAAGAAACTCCATACCGATGGACTTCTGGAATCACTTGATTATGAATCACTCGGTACTTGCGAACCATGCCTCATGGGCAAGATGACTAAAACGCCGTTCTCCGGAAGAGTGGAGCGAGCAACTGATTTATTGGAAATCATACATACTGATGTATGTGGTCCGATGAATATTGATGCTCGCGGCGGGTATCGTTATTTTCTCACCTTCACAGATGATTTGAGCAAATATGGGTATATCTACTTAATGAAGCATAAATCTGAAACATTTGAAAAGTTCAAAGAATTTCAGAGTGAAGTGGAAAATCATCGTAACAAGAAAATATAGTTTCTACGATCTGATCGTGGAGGAGAATATTTGAGTTACGAGTTTGGTCTACATTTGAAACAATGTGGAATAGTTTCGCAACTCACACCACCCGGAACACCACAACGTAATGGTGTATCTGAACATCGTAATCATGCTTTACTGGATATGTTGCGATCTATGATGTATCTTACTGATTTACCGCTATCATTTTGGGGTTATGCTTTAGAGACAGCTGCATTCACGTTAAATAGGGCACCATCAAAATCCGTTGAGACGACGCCTTAGGAACTGTGGTTTGGCAAGAAACCCAAGTTGTCGTTTCTTAAAATTTGGGGCTGCGATGCTTATGTGAAAAAGCTTCAACCTGATAAGCTCGAACCCAAATCGGAGAAATGTGTCTTCATAGGATACCCAAAGGAGACTGTTGGGTACACCTTCTATCACAGATACGAAGGCAAGACATTCGTTGCTAAGAATGGATCCTTTCTAGAGAAGGAGTTTCTCTCGAAAGAAGTGAGTGGGAGGAAAGTAGAACTTAATGAGGTAACTGTACCTGCTCCCTTATTGGAAAGTAGTTCATCACAGAAACCAGTTCCTGTGACACCTACACCAATTAGTGAGGAAGCTAATGATAATGATCATGAAACATCAGATCAAGTTACTACCGAACCTCGTAGGTCAACCAGAGTAAGATCCGCACCAGAGTGGTATGGTAATCCTGTTCTGGAAGTCATGTTACTTGACCATGATGACCCTACGAACTATGAAGAAGCGATGGTGAGCCCAGATTCCGTAAAATGGCTTGAGGCCATGAAATCTGAGATGGGATCCATGTATGAGAACAAAGTATGGACTTTGGTTGACTTGACCGATGATCGGCAAGCCATCGAGAATAAATGGATCTTCAAGAAGAAGACTGGCGCTGACGGTAATGTTACTGTCTACAAAGCATGACTTGTTGCGAAAGGTTTTCGACAAGTTCAAGGAGTTGACTATGATGAGACTTTCTCACCCGTAGCGATGCTTAAGTCTGTCCGAATCATGTTAGCAATTGCCGCATATTATGATTATGAAATTTGGCAAATGGATGTCAAAACTGCATTCCTGAATGGATTTTTGGAAGAAGAGTTGTATACGATGCAACCAGAAGGTTTTGTCGATCCAAAGGGAGCTAACAAAGTGTGCAAGCTCCAACGATCATTTATGGACTGGTGCAAGCCTCTCGGAGTTGGAATAAACGTTTTGACAGTGTGATCAAAGCATATGGTTTTATACAGACATTTGGAGAAGCCTGTATTTACAAGAAAGTGAGTGAGAGCTCTATAGCATTTCTAATATTATATGTGGATGACATATTGCTGATTGGAAATGACATAGAATTTCTGGATAGCATAAAAGGATACTTGAATAAGAGTTTTTCAATGAAAGACCTCAGAGAAGCTGCTTATATATTGGGCATCAAGATCTATAGAGATAGATCAAGACGCTTAGTTGGACTTTCACAAAGCACATACCTTGATAAAGTTTTGAAAAAGTTCAAAATGGATCAAGCAAAGAAAGGGTTCTTGCCTGTGTTACAAGGTGTGAAGTTGAGTAAGACTCAATGCCCGACCAGTGCAGAAGATAGAGATAAAATGAAAAGTGTTCCCTATGCTTCAGCCATAGGCTCTATCATGTATGCAATGCTGTGTAGCAGACATGATGTGTGCCTTGCTATTAGTTTAGCAGGGAGGTACCAAAGTAATCCAGGAGTGGATCACTGGACAGCGGTCAAGAACATCCTTAAATACCTGAAAAGTACTAAGGATATGTTTCTCGTTTATGGAGGTGACAAAGAGCTCGTCGTAAATGGTTACGTCGATGCAAGCTTTGACACTGATCCGGATGATTCTAAATCGCAAACCGGATACGTGTTTATATTGAACGGTGGAGCTGTCAGTTGGTGCAGTTCTAAACAAAGCGTCGTGGCGGGATCTACGTGTGAAGCGGAGTACATAGCTGCTTCGGAAGCAGCAAATGAAGGAGTCTGGATGAAGGAGTTCATATCCGATCTAGGTGTCATACCTAGTGCATCGGGTCCAATGAAAATCTTTTGTGACAATAATGGTGCAATTGCCTTGGAAAAGGAATCCATATTTCACAAGAGAACCAAGCACATCAAGAGACGCTTCAATTCCACCCGGGATCAAGTCCAGGTGGGAGACATAGAGATATGCAAGATACATACGGATCTGAATGTTGCAGACTTGTTAACTAATCCTCTTCCACGAGCAAAACATGATCAGCACCAAGACTCCATGGGTGTTAGAATCATTACTGTGTAATCTAGATTATTGACTCTAGTGCAAGTGGGAGACTGAAGGAAATATGCCCTAGAGGCAATAATAAAGTTATTATTTATTTCCTCATATCATTATAAATGTTTATTATTCATGCTAGAATTGTATTAACCGGAAACATAATACATGTGTGAATACATAGACAAACATAGTGTCACTAGTATGCCTCTACTTGACTAGCTCGTTGATCAAAGATGGTTGAGTTTCCTAGCCATAGACATGAGTTGTCATTTGATTAATGGGATCACATCATTAGTAGAATGATGTGATTGACTTGACCCATTTTGTTAGCTTAGCACTTGATCCTTTTAGTTTACTGCTATTGCTTTCTTCATGACTTATACATGTTCCTATGACTATGAGATTATGCAACTCCCGATTACCATAGGAACACTTTGTGTGCTACCAAACGTCACAAGTAACTGGGTGATTATAAAGGTGCTCTATAGGTGTCTCCGATGGTAATTGTTGAGTTGGCATAGATCAAGAATATGATTTCTCACTCCGATTGTCAGAGAGGTATCTCTGGGCCCTCTCGGTAATGCACATCACTATAAGCCTTGCAAGCAATGCAACTAATGAGCTAGTTGCGGAATGATGCATTCCAGAACGAGTAAAGAGACTTGCTGGTAATGAGATTGAGCTAGGTATTGAGATACCGACGATCGAATCTCGGGCAAGTAACATACCGATGACAAAGGGAACAACGTATGTTGTTATGCGGTTTGACCGATAAAGATCTTGGTAGAATACGTAGGAACCAATATGAGCATCCAGGTTCCGCTATTGGTTACTGACCGGAGACATGTCTTGGTCATGTCTACATAGTTCTCGAACCCGTAGGGTCCACACACTTAAAGTTCTGTGATGATCGGTATTATGAGTTTATATGTTTTGATGTACCGAAGGTAGTTCGGAGTCCCGGATATGATCACAGACATGACGAGGAGTCTCAAAATGGTCGAGACATAAAGATTGATATATTAGAATCCTATATTTGGACATCGAAAGAGTTCCGGGTGAAATCAGGATTTTACCGAAGTGCCGAAGGGGTTACCGGAACCCCCCGGGGGCTAATGGGCCTTGTTGGGCCCTAGTGGAGAGAGAGAGGGGCCGGCCAGGGTAGGCCGCGCGCCCCTCCCCCTCTGGTCTGAATTGGACTAGGAAGGGGGGCCGCCCCCCTTTCCCTCTCCTTCTCCCCCTTCCTTTCCCCCTCCTAGTAGGAGTAGGAAAGAGGGGAGTCCTAATCCTACTAGGAGGAGGACTCCTCCTCCTGGCGCGCCCTACAGTGTCGGTCGGCCTCCCCCCTTGCTCCTTTATATACGAGGGCAGGGGGCACCCTATAACACACAAGTTGATCATCGATCTCTCCCAGCCGTGTGCGGTGCCCCCTCCACCATAATCCACCTCGGTCATATCGTAATGGTGCTTAGGCGAAGCCCTGCGACGGTAGCTTCATCAACATCGTCACCACGCCGGCGTGCTGACGAAACTCTCCCTCTAGCTCTACGGGGTCGTGAGTTCGCGGGACGTCACCGAGCTGAACGTGTGTTGAACGCAGAGGTGCCGTACTTTCGGTACTGAGGATCGGTCGATCATGAAGACGTACGACTACATCAAATGCATTGTCATAACGCTTCCGCTTAACGGTCTACGAGGGTACATGGACGACACTCTCCCCTCTCATTGCTATGCATCACCATGATCTTGCGTGTGCGTAGGAATTTTTTTGAAAATACTACGTTCCCCAACACCTTCTTATTTTATTATTTTTTTTCTTTTTTATTTAGTCTTTCTTTTTATTTGGCCTTTCCTTTTTTCCTTTTAGTTGGGACAATGCTCTATTAATGATGATCATCACACTTCTATTTATTTACAACTCAATGATTACAACTTGATACTAGAACAATGTATGACTCTAGATGAATGCTTCTGGCGGTGTACCGGGTGGGTAATGAATCAAGAGTGACATGTATGAAATTATGCATGGTGTCTTTGCCACAAATACGATGTCAACTACATGATCATGCAAGGCAATATGACAATGATGAAGTGTGTCATAATAGATGGAACGGTGGAAAGTTGCATGACAATATATCTCGGAATGGCTATGGAAATGCCATAGTAGGTAGGTATGGTGGCTGTTTCGAGGAAGATATAAGGAGTTTTATGTGTGGCAGAGCGTATCATATCTTGGGGTTTGGATGCACCGACGAAGTTTGCACCAACTCTCGAGGTGAGAAAGGGCAATGCACGATACCGAAGAGGCTAGCAATGATGGAAGGGTGAGAGTGCGTATAATCCATGGACTCAACATTAGTCATAAAGAACTCACATACTTATTGCAAAAATCTACAAGTCATCAAAAACCAAGCACTACGTGCATGCTCCTAGGGGGATAGATTGGTAGGAAAAGATCATCGCTTGTCCCCGACCGCCACTCATAAGGAAGGCAATCAAAGAAACACATCATGCTTCAAATTTGTCACACAACGGTTACCATACGTGCATGCTACGGGACTTGCAAACCTCAACACAAGTATTTCTAAAATTCATAATTACTCAACTAGCACGACTCTAATATTACCATCTTCATATCTCAAAACAATTATCAAGTATCAAACTTCTCATAGTATTCAATGCACTTTTATGAAAGTTTTTATTATACCAATCTTAGATGCCTATCATATTAGGACTAATTTCATAACCAAAGCAAATTACCATGATGTTTAGGACTCTCAAAATAATATAAGTGAAGCATGAGAGATCAATAATTTCTTCAAAATAAAACCACCGTCGTGCTCTAAAAAGATATAAGTGAAGCACTAGAGCAAATGACAAACTACTCCGAAAGATATAATTGAAGATCAATGAGTAGTCGAATAATTATGCAACTATGTGAAGACTCTCTAAAATTTAATAATTTCAGATCTTGGTATTTTATTCAAACAGAAAGCAAAAAAAGAAAATAAAATGATGCTCGAAGCAAAACACATATCATGTGGTGAATAAAAATATATCTCCAAGTAAAGTTACCGATGAACGGAAATGAAAGAGGGGATGCCACCCGGGGCATCCCCAAGCTTAGGCTCTTGGTTGTCCTTGAATGTTACCTTGGGGTGCCTTGGGCATCCCCAATCTTAGGCTCTTGCCACTCCTTATTCCATAGTCCATCGAATCTTTACCCAAAATTTGAAAACTTCACAACACAAAACTCAACAGAAAACTCGTAAGCTCCGTTAGTATAAGAAAATAAATCACCACTTTTGATACTGTTGTGAACTCATTTTAAATTCATATTGATGTAATATCTACTGTATTCCAACTTCTCTATGTTCATACCCTCCAATATTACTCATAGATTCATCAAAATAAGCAAACAACACCTAGAAAACATAATCTGTCAAAAACAGAACAGTCTGTAGTAATCTGTAGGTTTAGAATACTTCTGTCACCCCAAACATTCTGAAATAAATTGGTGGACCTGAGGAATTTGTCTATTAATCATCTGCAAAAAGAATCAACCTAAACGCACTCTCCAATAAAAAATGACAGCAAATCTCGTGAGCGCAAAAGTTTCTGTTTTTTACAGCAAGATCGCAAAGACTTCACCCAAGTCTTCTCAAAGGTTCTACTTGACACAAACACTAATTAAAACATAAAACCACATCTAAACAGAGGCTATATGAATTATTTATTACTAAACAGGAGCAAAAAGCAAAGAACTAAAATAAAATTGGGTTACCTCCCAACAAGCGCTATCGTTTAACGCCCCTAGCTAGGCATGACGATTTCAATGATGCTCACATAAAAGATAAGAATTGTAACATAAAGAGAGCATCATGAATAATATGACTAGCACATTTAAGTCTAACCCACTTCCTATGCATAGGTATTTTGTGAGCAAACAACTTGTGGGAACAAGAATCAACTTGCATAGGAAGGTAAAACAAGCAAATCTTCAAGATTTTCAACACATAGAGAGGAAACTTGATATTATTGCAATTCCTACAGGCATATGTTCCTCCCTCGTAATAATTACATGTAGGATCATAAGCAAATTCAACAATATAGCTATCGCAAAACATATTCTTAACACGATCCACATGTATGCAAAGTTGACACTCTTCCAAAATAGTGGGGTTAACATTAACTAAAGTCGTGACCTCTCCAAACCCACTTTCATAATTATCACAATAAGATTCAACACCCTCAAAAATAGTGGGATCATTACTTCCTAAAGTTAACACTCTTTCAAACCCACTTTTTTTTGACAGAAAGACTGTAAGGGAACCCCCTACAGTATAATTGGTGCAACAAATCCAAATTGCAAGTACCATGTCTTGAACCTGGGTGGGTGGGAAGGCATCAGCCCCTTCCCACCACTAGGCTATGCCTTAGACTAAAAAATAAATTCCATCAATATAATCATCATAAATAGGAGGCATGCTATCATCAAAATAATTTTTCTCATCAAAACTTGGGGGACAAAAAATATCATCTTCATCAAACATAACATCCTCAAGCTTGTGGCTTTGCATATCATTAGCATCATGGATATTCAAAGAATTCATACTAACAACATTGGAATCATGCTCATCATCCAAAGATTTAGTGCCAAACATTTTAATACATTCTTCTTCTAGCATTTTGGCACAATTATCGGAATCCTTATTTTCATGAAAGATATTAAAAAGATGAAGCATGTGAGTTACCCTCAATTCCATTTTTTTGTAGTTTTCTTTTATAGACTAAACTAGTGATAAAACAAGAAACTAAAAGATTCGATTGCAAGATCTAAAGATATACCTTCAAGCGCTATGTAACACCCACAATGCGGCTATATCTCCCACGTGTCGGGGCACAACTTAGACACATAGCCGCATGGTAGTTTTGTCGCAAGAGGGGTAATCTTCACACAATCCCATGTACTGAATAAGAAAGGGATAAAGAGTTGGCTTACAATCGCCACTTCACACAATACATAAATAAATCAAACATCATCCAAATACACTCAAAGACTGACTACGGCCAAATCCAACAGAAAAGGAAGATAAACCCCAAATGCTAGATCCCCGATCGTCCCAACTGGGCTCCACTACTGATCATCAGGAAACGAAACGTAGTAACGACCCAGATCCTCGTCGAACTCCCACTTGAGTTCGGTAGCATCACCTGCACTGGTATCCTTGGCACCTGCAACTGTTTGGAAGTATCCGTGAGTCACGAGGACTCGGCAATCTCACACCCGCGAGATCAAGACTATTTAAGCTTATGGGTAGGAGAAGGTAGTGAGGTGGAGCTGCACCAAGCACTAAGCATATATGGTGGCTAACATATGCAAATAAGAGCGAGAAGAGAAGCAACGCATGGTTGAGAAGCTAGAAGTGATCAAGAAGTGACCCCGAAGCTACTTACGTTCAAGCATAACACAAGACCGTGTTCACTTCCCGGACTCTGCCGAAAAGAGACCATCACGGCTACACACGCGGTTGATTCATTTTAATTAAGTCAAGTGTCAAGTTCTCTACAACCGGATATTAACAAATTCCCATATCCCACAAACCGCGGGCACGGCTCTCAAAAGTTTATACCCTTCAAGGGTGTCCCAACTTAGCCCATCACAAGCTCTCACGGTTAACGAAGGATATTCCTTCTTCCAGAAAGACCCGATAAGTCTGGGAATCCCAGTTACAAGACATTTCGACAATGGTAAAACAAGACCAGCAAGACCACCCGACTGTGCCGACAAATCCCGATAGGAGCTGCACATATCTCGTTCTCAGGGCACATCGGATGAGCAATCCATACAACTAAAACCAGCCCTCAAGTTTCCCCGTGGTGGCGCTGCAAAGGGCTCTAGTTTGGACCAACACTCAGAGGAGCACTGGCCCGGGTTTTTTTAAAAATAAAGATGACCCTCGGGCTCACGAAAACCCGAGGGAAAAGGCTTAGGTGGCACATGTTAAAACCAAGGTTGGGTCTTGCTGGAGGAGTTTTATTCAAAGCGAACTGTCAAGGGGCTCCCATAACCCCAACCGCGTATGGAACGCAAAATCAAGGAACATAACACCGGTATGACGGAAACTAGGGTGGCAAGAGTGGAACAAAACACCAGGCAGAAGGCCGAGCCTTCCACCCTTTACCAAGTACATAGATGCGTTAAATTAAATAAGAGATATTGTGATATCCCAACATATCCATGTTCCAACATGGAACAAACTTCAACTTCACCTGCAACTAGCAACGCTATAAGAGGGGCTGAGCAAAAGCGATAACATAGCCAAACAACGGTTTGCTAGGAAGGTGGGCTATAGGCTCGACATGGCAATATGGGAGGCATGATATAGCAAGTGGTAGGTAGCGCAACATAGCGATAGAGCGAACAACTAGTAAGCAAAGATAGAAGTGATTTCGAGGGTATGGTCATCTTGCCTGCAAAGTTCTCAGAGTTGTCGAAAGCTTGATCCTCGGTAGCGTACTCAACAGGTTCCTCGTACATGTACTCATCTCTCGGCTCTACCCAAAGTAAGAACACAAGCAATGGAACAACAATCAATCATGGTGCAATGCACAAGCAACATGATGCAATACATGACATGACATGCAAAATATGATATGCAATGCATATGTGTGCTTCGGAAGGGAAAGAATGATCAAGGAATCAACTTGGCAAACCAAGTATGCCGCTGGAAAGATGAGATGATTTCGGTTAAAATCGATATAAAGATCACTGGAAACGGATGCACGGTTTGCAAATGGCAAGCAAAACAAGAATGACGCAAATCTGCGATTAATAGCATGATGCCACTTAGAATGCAAGAAGAAACTAAGCTACTGCACTCCAACATAGCAACAAAGCATATGGCAGTGATGTACCAGAGATGCTTGACAAAACATGAACACTGCGCTACGGCTAACTCACACTAGAACAGGTACAAACAAGCATGGCAAAAGTGCAAAAGATATCAGCTTCAGAGACTTAGTGAAAATACTAACATGTCAAAAACAACATCACGAAGCAATATTTAGAGTAAGAAAACAACATGCTACAGGAACATATCATGGCAAATAAAGGCATGGCATGATTCTACTAAATTCATAGAACAAAAGTCCCTTACTGAACATGAGCCAAAAAGGCACAGAAAATATGATAGCACCCATGTAAACATAGCAAGTTTTATTAACAGTTTCAGACAGAAGAAAAACAGAGCATGGCATAAATAGATTTATGATAGCAACTTTGCAAGCTCATGCCACTCACCACAAAGCATTACATAACAACATAAGCATACCAACAGTAAGAAGACATGTTTTTGAAGCTAAGCATGGCAAGAGCAAGATCATAGGGTACATGCATCACTAGCAACAACCATGGCAATATCGATTAACATGTTAACAATCTGCCAGAAATAATTTATAGCAAAAGTAGAGCAAGCAAATGACATGCTAGAGCACTCCATAATTGCAACCAGGGGCATGAATGGATATATCATAGCCACATGTTCAAAACATCCTTACTGAGCATGGATCTCTTGGTAGGATCAAGTTTATGTGGCATCAAAATAATAGCAGGAAAAGGACTTAGCAAAAACCCAAGTCCCTGAAAACAGCAACATCACAGAGCCTAGTTTGCATGCTTGTGCTAGTCACCACACAGATCACAAAAATACAAGACTTGCACCTCTGTAAAGAAGTCATGTTTTAGTTCAAACACATGTAGACCTCATGCTCATAGAATGCACACATCAAATGCAACAAAAATGACAAATCACCATGATCTAATAAGTAGCAGAAGTTAACATTTTATAGCACACTTGCAACAATGAAAATGGCATCATAATGGACAGTAACATGCGCGGAAATGCTGCTACATGAAGAGCTCAACGAGATGAACATTTTGACATATCATATGCATGATTTTGAGCCACAGTCGTGGAGATATGATGCATTGAACAGGGGCATAAAACATTGCAGAGAAAAGACTTAAGAGGAAATTCAGGGTCAACCGTTAGATTTATGGTTTGGGCGCGTTCTTCGATGTTCGTCGGCTTTCGCCGGAGATGTAGGTCGCGGTGGCCGGAGAGGGTCGGGGAAGAGGCAGATCCGGTGCGGCCCGACCGGATCCGGCCGGCGACGAGGATGGGAAGGCGCGGCGACGCCGGGGTGGCGCGGCCAGGCGGCGACAAGGGCGGCGACGCGCAGGCGGCAGCGAAGGGCGGCGGCGCGAGGTGGCGAAGGCGGCGACCAGCGACGAGCGGGCGCGGGGCGGCGCGACGAATGGGCCCGCGAGGGCCGGCCTTGGGCCCGGCGGGCTTCGGCGGTAGGCGGTGGCGGCGCCATGTGGCGGCCTCTGATTGGCTGGGCGCGGTGGCGAGGGCATGTCCGGTGGGTGCGGACACGTCCGACGGATGAGAGGAGCGGTTTCTAGGGTTTGGACCCGGATTTCGGGGGAGATGCACATATTTATAGGTTGACGGAGATAGGAGTGTCCAAATGAGGTGCGGTTTTCGCCCACATGATCGTGATCCAATGGAGGAGAATATCGAGATGGTTTAGATGGGTTATTGAGCTGTTTTGGAGGGTTGTTGGGCTGCAACACACAAGGGGCTTTTCTGGTTACCCGGTTAACCATTGGGGCATCAAACGGCCTCCAAATGGAACGAAATTTGACAGGCGGTCTACCGGTGGTGTACCAAGGCCACTTGAAAAATCTCGGCCCATTCCGAGAACGTTTAACTCCCGCTCATGAATAGAGACAAGAGAGTTGCGCGGGGTGCATGTGGGAGTGTCGGATTGCGAAACAGACAACGGGAAAAATGCTCCGATGCATGAGACGAACACGAATGCAAATGCGATGGAGATGATGACATGATATGAAATGCATGACATGAACAAAATGCAAAACGAAAGACAAAACCCCAACCACGAAGGGAATCTCATAACATAAAGCCGAAAATGGCAAGAGTCGGAGTTACAAATATGGCAAGTTACATCCGGGGTGTTACAACACTCCACCACTACAAGAGGATCTCGTCCCGAGATCTAGGACCGAAAGAACTCCAGATATTCGGAACGGAGGTGGTCCTCGCGTTACCAGGTGGCTTCTCGATCGGAATGGTGTGACCACTTCACTTTCAGGAATTTGATTGACTTGTTGCGAGTCTTGTACTCGGGTTCTTCAAGAATGGCAATGGGATGCTCATGATAAGATAGATCTTCTTGAAGATCAATCTCTTTGAAGTTGATAGTGCGCTCAGGAGTCTTGAAGCACTTGCGAAGCTGTGACATGTGAAACACATCGTGCACGTTTGTGAAGTTGGACGGAAGCTCAAGTTGATAGGCGAGGTCGCCTTTTTTGCCAATGATCTTGAAAGGACCCACATATCTCGGGGCAAGCTTCCTTTTGATACCTAAGCGACGAGTACCTTTCATTGGAGAGATGCAGAGGTAGACATGGTTTCTGATCTTGAAAGCCAAGTCACGGTGCTTGCTATCATAGTAACTCTTCTGGCGCGATTGCACGGCATTGAGATTTTTACGGATGACTTTACACATTTCTTCAGCTTCTGTGATCAAGTCGTTGCCAAGAAGTTGGCATTCACCAGTCCCTGACCAATTGAGAGGAGTACGACACTTCCTGCCATAGAGAATTTTGAACGGGGCCTTGCCCGAACTCGCTTGGAAGCCGTTGTTGTAAGAAAACCCGGCATATGGAAGACAATCCTCCCACTTCATACTGAAGGAGATGACACAAGCCATGAGCATATCTTCAAGGATTTGATTGACTCGCTCAACTTGGCCTCTAGTTTGAGGATGGAAAGTTGTGCTGAAGCGAATGTTGGTGCCCATGGCCTTCTGGAAGGAGTCCCAAAACTAGGAGGTGAAAATGCTTCCACGATCTAAAGAGATCAATTGTGGAATACCATGCAAGGAGACAATCCTGGAGGTGTATAGCTCTGCCAGCTGAGCTACTGTGATAGATTCTTTGATTGAAAGGAAATGAGCCACTTTTGTAAGCTTGTCGATGACAACGAAGAACGCTTGGACTTAGGAAAACCAGTAACGAAGTCTATCTCGATATGGTCAAACTTCCATTCTGGAATAGCAAGAGGTTGGAGGATACTAGTTGGTCATTGGTGTTCTGCTTTCACCCTTCTGCAGACATCACATTCATTCACGAATTGAGCAATCTCTCGCTTCATTCGATTCCACCAATACGACTGCTTGAGGTCATGGTACATCTTCGTACTTTCGGGATGAATGGATAGAAGGGAATTGTGCGCCTCATTCATAATGACTATCCTTAGATCACCTTTAGGAACCACAATCTGGTCCTCGAAGAATAGAGTGTCTTTGTCATCAATGCGATAGCACTTGTATTTGGGTTGGCTCTTGGCAATCCCATGTTTCACCTTCTTCACCATGGTATACAGGAGTTGTGCCTCACGAATTTGATCTTCCAAAGTAGGAGAGACTTGGAGGTTGGCAAGAAAGCCTTGAGGAACAACTTGGAGATTCAGTTTGCGGAAAGCTTCACAAAGGTCCGGTTGGAAGGGCTTGAGAATTAAGTTGTTGCAATAAGCCTTCCTGCTCAAAGCATCTGCAATGACATTGGCCTTGCCTTGAGTATATTCAGTAATCGTATTGTATTCTTGAATCATTTTGGCCCATCGAGTCTGTGTGAGGTTGAGGTTGGGTTGAGTGAATATGTACTTGAGGCTCTTATCATCTGTGAAAATGTCCACTTTCCTTCCCAACAAGAGATGTCTCCACGTTAATAATGCATGGACAACTGCCGCCAACTCAAGATCATGAGTGGGGTAGTTCCTTTCATTGGGCTTCAACTGACGAGAGGTATAAGCCACAACTTTCTTCTCTTGCATTAACACAGGACTGAGATCTTGCAAGGAGGCATCACAGAAAACTTTGAATGGCTTCGATTCATCAGGAGGAGTCAAGACAGGAGCTGTGACTAGCTTCTTTTTGAGGGTGTTGAAAGCAACGTCACATTCAGGCGTCCAGACATACTTGACATGCTTATGGAGGAGGTTGGAAAGAGGCTTTGCAATCTTAGAGAAATTCTCAACGAATCTTTGAAAATAGCTTGCAAGCCCAAGAAAACGGTTGAGCTGCTTGACATTCTGAGGAGGTTCCCAATTCACAATTGCAGACACCTTCTCAGGATTAATAGCGATGCCCTTGGCGGAGATGATATGACCAAGGTAAAGAACTTCATCAAGCTAGAACTCACACTTGGAAAACTTCGCATCGAATTGATGCTCTCTGAGTTTGTCGAGCACCAATCTCAAATGCTTGGCATGATCCTCATTCTTGGAGAAGACTAAGATATCATTGAGACACACCAGGACGAAATCATTTGTGTAAGGGTTGAAGATGAAGTTCATCACGTGAGAGAACGTTGGAGGAGCATTGACAAGGCCGAAAGACATGACAGTATATTCATAAGAACCATAGCTTGTTCTGAATGCTGTCTTGGGGATATCTTCTTCATGAATGTGAATCTGATTATAACCCATACGGAGGTCAAGCTTGGAGAATACTTTAGCACCTTTAAGTTGATCGAATTGCTCACTGATGTTGGGAAGTGGATACTTGTTATTTATTGTCTTCTTGTTCAATGGACGGTAGTCGACACAAAGTCGGTCCGTTCCATCCTTCTTCCGGGCAAAAAGAACACCACAACCCCATGAAGATGAACTCGGTCTGATCAGACCCATACGCTCTTGTTCATCGAGCTGTTTCTTCAATTCCTTCAACTCCTCTGGTCCAAGCTTGTAAGGACGCTTGCAAACGGGTTCCGTACCAGGCTCAAGATCGATAATGAATTCAACTGGCCGATGAGGAGGCATTCCCAGAAGCTCTTCTGGAAAGACGTCTTGATATTCACAAACGACTGGAATCTTAGAGATGGCACTCAACTCGCCCTTCTCATTGAGAGAAAACAGTCGAATGGTTTCATCCCGAGCGGCATAGATGATCACATCCTTAGAAGAGTGTGTCAATTGAATCTCTCTGGCAGCACAATCAAGCTAAGCCTTGTGCTTAGCAAGCCAGTCCATCCTGTCGTGGAATTGTCACGGTAGATGTCCTAGCAAAAGGACTTAGTCGTAGGGCCATCGCAACTAGGAAGCTTAAGGGGGTTAATCGGGACAAAGGACACGAGAGGTTTTATACTAGTTCGGCCCCTTACGATGAAGGTAAAAGCCTACGTCTAGTTGTGTTGGAATTGCTGGGATTTCGATGACCAGGGAGCCAATACGCTTTGCCTGGCTCCGAGTTGTTGTTTCTTTCCCTAAGCCGCCACCGGGTCGTCCCCTTATATACACGGGTTGATACCTGGCGGCCTACAGAGTCCCGGCCGGTTCATAAAACGTGTCCGGCTCGGTGACTTCTTTATATGCCTTTATTTACAAGTCTT
The DNA here is from genome assembly GCF_002162155.2 of Triticum dicoccoides. NCBI lineage: Eukaryota > Viridiplantae > Streptophyta > Magnoliopsida > Poales > Poaceae > Triticum > Triticum dicoccoides. Next base: position 348,462,793 of record NC_041382.1, read on the forward strand.
TCTTTACATATGGCGGTTTACAATATTGGGCCTTAAGCCGCCTCTGGGCTTAGGCCTTCTACAAGTCTTAATAAACTATCACCTTGAATATTACAGGGCTCCTTTTGTAACCTGCCATTGGGGTTGACCCGGCCCCTCCTGGGCGGTTCTTACCTGGTAGCTATATTCCCAACATTAGGCCCGAGGTTGACTTTGAACTTTGTTCTTTGTCAATCTTCAACACTTAAATGAAATCCATCTTCCTCTCTTTGTAGAAATTCTATAACCCGCCATGACGTCATCTTCTGAAAACATGAAAAACTGCTCTGACATCATCCTCAACGGATCTGTATCTTTTAATGTCTTCCGAGAATCGAGGCATCCGTTTAGTTGGATAATCATTATTTGGGTCTTCCTCGATTTTTGCGCCCGCCTGTTTGCTTATCCCCTTATAAATAGGCACGCCCCGGTCTTTCTATTTCTTATCTTTCTTTGTCTTCTTCCTCTCGCAACCCTACCAATGCTCGAGCCCCGCCGCCGTCGCAGAGAACCTCGACTTCGTTGACCTTGGCCGCTGCATCAACTTGAATCGGTCCAGAGAACGACGGCGACCTCCGCAGAAGATCCGTGGTTGTAAGTATTCACCTTCCTGCTCCTCAGATCCGCATTAGGGTTTCTAGGTTTCTGCGTGTTCTTCATAGTTCATCATGGTCTCTTTGTAGTTCTTCCACCGCGGCTTCTGATCCAAAAAGAACATATATTCATGCGGTAGTTGTTTTGTGCCCATTCTCGATGCCAACATATCCCTTTATCAGGTTCAAAGGCCTCATTAGAACTCATGAACTCATGTGTGCTAGATTTTTAGGTCTAGAATATTTTCCATTTTGAACGACCATTTGATCCAGAATAATATCAAGAAATTAGGAAACTTGTTTGCCTCAACACTTAGCCAATTTTGTTTCTGGTTTCCTTCAAATGTCTTTAGTCATGGCGGCTTATGACGCCGGCTTACTTTTCCCTTATATGACATTAGCCCTTACTTAAGCTGCCATTACTCATTTGCACCATCATCATTTAACTTCACCATCACCATTGAATTGAACTAGCACATTACTTTCTTTTCAGTTCTTATTTTGATCATCATGCTGTCAAAAGCACCGACTGTCTGCAATTGGGTCCCCTCCACAGTGACTGAGGATAACTTGAAGGAATTCTTCACCATAGAATTTTTGCAGGGAAGAATGTTATGTCTTACCGTGCACCTGACCCGGACGAGGAACGACCTAACCCAAAAGACGGTGAAGTTCTTGTCTTCTCTGACCACATGAATCAGGGTTTTTCACCACCTGGCTCAAAGTTCTTCAGAGACGTTCTTCATTTTTTTCAAACTCCACCCTCAAGATCTTGGTCCCAATTCCATATCCAATATCTGCAATTTATCTTCAAGAAGAGCCGACTGTGGAACTCTTCAGGGAGTACTTTTATCTGAACCGCCAAAATGAGTGTACCAATGGCCCTAGATTGGAACTCAGTGGAATCTCAATTCAGTGTCGACAGGGCACCGTCTTTCTGCTAATAGTCTTACCGAGTCATCCCAAGGATTGGAACCAGACCTGGTTCTATTGCCAAGACACATCTCCAGCCAATGAAAAACCACTGTCGGGTTACCGCGCGGAGCGTCTGGATTCCAAGTTGGTGCTCCCTGATAAGTTTACTTCCACTGAACGCAAGAAGCTTATCCCATTTATTAAGAGGATTAATGCCTTATTGGGGAATGGCTTAACCGGAGTTGACCTGACTACTTGCTGGGTCTCGTGGCGGGTCATCCCCCTAAGCCACCGATCCAAATTGATGTATGACTATGGCGGAGGCCCAGATGACTCTCTTCGTCACAGCTCCGTTCAACTAACTGAAGAAGATATTGTTTCAATGTGAACCCTTCTGGTGAACGGCAAATATGAAAACTGCAGTAAAGTCGGGTTAAACCCCTTCTACAAACTTAACCCGGCGCCAGAGGTAAAAAAACCCTGAACCCTTTCTCTTTGTATTTTCCTCAACAGTTTTAAATACCTGCATGACCTTTTATCTTGTTTACTTGTTTACAGGCCAAATCTGACTTCTAGAAAGCCAAGTATGACCATGAAGCCGCCAAGAATGCTAGAGCCGCCGCCATAGCCGCCAAGAAGACGACCCGGAGGTCCAAGAAGAAAAAGAGCACCACTGAGGACCTGTTAAAGCTTGATGATGATTCTGAGTCGGAGGTAGCCCTTGACTCCCTTGGCCAGTTTTTAATAACCTTATTGACACTGACTATTGCCAGGACGACACGGGGGCCAGTCAGGTCGTAGAAGAAGAGGTAACTATTTCCTCCGACTCAGCCCATTTGCCAAGACAGAAACTTCGAGTGGTAACCCGGAAAGTAAGGTTTTCGCACCCTTTAGCTTATTTGACCCTCATTTTATTTTGAAAAAGCAGCAACATGAGAGCCGCCATCAGGCCCGGAATGACGATGAACCACCTTCCATTGTACAACAAACTCCTCGAAAACGCCAGAATGAGATCTCTTTTATCTTCATCTTCTGCTTTTACTAATGAGTCTATTCTCTTGCATTACTAACTTTATTTTAACTTTGCAGGAAGTTTCTCGCTCTTCTGGCGACTCATCTCAGACGCAATTTCCGGCCTTCAAGACTGCCCCTGGGTAAGGAAAAATCATCTTTCCTCTTTGTCTTAGAAAACTGCATCATTGCACTAATTGTCTCATAAAATCTTTCTTAGTGGTCAAGCCAAGTCCAAGAAGGCCAAAGTGGTTAAACCGACGGAAGACCCGTCAGTTCTTGCACCTGAACCGGCCATGCCAACTTCTCCCCTCAAACTGAAGCACCAGAAGACCCAGCTGTTGATACTCAATTAGACCCTCCTGAGCCGTCAGCTGATGATACTGTTGTTAACCCCTCTACTGCCAGGCCATCCAGATCAGCTAACCCGCCATCATCTTTTGATCACGACGTTCTGATCACTGGTAGCTGTTTTGTTGAACCGGGAACTCCCACTGTGTTAGCTCGGCACACTGCTAAACAAGAAGCCTTGGAGAGACAGAAAGTGTGTTTTGATATCTCTCACTACACTCATCTGAATGCTAGTGACATATTGTCCGGCTATCTTAGCCATGTTCACTCCAGCCGTGAGTCAGAAATTGAGATGGTCAAGCAACTGCAGCTGAAATATGAGGTATGTTCTCCGGTTTACTTATACTCTGCCAGCCCCCAAGTCTTCAGATGATGAACCTGAATGATCTGGAGACTTTATGATATAGATTAATACTTTCTCTCTAAGTTTTCAAAAGTCCAACAAAATAGTGTAAACTTCACCTATAGTCCCCAAGGGCCAGCTCAATTTATCATAAATGAACCGGTACTTAACTTCATAGCTGTCTTTTGCCAATCCCAATAAATATTGTAATCCGGTTTAATCTTGAGAAACTTTCTGAATATCATGCATTAGCCCCCAAGTGCTAAGTGTTGTTACTTTGTAAGGCACTTGGGACTTGAAATATATAAGAGTCATAAGAAATTGCTTTGGCAAGCATTAGCCCCCAAGTGTCAAGTGTTATTACTTTGTAAAACACCTGGGACTTTAAACATATAAGAGTCATAAAAGATTGTTTTGGCAGACATTAGCTCCCAAGTGTCAAGTGGTATTGCGGTGCAAAGTACTTGAGACTTGAATCTTTATAACTTTTAGTTTAAGCCTTGACACACCTGTGTATGTTTTTTAGAACGCCCTATCTGAATTGGGCTCCCAATTAACTGATGCAAAGACCCGGCTGGCGGATCAAGAGGCAGAAATCAAGTCTGCTGATTCTAAACTTCAATTGAGTCTTTTTGAGACGGAAAAATTGAAAACCAGCTTGATTGCCAAAAAGAAATCCTAGGCCGAAGAAAAGACGCTGCTGATACAACGCGCTGAAAAAGGTGAAGCGGCTCTTGAGGACGTTACCATGGAGCTTACCGGCTTAAAGAACCGGGTGTCTCAAATGGTTTCTGCCATCTTTGGTAAGCCATCTGTACTAATCTTTTATACCATCTTTTGACCCAGAATATAAACCGCGTGATGACCCCTTGTTTAAAAAATATGTGCATGTCCGCAAAGCAAAAATCTGAGCCAAGATAATGTGACCAAACTAAAGGCGGTTTACACCTCAGTGGAGCAGTTGTAGGCGCTCAACGAGCACTTGCTGCTATCTCTCCTGCCAACCAAGGACCCAATCGGCTAAGCGATGTCTTGAAGAAATTGTCAATCTTACCCGCGAGTTTTCAAGAGGTCAAACGATCCTGTGCCAGAGCCAGAGCCTTAACTGCCCTGAGCCGCTCCAAAGCCTGGGTGCCAGATCTAGACCCAATGGATGTAGCTAGGGGGTACCCTACCGTGAAGGAAGACGGGTCTCTATTTGAGCAGGATGACTTCATTGCCTGCGTGAGGGGAGTTCGACCTCAAGCCACCGTTCTTGGAGATGAGACCAACGTTGATAAATATCAGTCAGGTTTTGATTTGGAGAATAAGAAGATGGCGACTCCCTCTTATAAAGTGATGGATCTTATCCCACCAGTTTGCCAACATACATTTGCCCGAGAGATGGACATGGCCGGCTTAATTGATGATGAGGCTGAGTTTATTGCTCTGGACGGCTTTGACTGGTCTAATTCTGGCTTTCAACCAGTGGAGGGAGATGAACTGGCCAAGGGGGAGTCGTAATCATCTAAACAATCCTGCTTTTAGCTTAGGACCTGTCTTAAGAGAGAAAACCGTAACCTTTTGGGCTCTTAATGCCTTGTAATAATTTTAGCTTGAAACAACTGCATATTTTTTCTATGCCATCGTGCATAAGATGCCGTGTGTGACTCTTTGCTTCCTGATGTCAATATATGCGTCCCATCTATGGTTATCTCTATAATATTTCAACTCTGTTCCTGTAGAAAAGGAAAAAACTGGCTTGGCGGTTTAGCACCGAACGGGTCAGAACACCCGGTATATGACCAATGGTTTTATCATAGTAGAAAAAATAGAAACAGACGTGAAAATAAACAAGGTTTAAACAACCTTTGATTAACGAAAAAACACAAAAAGAATTGTTCATAAATAACAGTCATACATGTATCCTTTGCATCTGGACCACCGGTTTATATGACCCGGACCTTTTTTGAGAAGTCAATGCTTCTGTATGCCTGATGACTATCATGCCTTGCGGCTTATTGTTAAATAATAAAGCCGGTGAAAAAACAGTGATGATCGTTTAAATTTGAGACAACAAAGACCAGTAAGACAAATAGCAGATTTCAAACAATATAAATTAACATTGCAACTGAAAGTTGGGGGTTTCTGATTCGAATACGATCAGTAAACCGGACCAAAGGGGTTAAGCTAAAATTCAAATATGATCATATAGCCCCCAGTGGCTTTGGCGTTGCGCCGATCAAGAGGGTAACGACAGCTATGTTCTCTTTGGTTTGAATACAACCTATGTTTGAACAAGAAGCCCCCAAATGACCTTGAGAGGTTTTTAACGACCCTGATTCGAATACAATCCAAGTCGGACCCAAAAGGGGTTAATCTATGATTCGGATACGATTAAGAAGCCCCCTAGTGAGTTTGGCTTTGAGCCGATCAAGAGGGTTATGACAGCTATGTTCTCTTTGGTTCGAATATGACCTATGTTTGAACAGGAAGCCTCCAAGTGATCATGAGGTTTACAACTATATTCGAATACGATCATAAGCCGGACCAGAAAGGTTAAGCCAAATTTAGATATGACCAGCTCCTTAATAGTCATGAAAATAGTAAAGATATATGACCTTTGAAGAGGAAAAGGACAGAGGTCCTGCTTTATTCCTTATCATAATAAATACGATGTCAAAGTATGTACATGACGAGAGCCGGTGGCTCAGGTGTAGTATGGCCTAAGTTGAGCAATGTTCCACGGCCGGCGGGTCTCCTCCTCCGACTTACGTGAGTCTTTCTGTTCTCGAATGTCGATGAAGTAATATGACCCATTGTTTAAATTCTTGCTGACCACAAAGGGTCCTTCCCAAGGCGGGGATAGCTTGTGTGCATCTGACAGATCCTGGATGAGCCGGAGCACTAGGTCACCTTCTTGAAAAGTCCTGGACTTAACCCGGCGACTATGATAATGGCACATGTCCTATTGATAAATTGCTGATCGAGCCGCTGCTAAGTCTCTCTCCTCATCTAACAAGTCAAGTGCATCCTGTTGGGCTTGTTCCTTATTAGCTTCAACGTAAGCTGCCACACGAGGCGAGTCATGACGGATGTCACTAGGTAGCACCGCTTCCGCTCCATAAACCATGAAGAAAGGTGTATAACCTATAGACCTGTTAGGAGTGGTGTTGATACTCCACAGCACCGAGGGTAACTCCTCTACCCAACAACCCGGCGTCCGTTGTAAGGGAACCATGAGCCGGGGCTTGATACCTTTTAAGATTTCCTGATTTGCTCTCTCAGCCTGCCCATTAGATTGAGGGTGAGCTACGGAAGAAACATCTAGCTGGATGTGCTCTCTTTGAAAAAACTCCTCCATAGCACCTTGGGATAAGTTAGTGCCATTGTCAGTGATAATGTTGTGTGGAAAACCAAAGCGAAAAATCACCTTTTTCATGAACTCAACCGCCGTGGCTGCATCACACTTACTCACTAGCTCTGCCTCAACCCACTTTGTGAATTTGTCGACTGCCACTAAAAGATGTGTCTTTTTATCCTTGGACCTTTTGAAAGGTCCAACCATGTCAAGCCCCCAGACTGCAAACAGCCAAGTGATTGGAATCATCCACAATTCTTGAGCCGGCACATGTGCTCGTCGTGCAAATTTTTGACATCCATCACATCTACTGACCAGATCCTCTGCATCAACATGAGTCGTTAACCAATAAAAATGATGAAAAGCTTTGGCCACAAGAGACTTTGACCCGGCGTGATGACCACAATCCCCTTCATGGATCTCACGAAGTATTTCTTGGCCTTCTTCAGGAGAAACACAACGATGAAACGCTCCCGTGACGCTGCGATGGTATAACTCTCCGTCAGAAATCGTCATTCACTTGGACCGCCGGGTTATCTGTCGGGCCAGGGTCTCATCCTCTGGCAACTCACCCCGGGTCATGTAAGCCAAGAATGGTACTGTCCAATCTGGAATGACGTGAAGAGCCGCCACCAACTGTGCCTCCGGGTCAGGAACGGCCAAATCTTCTTCTGTAGGTAACTTAACAGACGGGTTATGCAAAACATCTAAAAAGGTGTTAGGTGGCACTGGCTTACACTGAGATCCCAACTGGCTTAAAGCATTGGCCGCTTCGTTCTTCCTACAGTCAATGTGTTCCACCTGATAACCCTTAAAATGTCCTGCAACAGCGTCAACTTCACGGTGATAAGCCGCCATGAGAGGATCCTTGGAATCCCACTTGCCTGACACCTGTTGGGCCACCAAATCTGAATCGCCAAGACACTGGACCCAGCTCAGGCTCATCTCTTTAGCCATTCGAAGACCATGGAGCAGGGCTTCATACTCTGCTATGTTGTTAGTACAAGGAAACATTAATCACAACACATAACAAAACTTGTCCCCTCGAGGAGAAGTTAAAACAACTCCAGCCCCCGAGCCTTCCAACTGTCTGGACCCATCAAAATGAATCGTCCAATATGTGTTGTCTGGTTTCTCCTCTGGCATCTGCAACTCTGTCCAGTCGTTAATGAAGTCAACCAGCGCTTGAGATTTGATCACAGTATGTGGGATATACTTTAAACCATGAGACCCAAGTTCAATAGCCCACTTGGCGACTCGTCCCGTGGCTTCTCTATTTTGAATGATTTCTCCTAAAGGAGCAGAGCTAACCACAGTGATTGCGTGACCCTGAAAGTAATGTTTGAGCTTCTGGCTTGACATGAACACCCCATAAACGAGCTTCTGCCAATGCGGATATCTTTGTTTAGATTCAATCAGCACCTCACTGACGTAGTAAACCGGTCGTTGAACCGGATGTTCCTTGCCAGCCTCCTTGCGCTCCACCATAATGGACACACTAACAGCACGTGAGTTAGCAGCTACATATAACAATAATGACTCTTTCTCAACCGGAGCAGCGAGAACCGATGGCTCAGCAAGCTGTTTCTTCAGATCCTCAAAAGCAGAGTTTGCAGCATCACTCCAAACAAAGTCATCCGTCTTTTTCATCATCTGATACAAAGGCATCGCCTTCTCCCCTAACCGGCTTATAAATTGGCTCAAAGCAGCAACGCGACCCACCAGCCGTTGAACGTCATTGATGCACACCGGTTTGGCCAGGGATGTGATTGCCTTAATTTTCTCCGGGTTAGCTTCAATACCTCTGTTAGACACCAAAAAACCCAAGAGTTTGCCAGCTGGGACTCCAAAAACACACTTGGCCGGGTTAAGCATCATCTTGTAGACCCGAAGGTTATCAAAGGTCTCCTTCAGATCCGTTACCAAGGTTTCCTCTTCTCTGGATTTCACCACTATATCATCCACATAAGCATGAACATTACGCCCAATCTGATTGTGAAGGCAATTCTGCACACACCGTTGATAAGTCGCCTGGGCACTTTTAAGCCCAAAAGGCATAGACACATAGCAGAAGGCTCCAAACAGAGTGATGAAAGCTGTTTTCTCCTGGTCCTTAACTGTCATCTTGATCTGATGATAACCTGAGTATGCATCCAAAAAACTCAAACGCTCGCAACCAGCCGTAGCATCAATGATCTGATCAATATGAGGGAGAGCAAAAGGGTCAGCCGGAAAAGCCTTGTTCAAATCGGTGTAATCCACACACATACGCCAGGTGTCGTTCTTCTTGAGTACAAGCACTGGGTTAGCCAACCACTCTGGGTGAAAAACTTCAACAATGAACCCGGCCGCCAAGAGCCGGGCCACCTCTTCTCCAATGGCCTTGCGCCTTTCCTCGTTAAACCATCGAAGAAACTGCCTGACCGGCATAAACTTCGGATCAATATTAAGAGTGTGCTCAGCGAGTTCTCTCGGGACACCCGGCATGTCAGAAGGTTTCCATGAAAAGATGTCCTGGTTCTCAGGATGAACTCGATGAGCGCGCTTTCCTATTTTGGATCCAAGTTGGCACTGATGATGAACTGTTTGGATGAGTCACCAGGCACAAAATCAACCATCTTGGTGTCATCAGTTGACTTGAATTTCAACACTGATTCATGCTCCGTAGTTGGCTTCTTCAAAGACGTCATGTCTGCTGGGTCAACATTATCTTTATAAAACTTTAACTCCTCCATTGCACAAACAGACTCAGCATAAGCGACATCTCCTTCTTCACACTTCAGGGCTATTTTCCGACTTCCATGTACCGTGATGGTGCCTTTATAACCCGGCATCTTCAGCTATAGATACACATAGCACGGCCGAGCCATGAATTTGGCATAAGCGGGCCGTCCAAACAGTGCATGATATGGGCTTTTGATCTTAACCACCTCAAAAGTTAACTTCTCAGCCCTGGATCATATTCATCCCCAAAGGCTACTTCCAGTTCAATCTTACCAACTGGGTATGCCGACTTGCCAGGCACAACACCGTGAAAACAGTGTTGGATTGCTTAAGACTCTTATCAGTCAACCCCATCCGACGGAACGTCTCATAATAGAGGATGTTGATGCTACTGCCTCCATCCATGAGCACTTTAGTGAATTTATATCCACCAACCTGAGGTGCCACTACCAAGGCTAAGTGACCCGGATTATCAACCCGGGGAGGATGATCTTCTCTGCTCCACACAATAGGCTATTCTGACCACCTCAAATAACGTGGAATCACCGGCTCAACGACATTGACAGCCCTCTTATGAAGTTTCTGGTCCCTCTTGCATAAACCGGTGGTAAATACATGGTACTGCCCACTATTCAACTGTTTTGGGTTGCTCTGATATCCGGACTGTTGCTGCTAATTACCTTGGCCGGGTTGTGGATTATAACCTCCCTGGTTACCCGGATGGCCCTGACCGTGAAAACCGCCTCCGCCTGAACCGGCGCCCGGGCCATGAAAGCCGCCTCCGCCTAAACCGCCGCCAGGCCTGTCACTACCATCAAATGTGTTGGAATTTTTAAATGCCTTCATGATCATACAATCCTTCCACAGATGGGTGGCTGGCTTCTCCCGGGTGCCGTGTCTTGGACAAGGTTCATTCAATAGTTGCTCGAGGGTGGGACCTGACCCGCCTGACCGAGGGGGTTGCCTACCCTTGCCCCGTTGGCCGTTGCCCTGTGCATTGGTGTTAGCCACAAATTCATCAGCCTTACGTTTATTACCTCCTTGATTTGCCGGGTTATGCTGGTGACCCTTGCCGTTGTCATTCTTCTTTCCCTTCCCTGTTTTTTCTTCATCAGACACAGGATCCTTGGTACTGTCAGAATCAGCATACTTGACCAGGGCCACCATCAACTGGCTCATGTCATTGCAGTCACGCTTGAGCCGCCCCAGCTTCTGCTTCAGAGGTTCAAAACGGCAATTTTTCTCCAACATTAAGACTGCCGAGTCGGCATCCATCTTATCAGATGAATGTATTATCTCCTTGACCCGGCGCACCCAATGGGTCATGGACTCACCTTCCTCTTGCTTACAATTAGTCAGGTCCACGATTGACATCGGTTGTTTGCATGTGTCCTTGAAGTTCCGAATGAACCGGGCTTTTAATTCCGCCCATAAGCCGATGGAATTGGGGGGCAATCCCTTCAACCAAGTGTGAGCCGTTCCATCCAACATCATAGTGAAATACTTAGCCATTGCTGCATCGCTGACTTCCAACAGCTCCATCGCCATCTCATAACTTTCAATCTAGGCCCCAGGCTGCAAGTCGGCCATGTAATTAGGCACCTTACGAGGCCCCTTGAAGTCTTTTGGCAAGCGCTCATTACATATAGCCGGCACCAGGCAAGGGACACCTCCTGTTCTTGTGGCTACTCCTGCCTCAACAGAGGTTGTCGGATAAGCCGGAAAAGCCTGATGAGCCTCCTACTCAGCTGCCAGTTGAACCGCCCGCTCAGCCTCTTGACGGATCCTCTCCTAATCCGCCAAGTTAAGGGCTCCACCCTGTGCCGGCTCATGCCTGCGCGGTTGGTTACGGCATTGAGCGTTGCTCGACATAGCGGCTGAGTCCATATGCCTGTTATAGCTCGTGCTCCGGCTTGGGCGAGGGCTTGAATGGATTCTATCTCGACTGTAAGAGTACGCATCCTGCTGCGCCAGAGCCGTCTGAAAGTTCTCTCACCCTTCGTGTTTCGGTTGATGTCGGAGAGTCACCTTCCATCGGGAGAGCCGCCAAACGAGCCGACGCGGCAATGAGATTCTCCAGAGGATTGGAAAAGTGACCCAGTGGTGTTGGTGTATAATGAGGCGGAGCGGTATTCATACGAGGCGGTTCCATGGCCCGTGGCTGAACCAGCGCTCCGGGTGTCGTGGTCCAATTTGCCTCCGCGGGTTACTTGGACCGGCCCCGGGTGTGTGGAAAAGGTTTCTAGGATCGAACGTCAGAGGTAGACGTGACTGAGTTTTCTGGCGCCTTCTCCTCGTGACCTCGTTTGACGCGTTCAAATCCACCGAGAGCCGGAAAGTCTCTACTTGAAGCTGCTGTGCACGAGCATCCAAAGCCGCCCGGTCCGCGGCCATCCTCGCCTCTTCTGCTGCTAAATTTGCCTTGGCCTGTGCCATCTCTTTGCGTACCCGTGCCACCTCTGCGTCATGTCGAGCCTTATCCGCCGGCTCCACCACAGCAGTCAACAGAGCCATCAACTTATCCATGAGGTCCATTAGCATCTGAGCCGGGGGCGCGCGGGGTCTCCTGACCTGGCTGCTGCCGACCCGGTAGTTACTGCTGCCGCAACCGTAGAGTTCTGCCCGGGTTGAGTGCCAGCCATGAAAACTCCAGCTCGATTCGACGGCTCAGAGAGGTCCGGAATACTTCTGCCATCGGAACAACCCCCAAGCACGCCATCTTGTAGCTGCATGGATGCAACCCACGAAGGCACGCTTTACAGCGGGTTGGGCCCGGGTGGATCTCGCACGCCGAGCCGTCTCGATGATGTTGATGAGGACGTTCGGCTCAGGGCCTGATTTGCCGATCCAGCCGATGAGGACATGAATTCCACCGAAGGGGACCCGGTACCCGTACTCAACTGAGGCGGCCCCAGGGGCCCAGCCTTTGTCGTCGATGTAGAGTTTGCCGCAACGACTCTTGGTCATCCAGCCCACCGCGTATCCCTTGATCCCTTCGAAGTTGCCCTTCAAGAACTCAAACCCACCGTGCGCTAGCCCCACAGTGGGTGCCAACTCTCGTGGAATTGTCACGACAGATGTCCTAGCAAAAGGACTTAGTCGTAGGGCCATCGCAACTAGGAAGCTTAAAGGGTTTAATCGGGACAAAGGACACGAGAGGTTTTATACTAGTTTGGCCCCTTACAATGAAGGTAAAAGCCTATGTCTAGTTGTGTTGGAATTGCTGGGATTTCGATGAACAGGGAGCGAATACGCTTTGCCTGGCTTCGAGTTGTTGTTTCTTTCCCTAAGCCACCGTCGGGTCGTCCCCTTATATACACGAGTTGATGCCTGGAGGCCTACAGAGTCCCGACCGGTTCATAAAACGTGTCCGGCTCGGTGACTTCTTTATATGCCTTTCTTTACAAGTCTTTCTTTACATACGGCGGTTTACAATATTGGGCCTTAAGCCGCCTCTGGGCTTAGGCCTTCTACAAGTCTTAATAAACTATCACCTTGAATATTACTGGGCTCCTTTTGTAACCCGCCGTTGGGGTTGACCCGGCCCCTCCTGGGCGGGTCTTACCTGGTAGCTATATTCCCAACACATCCCGAGAATTAGATCAATATCCGAGTCACCAAGAACAATTGGAGAAGACAGAAATTTATAGTTGCACATCTTGATAACGGAATCCCAAAGGAATACTCGAGAAGTTATTTGTCGAGCCGGAGAAACAATAGACAAAGGTCTCGTTAATACTTGAGTAACCAAATCATGCATAGCCACAAAAGGTCTTGAAATGAAAGAATGCGATGCACCAGAATCGAGTAAGACTTTTGCATGAAAGTCATTAACAGGAAGATTACCCATGATCACTTCTGAAGAGTCCTCTGCCTGAGCTGCATTCATCATGTTCACCTTTGCAGACTTGGAATTATGCTTGACCACTGCATTGCTTGAAGATCTCACAGTAGGAGGAGTCAGAAGGCGCCTTTGGTTGAAGCACTTGTTTTCATAGTGCCCTTTCTGCTGACATTTATTGCAAGTTAGCTCCAAGAGCAGACGATGATAAGGAGCACTTAACCTTGGAGCTTGAGACTGAGCTTTGTTGGTGGGTGGGAAGATCCATTGCCACCTTTGCTCTTCTGCTGGTAGGGCTGATGAAACGTAGGAGGAGGCGAAAGCCAGAACTTCTGTTGCTTAGCTGCCACTTGTGAGGAAGAAGAAGACCGAACTACATCCCTGACTCTCTTCTTAGAAGCCACACACTTGAGCTAAGCAACTTCTTGCTTTAGTGCCATGTTATAGAATTGATCGAACTTAGTCGGCTCAAGAAGCACAAGAGCTAACTGCAGATCTTCTCTGAGGCCACCTCGAATTGATAGATCATACTCTTTTCGTCAGGAATGTCTTGTTTAGCAAAGCAAACAAGTTTCTGAAACTGGATATTGTATTGCTACATGGACATGCTGCCTTGCTTGAGATTGCGGAACTCCTCACGCTTGCTCTCAGCAACACTTGGTGGAATGTGATGAGCTTTGAAGTCTCGGCGGAAATCATCCCATGTAATCACACGACCTCCTATGGAATCTCTGTATTTTTGAAACCACTCAGTAGCTTGGTCCTTGAGTTGAAATGAAGCAAACTTGACAAAGTCCTCAGGCCTGACATTGCTACGTTCAAAATGCTTGCAGATGTCCTCGAGCCAATCGTCGGCGTCTGTGGCCTCGACACAGTTGCTGAAAGACTGCAGCTGGTTTGCGAGGAACTGGTTGAGGGTAGCAAACTGAGGCTGATTGTTGGAATTCCCTTGGCCTTGATTTCCTTGGTTGCCTTGACCTTGGTTGCGCTCTTGCAAGAGTTGCAAAAGCATCTGAGTGTTGGCGTTGGTGCCTGCCATGACAACTTGCCATGCCTCCAGAGGTGGAGGTGATGGTGGAGGGTTCGACTGATCCCCATCATTGCGGTCCGGATTCTGACGCGTTGGAGGAGGCATCCCGAAGAGGGTGACATCCGTTAGAATCTTGATAGACAGATAGACAAGCTGAATCAGTGGGTAGAAATAGCAATATATATAGTCTTCACAATAGACATTCTAACAAGGATGAACGAATGAATTCCAAAGTAAATCATCACACGTCCATTAGGTTGAGAAGCCACTTAGATAAAGGTAGATGAATAAAGAAACAAGGTACGGATAAGAACAAATAAGTGGTACGGATTACCCAATCCCAAACCAAATATCTGCGGGAAGAAATACTAGAGCTACTTGAATTCCCACCTATAAAACTCCTGAAAGTTTCTGGTTATGCAATCAGGTGTTGGGAATACCGGGGAAGCATAATATCTCATCCAAACTAACAATTCCTACATCCAGCTGTATCCATCCTTCAACACATAACCAAGAAACTTCGGAAATCATGTACCTCAATCTTCGAAAAGCATCCATTATATGAGTCATGGCAATACTCCCGAACTCCCGCCCCAGTACTGGGTGGCGTCGAGATTATCTCACCAACAACTGCATAAAAGAGATTTTCGATGTCGGTGAACTCAGGTATTCCAGAACTGCAACGATAAAATTGTGACAACAACACCTCGGAACTCAACTCCCCGGGACACTGCCACAACCCCTAAATGTCAGGAGGCACCAAGAACAATGTTCTTGTCACAAGACTATCGGAACGATTCCAAGATACCCGCATGATCCTAAAAAAATTATCGTGAAATTTGAGGAGAGGGAAGTCAAAACTTCTACGTCTAGAGGCCTCACCAGAGCGACGAAGGGACTGAGGAGTAAAAAGAATCCTACTCTCTGATATATATATTCCTAAGACTCAAAACTTTTTGTTCTAGATCAACAAGGTCAGCGATTCGATCAAGCAGGGGGCTCCTAAGTCGGGGATGGCTCTGATTACCATCTTGTAACACCCACAATGCGGCTATATCTCCCACGTGTCGGGGCATGACTTAGAGGCATAGCCGCATGGTAGTTTTGTCGCAGGAGGGGTAATCTTCACACAATCCCATGTACTGAATAAGAAAGGGATAAAGATTTGGTTTACAATCGCCACTTCACACAATACATAAATAAATCATACATCATCCAAATACACTCAAAGACCGACTACGGCCAAATCCAACAGAAAAGGAAGATAAACCCATAATGCTAGATCCCCGATTGTCCCAACTGGGCTCCACTATTGATCATCAGGAAACGAAACATAGTAATGACCCAGATCCTTGTCGAACTCCCACTTGAGTTCAGTAGCATCACCTGCACTGGTATCCTCGGCACCTGCAACTGTTTGGAAGTATCCGTGAGTCACGAGGACTCAGCAATCTCACACCCGCAAGATTAAGGCTATTTAAGCTTATGGGTAGGAGAAGGTAGTGAGGTGGAGCTGCAGCAAGTACTAAGCATATATGGTGGCTAACATATGCAAATAAGAGCGAGAAGAGAAACAACGCACGGTCGAGAAGCTAGAAGTGATCTAGAAGTGATCCTGAAGCTACTTACGTTCAAGCATAACACAATACCGTGTTCACTTCCCAGACTCCACCGAAAAGAGACCATCACAGCTACACACGCGGTTGATTCATTTTAATTAAGTCAAGTGTCAAGTTCTCTACAACCGAATATTAACAAATTCCCATCTGCCACATAACCGCGGGCACGGCTCTCAAAAGTTTATACCCTGCAGGGGTGTCCCAACTTAGCCCATCACAAGCTCTCACAGTCAACGAAGGATATTCCTTCTCTCGGAAAGACCCGATTGGTCTCGGAATCTCGGTTAGAAGACATTTCAACAATGGTAAAACAAGACCAGCAAGACCACCCGACTATGCCCACAAATCTCGATAGGAGCTGCACATATCTCGTTCTCAGGGCACACCGGATGAGCAATCCGTACAACTAAAACCATTCCTCAAGTTTCCCCGAGGTGGCGCTGCAAAGGGCTCTAGTTTGGACCAACACTCAGAGGAGCACTGGCCCGGGGAGGTTAAAATAAAGATGACCCTCGGGCTCGCGAAAACCCGAGCCAAAAGGCCTAGGTGGAAAATGTTAAAACCAAGGTTGGGCCTTGCTGGAGGGGTTTTATTCAAAGCAAACTGTCAAGGGAGTCCCATAACCACAACCGCGTAAGGAACGCAAAATCAAGGAACATAACACTGGTATGACAGAACTAGGGCGATAAGAGTGGAACAAAGCCCCAGGCAAAAGTCCAAGCCTTCCACCCTTTACCAAGTATATAGATGCGTTAAATTAAATAAGAGATATTGCGATATCCCAACATATCCATGTTCCAACATGGAACAAACTTCAACTTCACCTGCAACTAGCAACGCTATAAGAGGGGCTGAGCAAAAGTGGTAACATAGCCAAACAACGGTTTGCTAGGAAGGTGGGTAAGAGGCTTGACATGGCAGTATGGGAGGCATGATATAGCAAGTGGTAGGTAGCGCGACATAGCGATAGAGCAAACAACTAGCAAGCAAAGATAGAAGTGATTTCGAGGGTATGGTCATCTTGCCTGCAAAGTTCTCAGAGTTGTCGAAAGCTTGATCCTCAGTAGCGTACTCAACAGGTTCCTCGTACATGTACTCGTATTCTGTCTCTACCTAAATCAAGAACACAAGCAATGGAACAACAATCAATCACGGTGCAATGCACAAGCAACATGATGCAATACATGGCATGATATGCAAGATATGATATGCAATGCATATGCGTGCTCCGGAAGGGAAAGAATGATCAAGGCATCAACTTGGCAAACCAAGTATGCCGCTGGAAATATGAGATGATTTCGGTTGAAATCGATATAAAGATCACCGGAAATGGATGCACGGTTTGCAAATGGCAAGCAAAACAAGAATGACGCAAATCTGCGATTAACAGCATGATGCCACTTAGAATGCAACAAGAAACTAAGCTACTGCACTACAATATAGCAACAAAGCATATGGAAGTGATGTACAAGAGATGATTGACAAAACATGAACACTGAGCTACGGCTAACTCACACTAGAACGGGTTCAAACAAGCATGTCAAAAGTGCAAAAGATATCAGCTTCACAGACTTTGTGAAAATACTAACATGTCAAAAACAACATCAGGAAGCAATGTTTAAGGAAGCAAACAACATGCTACAGGAACATATCATGGCACATAAAGGCATGGCATGATTCTACTAAATTCATAGAACAAAAGTCCCCTACTGAACATGAGCCAAAAAGGCACATAAGATATGATGGCACCCATGTAAACATAGCAAGTTTTATTAACAATTTCAGACTTAGAAGAAAAACAGAGCATGGCATAAATAGATTTATGATAGCAACTTTCCAAGCTCATGCCACTCACCACAAAGCATTACATGACAATATAAGCATACCAAAAGTAATAAGAAACGTTCATGAAGCTAAGCATGGCAATATCAAGATCATAGGGTACATGCATCACTAGCAACAACCATGGCAATATGGATTAACATGTTAACAATCTGTCAGGAATAATTTATAGCAAAAGTAGAGCAAGCAAATGACATGCTAGAGCACTCCATAATTGCAACCAGGGGCATGAGTGGATACCCATAACCACATGTTCAAAACATCCTTACTGAAGTATCTTAAAATAATCATGGATCTCATGGTAGCATCAAGTTTACATGGCATCCAAATAACAGCAGGAAAAGGACTTGCACCTCATGGCAAAAACCAAAGACCCTGAAAACAGCAACATCACGGGCCTAGTTTGCATGCTTGTGCTAGTCATCACACAGATCAAAAAATATAAAGGACTTGCACCTCTCTAAAGATGGCATGTTGTAATTCAAAACACATGTAGACCTTATGCTCATAGAATGCACACATCAAATGCAACAAAAATGACAAATCACCATGATCTGATAAGTACCAGCAGTTAACATTTTATAGCACTCTTGCAACAATTAAAATGGCATCATAATGGACAGTAACATGCATGGAAGTGCTGCTAACATTAAGAGCTCAACGATACGAACATTTTGACATATCATATGCATGATTTTGAGCCAAGGTCATGGAGATATGGTGCGTTGAATAGGGGCATAAAACATTGCAGAGAAAAGACTTGGAGGAAATCCAGGGTCAATCGTTGGATCTAGGGTTTGGGTGCGTTCTTCGAGGTTCGTCGGGGTTCGTGGGAGATGGAGGTCGCGGTGGCCGAAGAGGGTCGGGGAAGAGGCAGATCCGGTCCGGCTCGACCGGATCTGGCCGGCGACGAGGCCGGGGAGGCGTGGCGACGTCGGGGTGGCACGGCCGGGCGGCGGCACGTGGCGTGGTAGCGGGCGGCGACGAGGGCGGCAATGCGCAGGCGGCGGCGAAGGGCGGTGGCGCGAGGCGGCGAAGGCAGCAACCGGCGACGAGCGAGCGTGGGGCGGCGGCGGATGGGCCCGTTAGGCTTTGGCGGTGGGTGGCGGCACCGCCACATGGCAGCCTCCGATTGGCTAGGCGCGGTGCTGCGGACACGTCCGGCGGACGAGAGGAGCGGTTTCTAGGGTTTTGACCCAGATTTCAGGGGAGATGCACATATTTGTAGGTAGATGGAGATAGGAGTGTCCAAATGAGGTGCGGTTTTCGCCCACACGATCGTGATCCAACAACGGAGAACATGAAGATGGTTTAGATGGGTTATTGGGCTGTTTTCGAGGGGTGTTGGGCTGCAACACACAAGGGGCTTTTGCGGTTACCCAGTTAACCGTTGGGGCATCAAACAGCCTCCAAATGGAACGAAATTTAACAGGCGGTCTACCGGTGGTGTACCAAGGCCACTTGACAAATCTCGGCCCATTTCGATAACGTTTAACTCTCACTCACGAAAAGAGACAAGAGAGGTGCGCCGGGTGCATGTGGGAGTGTCGGATTGCGAAACAAACAATGGGGAAAATGCTCGGATGCATGAGACGAACACGAATGCAAACGCGATGCACATGATGACATGATATGAAATGCATTACATGAACAAAATGCAAAACAAAAGACAAAAAGCCAACCACGAAGGGAATCTCATAACATAAAGCCGAAAATGGCGGGAGTCAGAGTTACAAATATGGCAAGTTACATCCGGGGTGTTACACGCTAAGCTCCCCGACAACGGCGCCAGAAAAGAGCTTGATGTCTACTACACTACACAACCTTGTTCTTGTAGACGTTGTTGGGCCTCCAAGTGCAGAGGTTTGTAGGACAGTAGCAAATTTCCCTCAAGTGGATGACCTAAGGTTTATCATTTCGTGGGAGGCGTAGGATGAAGATGGTCTCTCTAAACAACCCTGCAACCAAATAGCAAAGAGTCTCTTGTGTCCCCAACACACCCAATACATTGGTAAATTGTATAGGTGCACTAGTTCGGCGAAGAGATGGTGATACAAGTGCAATATGAATGGTAGATATAGGTTTTTGTAATCTGACTGAAAATATAAAAACAGCAAGGTAGCAAGTGGTAAAATTGAGCGTAAATGGTATTGCAATGCTAAAAACAAGGCCTAGGGTTCATACTTTCACTAGTGCAAGTACTCTCAACAATAATAACATAATTGGATCATATAACTATCCCTCAACATGCAACAAAGAGTCCCTCCAAAGTAACTAATAGTGGAGAACAAACGAAGAGATTATTGTAGGGTACGAAACCACCTCAAAGTTATCCTTTCTAATCGATCTATTCAAGAGTCCGTAGTAAAATAACATGTAGCTATTCTTTCCGTTCAATCTATCATAGAGTTTGTACTAGAATAACACCTTAAGACACAAATCAACCAAAACCCTAATGTCACCTAGATACTCCAATGTCACCTCAAGTATCCGTGGGTATGATTATACGATATGCATCACATAATCTCATATTCATCTATTCAACCAACACAAAGAACTTCAAAGAGTGCCCCAAAGTTTCTACCGAAGAGTCAAGACGAAAACGTGTGCCAACCCCTATGCATAAGTTCACGAGGTCA
The DNA here is from genome assembly GCF_002162155.2 of Triticum dicoccoides. Lineage (NCBI taxonomy): Eukaryota > Viridiplantae > Streptophyta > Magnoliopsida > Poales > Poaceae > Triticum > Triticum dicoccoides. Next base: position 348,483,059 of record NC_041382.1, read on the forward strand.
CGGAACTCACAAGTTGATCACCAAAACATACATCAAATGGATCACGTGATATCCCATTGTCACCACAGATAAGCACATGCAAGAGATACATCAAGTGTTCTCAAATCCTTAAAGACTCAATCCGATAAGATAACTTCAAAGGGAAAACTCAATCCATTACAAGAGAGTAGAGGGGGAGAAACATCATAAGATTGTAACACCCGGATGTAACTTTCCCAATTTGTACTCCACCCTTGTCGTTTCGGCGTTAAGTTATATTTATTTTCTCGGGTTCGGGTCCTTGTCTCCGTGTGTTGTTGTCGTTGTCATGCATCTCATATCATGTCATCATGTGCATTGCATTTGCATATGTGTTCGTCTCATGCATTCAAGCATTTTCCCCGTTGTCCGTTTTGCATTCTGGCGCTTCGTTCTCCTCCGGTGGTCATTTCTAGCTTTCTTTCGTGTGTGGGGATTAAACATTTCCGAATTGGACCGAGACTTTCCAACGGCCTTGGTTTACTACCGGTAGACCGCCTGTCAAGTTTCGTATCATTTGGACTTCGTTTGATACTCCAACGGTTAACCGAGGGACCGAAAAGGCCTCGTATGTGTTGCAGCCCAACACCCCTCCAATTTGGCCCAAAACCCACCTAACTCTGCTCCATCATCTAGAGCGTTTGATCATGATCGCGTGGCCGAAAACCGCACCTCATTTGGACTCTCCTAGCTTCCTCTATGCCTATTTAAAGACCCCCCCCCCCCGAAATTCGGATCTCCGTCTCCCCCGTAACCCTAAAACCTGCTCACGCCGCCGCCGGACATGTCCGCCTCCTAGCGGACA
>NC_041382.1:348484322-348493571 GCF_002162155.2 Triticum dicoccoides
GCCGCGCCGCCGCCCGCCTCGTCTTCCCCACGCCCGACCGCCGCTCCGCGCCTCGCGCCGCCCGCGCCCTTCTCCGGCCGCCCGCCGCCCCCTTGCTCGCCGCCCGACGCCGCACCGACGCCGCGGTCGCGCCGCCACACCCCGGCGGGCTCCCCTCGTCGCCGGCCCTCTCCGGTCGCCCGCCGCCTCCTCCACGCCCAAGCCCGGCCGGCCTCCTCCTTCCTCCGGCCACCGCAGCTCCCTACTCCGGCGAGAGCTCCATCTAACCTCGTTTTGCATGTAGATCTAGATCCGGTGAACAGTAAACCCTAGAGGTTGATTTTTTCTACTAAGTCCTGAAATTCTCAGTCCAAGTGCTCCCGTTCACGGCTCCGTAACTTTGCATCCGTAGCTCCGATTCATGCATATAGCATATCAAAATGTTCAACTCAGAGAGTACATCATTTCATTCCATTGCATCATTTTCATTTGAGCTTATCTTGATGCCCGAAATGCCGTTAGAAGAGGGCTACTTGAGATAATTGTCAGATCTGCTAATCCGTTTAGGTTTTTGTCATTTTTGCCATGATTAATGTGTGCATGATATGCCCTGTTGCTCTACATGTGTTTTGTTAAGGGTTTTGTCATCTTTCCAGAGGTGCAACCCATGTATTTTTTTGATATGTGTGGTGACTTGTGCAAGCTTGCGGTGCACTTGCTAATTCTGTTTTCGGGGACTTAGCAATTTCACTAAGTCCTGGAGTTGTTTATCTCATGATGCCATATGTTCATGTTGTTTCCTAGTAATCCGTGCCTATTTGAGGATGATCAGTAAGGATGTTTTGTAAATCTTGTAGTGCTCTATCCATCCATGTCTTTGTTTGCAATTATGGAGCACCCTAGCTTGAGTCAATCGAGCTCTACTTTTGCTACTTTGTGAATCTAAGTAGATTGTCAACTTGTTTGCGATTTTGCCGATGATGTTGTAGTTGATCCGTGCATGCTATGCTATTGTTCTTGCCATGTCTAGCTTGCATTTTGTGCCTTCTTGATGGGTGTATGCTTGTCTTGCCATGACTTGCACCTTAGTGAGTGCATCGAGCTTGTAAACATGCCTACTTGAGTTATATTTCAGCATGTGTCAGTTTTCACTAAGTCTGTGATCTGATTATGTTTTTGCTATGTTCACATTGCAATTGTATTTTCGGATCCCTTTTGGATCAAGGTCACTAAGGGACTTTTGTTAAGCTCTTTGAGTAGCTCCATGCCATGCTTTACTTTGCCATGTTCAGTTCCTGTAGCATATAGTTTTGTTGCTCCGAAGAGTGCTACCTGATCTGAAATTCCAGACAAGTGTTAATTTCACGAAGTCTGAAATCTGTTTGCCATATGCATTTTTGCCATGCTTGTTTGAACCTGTTAATGGATGAATTGGCCGTAGCTCAGTGCTAGACTTTTGCTAAGCATCTTGAATGCATCCGTTCCATGTATTTTGTTGTCATGTTTGGTTGTTGTAGCATGTTCATTTCATTGCATTTAGATGCCTACTTGCTGTAAATCGCAGACCGGTGTCATTTTTAAATCGCTTGCCATTTCCAAACCGTAACTCCGATTCCGGCGTTCTTTATATCGTTTTCAAGCGATTTCATCTCATCTTTCCAGTGGCACACTTGGATTTCCAAGTTGATGCCAGGTTCATGCATTTCCTGTCATATCTTGCATTTTGCATCCCGCATAGCATATCATCATCGCATCGTCTTGTTTGAATTCTTGCACGTGGTTGATTGTGTCCTTGTTGCTTGTTTGTCTTGTTTGGGTAGAGCCGGGAGACGAGTTCGCTAACAAGGAGCCCGTTGAGTTTGCTTTCGAGGATCCAGTCAACTCTGACAACTGTGCAGGCAAGATGATCATACCCTCGAAATCACTACTATCTTTGCTATGCTAGTTTGCTCGCTCTTTTGCTATGCCAATGCTACGATGCCTACCATTTGCCTGCAAGCCTCCCAAATTGCCATGTCAAACCTCTAACCCACCTTGTCCTAGCAAACCGTTGATTGGCTATGTTACCGCTTTGCTCAGCCCCTCTTATAGCGTTGCTAGTTGCAGGTGAAGATTGGAGGCCATTCCTTGTTGGAACATTTATTTACTTGTTGGGATATCATTATACTGCTATGTTATCTTAATGCATCTATATACTTGGTAAAGGGTGGAAGGCTCGGCCTCTCGCCTAGTGTTTTGTTCCACTCTTGCCACCCTAGTTTCTGTCATATCGGTGTTATGTTCCCGGATTTTGCGTTCCTTATGCGGTTGGGTTATAATGGGAACCCCTTGATAGTTCGCCTTGATTAAAGCTTTTCCAGCAATGCCCAACCTTGGTTTTACCATTTGCCACCTAGCCTTTTCTTTCCCTTGAGTTCTGCAGACTCAAGGGTCATCTTTATTTTAAACCCCCCCCCGGGCCAGTGCTCCTCTGAGTGTTGGTCCAAACCGTCAGCCGCCGGTGGCTACCAGGGGAAACTCTGGGCTGGCCTACCGGAAGTTTGGACAATCTGAGTGTGCCCTGAGAAAGATATATGTGCAGCTCCTATCGGGATTTGTCGGCACATTCGGGCGGTGTTGCTGGTCTTGTTTTAACCTGTCGAAGTGTCTTAAATTACCGAGATACCGAGTCTGATCGGAACATCTTGGGAGGAGGTCTATTCCTTTGTTGACTGTGAGAGATTGTCATGGGCTAAGTTGGGACTCCCCTGCAGGGATTTGAACTTTCGAAAGCCGTGCCCGCGGTTATGGGCAGATGGGAATTTGTTAGTGTCCGGTTGTAGATAACTTGAACCTTAACTTAATTAAAATGAATCAACTGAGTGTGTTACCGTGATGGCCTCTTCTCGGCGGAGTCCGGGAAGTGGACACGGTGTTGGAGTAATGTTTGCGCAGGTGGTTCTCTAGTTTCTCGCTCGCGCTTTGCCTCCTCTTCTTGCTCTCTTTTGCGAATAAGTTAGCCACCATACTTGCTAGTCGCTTGCTGCAGCTCCACATATATTTACCTTGCCTTACCTATAAGCTTAAATAGTCTTGGTCGTGAGGGTGCGAGATTGTTGAGTCCCTATGGCTCACAGATTACTATTACACCAGATGCAGGGCCTGATGATTCCACTCCAGGAGACGCGTATGAGCTCAAGTGGGAGTTCGATGAGGACTCTCAACGTTACTATGTTTCCTTTCCCGATGATCAGTAGTGGTGCCCAGTTGGGGGTGAACGGGACTGTTGTCGCATGTTGGGTTCTCTTTTATTTTGGCATCGTAGTCGGGCCATGAGTGTTTGGATGATGTAATGTTATTTATGTACTTGATTGACGTGGCGAGTGTAAGCCAACTATGTTATCTCCCCTTTATTATTTATATTACATCGGATGTTGTGAAGATTGCCTAACTTGCGACATATGCCTTCAATGCGATTATGTCTCTAAGTCGTGCCTCGACACGTGGGAGCTATAGTCGCATCGAGGGTGTGACAAGTTGGTAATCAGAGCCTTCCCCGACCTTAGGAGCCCCATTGCTTGATCGTTTTAGCGGTCGAGTTGTGTCTAGAAAAATGTTTTGAGTCATTTAGGAATTATATATCGGAGAGTTTAGGAATTCTTTTTACTTCCCAGTCTCCTCATCGCTCTGGTAAGGCATCCTGACGTAGAGTTTTGACTCTTCTCTCCTCAAATTTCACTAAAAAAAATTTAGGATCACGTGGGTATCTTGGAATCGTTCCGATAGTTTTATGATGAGAACATTGTCTTGGTGCCTCCTGTCAGGGGTTTAGTGGAAGTGTCCCGGGGAGTCGAGCTCTGAGGTGTTATCATCATAATTTTATCGTTGCAGTTCTGGAATACCTGAGTTTAGTACGCCGACATCGAAAATCTCTTTTATGTAGTTCGTTGGTGAGATAACCTCGACGCCACCCAGTACTGGGGCGGGAGTTCGGGAGTATCGCCATAACTTGTATAATGGATGCTTTTCGAAGGTTGAGGTAGATGGTTTCCGAAGGTTTCTTGGTTATGTGTTGAAGGATGGATACAGCTGGATGTAGGATTTGCTAGTTTGGGATGGCTCCTCCAACGTGCACGACTCCGAATCCTGGTCCGCCACCACCTCCCCCTCCTCCGGAGGCATGGCAAGCTGTGATGGCTGCAACCAATGCAAACACACAGTTGATCATGCAAATTCTTCAAGAGCGCAATCAAGACAACCAAGGGAATCAAGGCAGCAATCAGAATCACTTTGCTACACTCAACCAGTTCCTTGCTAACGGGCCAAAGACTTTCAGCAATTGTGTTGAGGCAACCGATGCTGACGATTGGCTTGTGGATCTGTGCAAGCATTTCGAGTGTAGTAACGTCAGGCCTGAGGACTTTGTTAAGTTCGCTTCCTTCCAACTAAAAGATCAAGCTGCAGAATGGTTCCAGCAGTACAAGGATTCCAGAGGTGGACGTGTTATCACTTGGGATGATTTCCGTCGAGATTTCCGAGCTCATCATATTCCGCAGAGCGTGGTTGAAAGTAAGCGTGAGGAATTCTGCAATCTGAAGCAAGGCTCTTTGTCTGTCTATGACTACAACAAGTTGTTCCAGAAGCTCGCCCGCTTTGCCAAGCAGGATGTCCTTGATGAGAAGAGCATGATATAACAGTTCAGGGGTGGTATCAGAGAAGAAATTCAGCTAGCTCTTGTTCTCTTCGAACCCTTGAGATACAATGAGTTCTACAACATGGCACTGAAGCAAGAGGCTGCTCAGTTGAGGTGTGATGCTTCCAAGAAGCGAGTCAGAGACGTTACTCCTTCTTCCTCTACTCAAGTGGCCAAGCAGCAGAAGTATTGGCTTCCTCCTCCTCCGTTCCGTCAGCCGTATCAGCAGAAGAGCAAAGGTGGTAGTGGTTCTTCCCACCCACCCAACCCTGGCTTTCAAAACAAGACTTCGTCTCAAGCTCCAAGATCGAGTGCTCCGTACCACCGTCCGCTTTTAGAGGTCACGTGCAACAAGTGCCAACAGAAGGGTCACTATGCCAACAAGTGTTTCAACCAGAGGCGTCTTCCTCCTCCTCCTCCTCCTGTCAGATCGGCAAGTACAACTGTGGTCAAGCATAACCCAAAGCACGCCAAGGTCAACTTGATGAACGCAGCCCAGGCAGAGGACTCGTCAGATGTGATTATGGGTAACCTTCCTGTTAACGATGTTCCTGCAAAAGTTCTTTTTGACACTGTGCATAGCATTGCTTCATCTCAAAACCTTTTGCATCTAAGCATGAGTTGACTTCCCAAGTTATGCATAAACCGTTAGAAGTTGTCTTTCCGGGTAAATGTTTGCTCGCTAATCACGAGATTACGGATGTTTCTATCATGATGGGTGATTTCAAGTTTCTGGCTTCTCCGATGGTTCTTGGTAACTCGGATATTGATCTTATCCTCGGGATGGATTGACTTTCTAAGCACAAGGCTCAGCTTGATTGTGTAGCTAGGCAAATTCAATTGACTCATTCGTCTGAGGATGTAATTGTCTTTGCCGCTCGGGATAATACCATCCGTCTGTTTTCTCTCAATGAGAAGGGTGAACTCGATGCCATCTCGCAAATTCCAGTCGTTTGCGAATATCAAGACGTCTTTCCAGAAGAGCTTCCAGGAATGCCTCCGCACCGGCCAGTTGAATTCGTTATTGATCTTGAGCCTGGCACGGAACCTGTGTGCAAACGTCCTTACAAGCTCGGACCTGAAGAGTTGAAGGAGCTGAAGAAGCAACTCAATATTCAAGAGAAAATGGGTCTCATCCGGCCTAGTTCTTCTCTGTGGGGTTGTGGTGTTCTTTTTGTGAAGAAGAAGGATGGAACGGACCGACTTTGTGTTGATTACCGTCCAGTGAACAAGAAGACCATCAAGAACAAATACCCACTTCCCAACATCAATGAGCTATTCGAACAACTCAAAGGTGCCCAAGTATTCTCCAAGCTTGATCTCTGTATGGGTTATCATCAGATTCGTATCCGTGAGCAAGATATTCCCAAGACGGCTTTCAGGACAAGCTTTGGTTCATATGAATACACTGTCATGTCTTTTGGCCTCGTCAACGCTCCTCCGACATTCTCTCGCATGATGAACTTCATCTTCAACGCCTACACCAATGACTTCGTTTTGGTCTATCTCGACGACATTCTGATTTTCTCCAAGAACAAGGAAGATCATGCCAAGCACTTGCGTTTGGTTCTTGATAAGCTCAGACAACACAAGTTCTACGCCAAGTTCTCCAAGTGTGAATTTTGGCTTGATGAGGTTCTTTATCTTGGTCATATCATCTCTGCCAAGGGCATTGCCATGAATCCTGAGAAGGTGTCTGCAATTGTGAATTGGGAACCTCCTCAGAATGTGAAGCAACTCCGTAGCTTCCTCGGTCTCGCAAGCTACTGCCAAAGATTCGTTGAAAACTTTTCTAAGATCGCGAAGCCTCTCTCAAATCTTCTTCAGAAGCACGTCAAGTACGTTTGGTCTCCGGAGTGTGACATTGCTTTCAACACTTTGAAAGAGAAATTGATCACTGCTCCAGTTCTGACTCTACCTGATGAATCCAAGCCGTATGAGGTCTTTTGTGATGCCTCTCTCCAAGGTCTTGGCGCAGTATTGATGCAAGAGAAGAAAGTTGTTGCTTATACCTCTCGCCAGTTGAAGCCTAATGAGAAGAACTACCCCACTCATGATCTCGACTTGGCGGCAGTTGTGCATGCTCTTTTGACTTGGAGACATCTTCTATTGGGAAGAAAAGTGGACATTTTCACTGATCACAAGAGTCTCAAGTACATCTTCACTCAGCCTAATCTCAACCTCAGGCAAACTCGATGGGTCGAAATGATTCAAGAGTATAATCCGAGTATTGAGTATACTCCAGGCAAGGCCAATGTGATTGCTGACGCATTGAGCAGGAAAGCTTACTGCAACAGTCTGATTCTCAAGCCTTATCAACCCGAGCTTTGTGAAGCTTTCCGCAAACTTAATCTGCAAATTGTTCCTCAAGATTTCCTCACCAACCTTCAAGTCTCTCCTACCTTGGAAGACCAGATTCGCCAAGCCCAGCTTCTTGATGCTATGGTGAAAAGGTGAAGATTGGGATTGCCAAGACTCAGCCCAAGTACAAGTGCTACCGCCTTGATGACAAGGACACTCTCTTCTTTGAGGATCGTATTGTTGTACCCAAAGGTGACCTCCGTAAAGTGATCATGAACGAGGCTCACAATTCTCTCCCCTCCATCCACCCTGGGAGCACGAAGATGTATCAGGACCTCAAGCAAGCTTATTGGTGGACTCGAATGAAGCGAGATTGCTCAATTCGTGAATGAATGTGATGTCTGCAGAAGAGTGAAGGCAGAACACCAAAGGCCAGCTGGTCTCCTCCAACCTCTTGCCATTCCAGAATGGAAGTTTGACCACATTGAAATGGACTTCGTGACTGGGTTTCCAAAGTCCAAGCGTGGCAATGATGCTATATTCGTTGTCATCGACAAACTCACCAAAGTGGCTCATTTTCTGCCTATCAAAGAGTCGATCACTGCAGCTCAATTGGCGGAACTCTATACCTCTCGAATTGTCTCTCTGCACGGTATTCCTCAAGTGATCTCTTCAGACCGTGGCAGCATCTTTACATTCAAGTTTTGGGATTCTTTTCAGAAGGCCATGGGCACGAACATCCGCTTCAGCACAGCTTTCCATCCTCAAACTAGCGGTCAAGTCGAGCGTGTCAACCAGATTCTTAAAGATATGCTCAGGGCTTGTGTGATCTCCTTCGGCATGAAGTGGGAGGATTGTCTTCCTTATGCTGAATTCTCCTACAACAACAGTTTTCAAGCAAGTTCGGGCAAGGCCCCATTTGAAATTCTGTATGGCAGGAAGTGTCGTACCCCTCTCAACTGGTCTGAAACCGGTGAACGTCAGCTTTTGGGAAATGACTTAATCACAGAAGCAGAAGAAATGTGCAAAGTCATTCGTGATAACCTCAAAGCAGCCCAATCCCGTCAGAAGAGCTACTGTGATAGTAAGCACCGTGATTTGGCTTTCGAGATCGGAGATCATGTTTACCTCCGCGTCTCTCCTATGAAAGGTACTCGTCGCTTCGGTATCAAAGGGAAGCTTGCCCCTAGATACATGGGACCTTTCAAGATTATCAGCAAGAGAGGCGACCTCGCCTATCAACTCGAGCTTCCTTCAAACTTTGCAAATGTTCATGATGTCTTCCATGTCTCTCAGCTTTGAAAGTGCTTCAAGACTCCTGACCGCACCGTCAACTTCGAGGACATTGAGCTCCAAGAAGATCTCTCTTATCGTGAGCACCTAGTTGCTATTCTTGAAGAGACTGAACGCAAGACTCGCAACAAGTCAATCAAATTTCTCAAAGTCAAGTGGTCACACCATTCCGACCGTGAAGCTACCTGGGAACGTGAGGATCACCTCCGTTCTGAGTACCCGGCGTTCTTTCAGTCCTAGATCTCGGGACGAGATCCTTTCGTCGTGGTGGAGTGTTGTAACACCCCGGATGTAACTTTCCCACTTTGTACTCCACTCTTGCCGTTTCGGCGCTAAGTTATATTTATTTTCTCGGGTTCGGGTCCTTGTCTCCATGTGTTGTTGTCGTTGTCATGCATCTCATATCATGTCATCATGTGCATTGCATTTGCATATGTGTTCGTCTCATGCATTCGAGCATTTTCCCCGTTGTCTGTTTTGCATTCCGGCGCTTCATTCTCCTCCGGTGGTCATTTCTAGCTTTCTTTCGTGTGTGGGGATTAAACATTTCCGGATTGGACCGATACTTGCCAAGCGCCCTTGGTTTACTACCGATAGACCGCCTGTCAAGTTTCGTATCATTTGGACTTCGTTTGATACTCCAACGGTTAACCGAGGGACCGAAAAGGCCTCGTGTGTGTTGCAGCCCAACACCCCTCCAATTTGGCCCAAAACCCACCTAATTCTGCTCCATCATCTAGAGCGTTTGATCATGATCGCGTGGCCGAAAACCGCACCTCATTTGGACTCTCCTAGCTTCCTCTATGCCTATTTAAAGACCCCCCCCCCCCGAAATTCGGATCTCCGTCTCCCCCGTAACCCTAAAACCTGCTCACGCCGCCGCCGGACATGTCCGCCTCCTAGCGGACACATCACCGCCGCCAATCAACCGCCGCCACCTGTCGCGCCCGCGCCCACTTCCCCGCATCCCGCGCCGGCCCACGAGGGCCCGAGGCCGGCCCTCC